>NC_088229.1:54902940-55246690 GCF_036934945.1 Oncorhynchus masou masou
ATAGAAAGGAAAAACAACGAAGGGTGCGCACTCGGTCACGCTCGCAAACCAGCACTGCATACCTCCTAAGCACTGACAGAAAGGTCTCGTTCTTCTTAATTTTTCAGAAAAGAGGCCTGAAACAATGTCAAAAGACTGTTAACATCTAGTGGAAGCCATAGGAACTGCAATCTGGGTCCGAACCCATTAGACACTCAATAGGCATTCAATTGAAAACTACCCACATCAAAAAAATCCCACTTCCTGGATTGATTTTCCTCAGGTTTTCGCCTGCCCTATCTGTTCTGTTATACTCACAGACAGGATTTTCACAGTTTTGGTAACTTTAGAGTGTTTTATATCCACATCTACCAAGTATATGCATATCCGAGCTTCTGTGCCTGAGTAAGAGGGCACGCTTCTCATCCATATGCCGAAATACTGCCTCCAAGCCAAAAGGAGTTCAACTCACTGTTTGAAGACTGATTTAAGTCTGTCAATCACACAGCATCATCTGATTTAGGAATTTGCAGTGTGCCATGCTTCTGTGAGAGACAATTGTCATCTGAAGCAGCATTGCTTCAGTGGTTTCTGTAAAGCCACATCGGTTCTTGTGCTGATTCATTGACTTCGCTGTGGAAAGAAGTCAGAGACTGCACACATAAAATCTCTGACCACGACGTGATTTGAACACGCAACCTTCTGATCTGGAGTCAGACGCGCTACCTTTGCGCCACGAGGTCTTGTACAGTGTTTTTTTAGAGGGTATGCCTAGTTCAGATTTCGTTGACTGTATCATTTGGAATGAAGACCTGGTTCTCTGGGGAACTGTACCATCTGAAAATGCCTCCTCGTCAGCACGTGCCTCTGCCCGGCAGGATAGGTGTATGAAAATAAGCAAAAGCAGAGCCCGGATAGCTCAGTCGGTAGAGCATCAGACTTTTAATCTGAGGGTCCAGGGTTCAAGTCCCTGTTCGGGCGATGCTTTAATGTTCACATTTCTTCACTTCGCTGTCTTTCTGAACTTGCATTTTCCTTGACTTTCCATGACATGTCCGACCTGTGGACAAAGCACCTTTAGAGCCGAAACAGCTTAGTCTGAAGACATCCTCATAGTACCGATAGAGTTTGTCGAAACATGTCAAACCATGTTAAAATGAATCCTCAGGTTGTCGATTGTCTTAATAATCGATAATATTTCAACCGGACAATAGCGTATTCAATAGAAAGGAAAAACAACGAAGGGTGCGCACTCGGTCACGCTCGCAAACCAGCACTGCATACCTCCTAAGCACTGACAGAAAGGTCTCGTTCTTCTTAATTTTTCAGAAAAGAGGCCTGAAACAATGTCAAAAGACTGTTAACATCTAGTGGAAGCCATAGGAACTGCAATCTGGGTCCGAACCCATTAGACACTCAATAGGCATTCAATTGAAAACTACCCACATCAAAAAAATCCCACTTCCTGGATTGATTTTCCTCAGGTTTTCGCCTGCCCTATCTGTTCTGTTATACTCACAGACAGGATTTTCACAGTTTTGGTAACTTTAGAGTGTTTTATATCCACATCTACCAAGTATATGCATATCCGAGCTTCTGTGCCTGAGTAAGAGGGCACGCTTCTCATCCATATGCCGAAATACTGCCTCCAAGCCAAAAGGAGTTCAACTCACTGTTTGAAGACTGATTTAAGTCTGTCAATCACACAGCATCATCTGATTTAGGAATTTGCAGTGTGCCATGCTTCTGTGAGAGACAATTGTCATCTGAAGCAGCATTGCTTCAGTGGTTTCTGTAAAGCCACATCGGTTCTTGTGCTGATTCATTGACTTCGCTGTGGAAAGAAGTCAGAGACTGCACACATAAAATCACTGACCACGACGTGATTTGAACACGCAACCTTCTGATCTGGAGTCAGACGCGCTACCTTTGCGCCACGAGGTCTTGTACAGTGTTTTTTAGAGGGTATGCCTAGTTCAGATTTCGTTGACTGTATCATTTGGAATGAAGACCTGGTTCTCTGGGGAACTGTACCATCTGAAAATGCCTCCTCGTCAGCACGTGCCTCTGCCCGGCAGGATAGGTGTATGAAAATAAGCAAAAGCAGAGCCCGGATAGCTCAGTCGGTAGAGCATCAGACTTTTAATCTGAGGGTCCAGGGTTCAAGTCCCTGTTCGGGCGATGCTTTAATGTTCACATTTCTTCACTTCGCTGTCTTTCTGAACTTGCATTTTCCTTGACTTTCCATGACATGTCCGACCTGTGGACAAAGCACCTTTAGAGCCGAAACAGCTTAGTCTGAAGACATCCTCATAGTACCGATAGAGTTTGTCGAAACATGTCAAACCATGTTAAATGAATCCTCAGGTTGTCGATTGTCTTAATAATCGATAATATTTCAACCGGACAATAGCGTATTCAATAGAAAGGAAAAACAACGAAGGGTGCGCACTCGGTCACGCTCGCAAACCAGCACTGCATACCTCCTAAGCACTGACAGAAAGGTCTCGTTCTTCTTAATTTTTCAGAAAAGAGGCCTGAAACAATGTCAAAAGACTGTTAACATCTAGTGGAAGCCATAGGAACTGCAATCTGGGTCCGAACCCATTAGACACTCAATAGGCATTCAATTGAAAACTACCCACATCAAAAAAAATCCCACTTCCTGGATTGATTTTCCTCAGGTTTTCGCCTGCCCTATCTGTTCTGTTATACTCACAGACAGGATTTTCACAGTTTTGGTAACTTTAGAGTGTTTTATATCCACATCTACCAAGTATATGCATATCCGAGCTTCTGTGCCTGAGTAAGAGGGCACGCTTCTCATCCATATGCCGAAATACTGCCTCCAAGCCAAAAGGAGTTCAACTCACTGTTTGAAGACTGATTTAAGTCTGTCAATCACACAGCATCATCTGATTTAGGAATTTGCAGTGTGCCATGCTTCTGTGAGAGACAATTGTCATCTGAAGCAGCATTGCTTCAGTGGTTTCTGTAAAGCCACATCGGTTCTTGTGCTGATTCATTGACTTCGCTGTGGAAAGAAGTCAGAGACTGCACACATAAAATCACTGACCACGACGTGATTTGAACACGCAACCTTCTGATCTGGAGTCAGACGCGCTACCTTTGCGCCACGAGGTCTTGTACAGTGTTTTTTTAGAGGGTATGCCTAGTTCAGATTTCGTTGACTGTATCATTTGGAATGAAGACCTGGTTCTCTGGGGAACTGTACCATCTGAAAATGCCTCCTCGTCAGCACGTGCCTCTGCCCGGCAGGATAGGTGTATGAAAATAAGCAAAAGCAGAGCCCGGATAGCTCAGTCGGTAGAGCATCAGACTTTTAATCTGAGGGTCCAGGGTTCAAGTCCCTGTTCGGGCGATGCTTTAATGTTCACATTTCTTCACTTCGCTGTCTTTCTGAACTTGCATTTTCCTTGACTTTCCATGACATGTCCGACCTGTGGACAAAGCACCTTTAGAGCCGAAACAGCTTAGTCTGAAGACATCCTCATAGTACCGATAGAGTTTGTCGAAACATGTCAAACCATGTTAAAATGAATCCTCAGGTTGTCGATTGTCTTAATAATCGATAATATTTCAACCGGACAATAGCGTATTCAATAGAAAGGAAAAACAACGAAGGGTGCGCACTCGGTCACGCTCGCAAACCAGCACTGCATACCTCCTAAGCACTGACAGAAAGGTCTCGTTCTTCTTAATTTTTCAGAAAAGAGGCCTGAAACAATGTCAAAAGACTGTTAACATCTAGTGGAAGCCATAGGAACTGCAATCTGGGTCCGAACCCATTAGACACTCAATAGGCATTCAATTGAAAACTACCCACATCAAAAAATCCCACTTCCTGGATTGATTTTCCTCAGGTTTTCGCCTGCCCTATCTGTTCTGTTATACTCACAGACAGGATTTTCACAGTTTTGGTAACTTTAGAGTGTTTTATATCCACATCTACCAAGTATATGCATATCCGAGCTTCTGTGCCTGAGTAAGAGGGCACGCTTCTCATCCATATGCCGAAATACTGCCTCCAAGCCAAAAGGAGTTCAACTCACTGTTTGAAGACTGATTTAAGTCTGTCAATCACACAGCATCATCTGATTTAGGAATTTGCAGTGTGCCATGCTTCTGTGAGAGACAATTGTCATCTGAAGCAGCATTGCTTCAGTGGTTTCTGTAAAGCCACATCGGTTCTTGTGCTGATTCATTGACTTCGCTGTGGAAAGAAGTCAGAGACTGCACACATAAAATCACTGACCACGACGTGATTTGAACACGCAACCTTCTGATCTGGAGTCAGACGCGCTACCTTTGCGCCACGAGGTCTTGTACAGTGTTTTTTAGAGGGTATGCCTAGTTCAGATTTCGTTGACTGTATCATTTGGAATGAAGACCTGGTTCTCTGGGGAACTGTACCATCTGAAAATGCCTCCTCGTCAGCACGTGCCTCTGCCCGGCAGGATAGGTGTATGAAAATAAGCAAAAGCAGAGCCCGGATAGCTCAGTCGGTAGAGCATCAGACTTTTAATCTGAGGGTCCAGGGTTCAAGTCCCTGTTCGGGCGATGCTTTAATGTTCACATTTCTTCACTTCGCTGTCTTTCTGAACTTGCATTTTCCTTGACTTTCCATGACATGTCCGACCTGTGGACAAAGCACCTTTAGAGCCGAAACAGCTTAGTCTGAAGACATCCTCATAGTACCGATAGAGTTTGTCGAAACATGTCAAACCATGTTAAAATGAATCCTCAGGTTGTCGATTGTCTTAATAATCGATAATATTTCAACCGGACAATAGCGTATTCAATAGAAAGGAAAAACAACGAAGGGTGCGCACTCGGTCACGCTCGCAAACCAGCACTGCATACCTCCTAAGCACTGACAGAAAGGTCTCGTTCTTCTTAATTTTTCAGAAAAGAGGCCTGAAACAATGTCAAAAGACTGTTAACATCTAGTGGAAGCCATAGGAACTGCAATCTGGGTCCGAACCCATTAGACACTCAATAGGCATTCAATTGAAAACTACCCACATCAAAAAAAATCCCACTTCCTGGATTGATTTTCCTCAGGTTTTCGCCTGCCCTATCTGTTCTGTTATACTCACAGACAGGATTTTCACAGTTTTGGTAACTTTAGAGTGTTTTATATCCACATCTACCAAGTATATGCATATCCGAGCTTCTGTGCCTGAGTAAGAGGGCACGCTTCTCATCCATATGCCGAAATACTGCCTCCAAGCCAAAAGGAGTTCAACTCACTGTTTGAAGACTGATTTAAGTCTGTCAATCACACAGCATCATCTGATTTAGGAATTTGCAGTGTGCCATGCTTCTGTGAGAGACAATTGTCATCTGAAGCAGCATTGCTTCAGTGGTTTCTGTAAAGCCACATCGGTTCTTGTGCTGATTCATTGACTTCGCTGTGGAAAGAAGTCAGAGACTGCACACATAAAATCACTGACCACGACGTGATTTGAACACGCAACCTTCTGATCTGGAGTCAGACGCGCTACCTTTGCGCCACGAGGTCTTGTACAGTGTTTTTTTAGAGGGTATGCCTAGTTCAGATTTCGTTGACTGTATCATTTGGAATGAAGACCTGGTTCTCTGGGGAACTGTACCATCTGAAAATGCCTCCTCGTCAGCACGTGCCTCTGCCCGGCAGGATAGGTGTATGAAAATAAGCAAAAGCAGAGCCCGGATAGCTCAGTCGGTAGAGCATCAGACTTTTAATCTGAGGGTCCAGGGTTCAAGTCCCTGTTCGGGCGATGCTTTAATGTTCACATTTCTTCACTTCGCTGTCTTTCTGAACTTGCATTTTCCTTGACTTTCCATGACATGTCCGACCTGTGGACAAAGCACCTTTAGAGCCGAAACAGCTTAGTCTGAAGACATCCTCATAGTACCGATAGAGTTTGTCGAAACATGTCAAACCATGTTAAAATGAATCCTCAGGTTGTCGATTGTCTTAATAATCGATAATATTTCAACCGGACAATAGCGTATTCAATAGAAAGGAAAAACAACGAAGGGTGCGCACTCGGTCACGCTCGCAAACCAGCACTGCATACCTCCTAAGCACTGACAGAAAGGTCTCGTTCTTCTTAATTTTTCAGAAAAGAGGCCTGAAACAATGTCAAAAGACTGTTAACATCTAGTGGAAGCCATAGGAACTGCAATCTGGGTCCGAACCCATTAGACACTCAATAGGCATTCAATTGAAAACTACCCACATCAAAAAAATCCCACTTCCTGGATTGATTTTCCTCAGGTTTTCGCCTGCCCTATCTGTTCTGTTATACTCACAGACAGGATTTTCACAGTTTTGGTAACTTTAGAGTGTTTTATATCCACATCTACCAAGTATATGCATATCCGAGCTTCTGTGCCTGAGTAAGAGGGCACGCTTCTCATCCATATGCCGAAATACTGCCTCCAAGCCAAAAGGAGTTCAACTCACTGTTTGAAGACTGATTTAAGTCTGTCAATCACACAGCATCATCTGATTTAGGAATTTGCAGTGTGCCATGCTTCTGTGAGAGACAATTGTCATCTGAAGCAGCATTGCTTCAGTGGTTTCTGTAAAGCCACATCGGTTCTTGTGCTGATTCATTGACTTCGCTGTGGAAAGAAGTCAGAGACTGCACACATAAAATCACTGACCACGACGTGATTTGAACACGCAACCTTCTGATCTGGAGTCAGACGCGCTACCTTTGCGCCACGAGGTCTTGTACAGTGTTTTTTTAGAGGGTATGCCTAGTTCAGATTTCGTTGACTGTATCATTTGGAATGAAGACCTGGTTCTCTGGGGAACTGTACCATCTGAAAATGCCTCCTCGTCAGCACGTGCCTCTGCCCGGCAGGATAGGTGTATGAAAATAAGCAAAAGCAGAGCCCGGATAGCTCAGTCGGTAGAGCATCAGACTTTTAATCTGAGGGTCCAGGGTTCAAGTCCCTGTTCGGGCGATGCTTTAATGTTCACATTTCTTCACTTCGCTGTCTTTCTGAACTTGCATTTTCCTTGACTTTCCATGACATGTCCGACCTGTGGACAAAGCACCTTTAGAGCCGAAACAGCTTAGTCTGAAGACATCCTCATAGTACCGATAGAGTTTGTCGAAACATGTCAAACCATGTTAAAATGAATCCTCAGGTTGTCGATTGTCTTAATAATCGATAATATTTCAACCGGACAATAGCGTATTCAATAGAAAGGAAAAACAACGAAGGGTGCGCACTCGGTCACGCTCGCAAACCAGCACTGCATACCTCCTAAGCACTGACAGAAAGGTCTCGTTCTTCTTAATTTTTCAGAAAAGAGGCCTGAAACAATGTCAAAAGACTGTTAACATCTAGTGGAAGCCATAGGAACTGCAATCTGGGTCCGAACCCATTAGACACTCAATAGGCATTCAATTGAAAACTACCCACATCAAAAAAATCCCACTTCCTGGATTGATTTTCCTCAGGTTTTCGCCTGCCCTATCTGTTCTGTTATACTCACAGACAGGATTTTCACAGTTTTGGTAACTTTAGAGTGTTTTATATCCACATCTACCAAGTATATGCATATCCGAGCTTCTGTGCCTGAGTAAGAGGGCACGCTTCTCATCCATATGCCGAAATACTGCCTCCAAGCCAAAAGGAGTTCAACTCCCTGTTTGAAGACTGATTTAAGTCTGTCAATCACACAGCATCATCTGATTTAGGAATTTGCAGTGTGCCATGCTTCTGTGAGAGACAATTGTCATCTGAAGCAGCATTGCTTCAGTGGTTTCTGTAAAGCCACATCGGTTCTTGTGCTGATTCATTGACTTCGCTGTGGAAAGAAGTCAGAGACTGCACACATAAAAGCACTGACCACGAAGTGATTTGAACACGCAACCTTCTGATCTGGAGTCAGACGCGCTACCTTTGAGCCACGAGGTCTTGTACAATTGTTTTTAGAGGGTATGCCTAGTTCAGATTTCGTTGACTGTATCATTTGGAATGAAGACCTGGTTCTCTGGGGAACTGTACCATCTGAAAATGCCTCCTCGTCAGCACGTGCCTCTGCCCGGCAGGATAGGTGTATGAAAATAAGCAAAAGCAGAGCCCGGATAGCTCAGTCGGTAGAGCATCAGACTTTTAATCTGAGGGTCCAGGGTTCAAGTCCCTGTTCGGGCGATGCTTTAATGTTCACATTTCTTCACTTCGCTGTCTTTCTGAACTTGCATTTTCCTTGACTTTCCATGACATGTCCGACCTGTGGACAAAGCACCTTTAGAGCCGAAACAGCTTAGTCTGAAGACATCCTCATAGTACCGATAGAGTTTGTCGAAACATGTCAAACCATGTTAAAATGAATCCTCAGGTTGTCGATTGTCTTAATAATCGATAATATTTCAACCGGACAATAGCGTATTCAATAGAAAGGAAAAACAACGAAGGGTGCGCACTCGGTCACGCTCGCAAACCAGCACTGCATACCTCCTAAGCACTGACAGAAAGGTCTCGTTCTTCTTAATTTTTCAGAAAAGAGGCCTGAAACAATGTCAAAAGACTGTTAACATCTAGTGGAAGCCATAGGAACTGCAATCTGGGTCCGAACCCATTAGACACTCAATAGGCATTCAATTGAAAACTACCCACATCAAAAAAATCCCACTTCCTGGATTGATTTTCCTCAGGTTTTCGCCTGCCCTATCTGTTCTGTTATACTCACAGACAGGATTTTCACAGTTTTGGTAACTTTAGAGTGTTTTATATCCACATCTACCAAGTATATGCATATCCGAGCTTCTGTGCCTGAGTAAGAGGGCACGCTTCTCATCCATATGCCGAAATACTGCCTCCAAGCCAAAAGGAGTTCAACTCCTGTTTGAAGACTGATTTAAGTCTGTCAATCACACAGCATCATCTGATTTAGGAATTTGCAGTGTGCCATGCTTCTGTGAGAGACAATTGTCATCTGAAGCAGCATTGCTTCAGTGGTTTCTGTAAAGCCACATCGGTTCTTGTGCTGATTCATTGACTTCGCTGTGGAAAGAAGTCAGAGACTGCACACATAAAAGCACTGACCACGACGTGATTTGAACACGCAACCTTCTGATCTGGAGTCAGACGCGCTACCTTTGCGCCACGAGGTCTTGTACAGTGTTTTTTAGAGGGTATGCCTAGTTCAGATTTTGTTGACTGTATCATTTGGAATGAAGACCTGGTTCTCTGGGGAACTGTACCATCTGAAAATGCCTCCTCGTCAGCACGTGCCTCTGCCCGGCAGGATAGGTGTATGAAAATAAGCAAAAGCAGAGCCCGGATAGCTCAGTCGGTAGAGCATCAGACTTTTAATCTGAGGGTCCAGGGTTCAAGTCCCTGTTCGGGCGATGCTTTAATGTTCACATTTCTTCACTTCGCTGTCTTTCTGAACTTGCATTTTCCTTGACTTTCCATGACATGTCCGACCTGTGGACAAAGCACCTTTAGAGCCGAAACAGCTTAGTCTGAAGACATCCTCATAGTACCGATAGAGTTTGTCGAAACATGTCAAACCATGTTAAAATGAATCCTCAGGTTGTCGATTGTCTTAATAATCGATAATATTTCAACCGGACAATAGCGTATTCAATAGAAAGGAAAAACAACGAAGGGTGCGCACTCGGTCACGCTCGCAAACCAGCACTGCATACCTCCTAAGCACTGACAGAAAGGTCTCGTTCTTCTTAATTTTTCAGAAAAGAGGCCTGAAACAATGTCAAAAGACTGTTAACATCTAGTGGAAGCCATAGGAACTGCAATCTGGGTCCGAACCCATTAGACACTCAATAGGCATTCAATTGAAAACTACCCACATCAAAAAAATCCCACTTCCTGGATTGATTTTCCTCAGGTTTTCGCCTGCCCTATCTGTTCTGTTATACTCACAGACAGGATTTTCACAGTTTTGGTAACTTTAGAGTGTTTTATATCCACATCTACCAAGTATATGCATATCCGAGCTTCTGTGCCTGAGTAAGAGGGCACGCTTCTCATCCATATGCCGAAATACTGCCTCCAAGCCAAAAGGAGTTCAACTCACTGTTTGAAGACTGATTTAAGTCTGTCAATCACACAGCATCATCTGATTTAGGAATTTGCAGTGTGCCATGCTTCTGTGAGAGACAATTGTCATCTGAAGCAGCATTGCTTCAGTGGTTTCTGTAAAGCCACATCGGTTCTTGTGCTGATTCATTGACTTCGCTGTGGAAAGAAGTCAGAGACTGCACACATAAAATCACTGACCACGACGTGATTTGAACACGCAACCTTCTGATCTGGAGTCAGACGCGCTACCTTTGCGCCACGAGGTCTTGTACAGTGTTTTTTTAGAGGGTATGCCTAGTTCAGATTTCGTTGACTGTATCATTTGGAATGAAGACCTGGTTCTCTGGGGAACTGTACCATCTGAAAATGCCTCCTCGTCAGCACGTGCCTCTGCCCGGCAGGATAGGTGTATGAAAATAAGCAAAAGCAGAGCCCGGATAGCTCAGTCGGTAGAGCATCAGACTTTTAATCTGAGGGTCCAGGGTTCAAGTCCCTGTTCGGGCGATGCTTTAATGTTCACATTTCTTCACTTCGCTGTCTTTCTGAACTTGCATTTTCCTTGACTTTCCATGACATGTCCGACCTGTGGACAAAGCACCTTTAGAGCCGAAACAGCTTAGTCTGAAGACATCCTCATAGTACCGATAGAGTTTGTCGAAACATGTCAAACCATGTTAAAATGAATCCTCAGGTTGTCGATTGTCTTAATAATCGATAATATTTCAACCGGACAATAGCGTATTCAATAGAAAGGAAAAACAACGAAGGGTGCGCACTCGGTCACGCTCGCAAACCAGCACTGCATACCTCCTAAGCACTGACAGAAAGGTCTCGTTCTTCTTAATTTTTCAGAAAAGAGGCCTGAAACAATGTCAAAAGACTGTTAACATCTAGTGGAAGCCATAGGAACTGCAATCTGGGTCCGAACCCATTAGACACTCAATAGGCATTCAATTGAAAACTACCCACATCAAAAAAATCCCACTTCCTGGATTGATTTTCCTCAGGTTTTCGCCTGCCCTATCTGTTCTGTTATACTCACAGACAGGATTTTCACAGTTTTGGTAACTTTAGAGTGTTTTATATCCACATCTACCAAGTATATGCATATCCGAGCTTCTGTGCCTGAGTAAGAGGGCACGCTTCTCATCCATATGCCGAAATACTGCCTCCAAGCCAAAAGGAGTTCAACTCCCTGTTTGAAGACTGATTTAAGTCTGTCAATCACACAGCATCATCTGATTTAGGAATTTGCAGTGTGCCATGCTTCTGTGAGAGACAATTGTCATCTGAAGCAGCATTGCTTCAGTGGTTTCTGTAAAGCCACATCGGTTCTTGTGCTGATTCATTGACTTCGCTGTGGAAAGAAGTCAGAGACTGCACATAAAATCACTGACCACGACGTGATTTGAACACGCAACCTTCTGATCTGGAGTCAGACGCGCTACCTTTGCGCCACGAGGTCTTGTACAGTGTTTTTTTAGAGGGTATGCCTAGTTCAGATTTCGTTGACTGTATCATTTGGAATGAAGACCTGGTTCTCTGGGGAACTGTACCATCTGAAAATGCCTCCTCGTCAGCACGTGCCTCTGCCCGGCAGGATAGGTGTATGAAAATAAGCAAAAGCAGAGCCCGGATAGCTCAGTCGGTAGAGCATCAGACTTTTAATCTGAGGGTCCAGGGTTCAAGTCCCTGTTCGGGCGATGCTTTAATGTTCACATTTCTTCACTTCGCTGTCTTTCTGAACTTGCATTTTCCTTGACTTTCCATGACATGTCCGACCTGTGGACAAAGCACCTTTAGAGCCGAAACAGCTTAGTCTGAAGACATCCTCATAGTACCGATAGAGTTTGTCGAAACATGTCAAACCATGTTAAAATGAATCCTCAGGTTGTCGATTGTCTTAATAATCGATAATATTTCAACCGGACAATAGCGTATTCAATAGAAAGGAAAAACAACGAAGGGTGCGCACTCGGTCACGCTCGCAAACCAGCACTGCATACCTCCTAAGCACTGACAGAAAGGTCTCGTTCTTCTTAATTTTTCAGAAAAGAGGCCTGAAACAATGTCAAAAGACTGTTAACATCTAGTGGAAGCCATAGGAACTGCAATCTGGGTCCGAACCCATTAGACACTCAATAGGCATTCAATTGAAAACTACCCACATCAAAAAAATCCCACTTCCTGGATTGATTTTCCTCAGGTTTTCGCCTGCCCTATCTGTTCTGTTATACTCACAGACAGGATTTTCACAGTTTTGGTAACTTTAGAGTGTTTTATATCCACATCTACCAAGTATATGCATATCCGAGCTTCTGTGCCTGAGTAAGAGGGCACGCTTCTCATCCATATGCCGAAATACTGCCTCCAAGCCAAAAGGAGTTCAACTCCCTGTTTGAAGACTGATTTAAGTCTGTCAATCACACAGCATCATCTGATTTAGGAATTTGCAGTGTGCCATGCTTCTGTGAGAGACAATTGTCATCTGAAGCAGCATTGCTTCAGTGGTTTCTGTAAAGCCACATCGGTTCTTGTGCTGATTCATTGACTTCGCTGTGGAAAGAAGTCAGAGACTGCACACATAAAATCACTGACCACGACGTGATTTGAACACGCAACCTTCTGATCTGGAGTCAGACGCGCTACCTTTGCGCCACGAGGTCTTGTACAGTGTTTTTTTAGAGGGTATGCCTAGTTCAGATTTCGTTGACTGTATCATTTGGAATGAAGACCTGGTTCTCTGGGGAACTGTACCATCTGAAAATGCCTCCTCGTCAGCACGTGCCTCTGCCCGGCAGGATAGGTGTATGAAAATAAGCAAAAGCAGAGCCCGGATAGCTCAGTCGGTAGAGCATCAGACTTTTAATCTGAGGGTCCAGGGTTCAAGTCCCTGTTCGGGCGATGCTTTAATGTTCACATTTCTTCACTTCGCTGTCTTTCTGAACTTGCATTTTCCTTGACTTTCCATGACATGTCCGACCTGTGGACAAAGCACCTTTAGAGCCGAAACAGCTTAGTCTGAAGACATCCTCATAGTACCGATAGAGTTTGTCGAAACATGTCAAACCATGTTAAAATGAATCCTCAGGTTGTCGATTGTCTTAATAATCGATAATATTTCAACCGGACAATAGCGTATTCAATAGAAAGGAAAAACAACGAAGGGTGCGCACTCGGTCACGCTCGCAAACCAGCACTGCATACCTCCTAAGCACTGACAGAAAGGTCTCGTTCTTCTTAATTTTTCAGAAAAGAGGCCTGAAACAATGTCAAAAGACTGTTAACATCTAGTGGAAGCCATAGGAACTGCAATCTGGGTCCGAACCCATTAGACACTCAATAGGCATTCAATTGAAAACTACCCACATCAAAAAAAATCCCACTTCCTGGATTGATTTTCCTCAGGTTTTCGCCTGCCCTATCTGTTCTGTTATACTCACAGACAGGATTTTCACAGTTTTGGTAACTTTAGAGTGTTTTATATCCACATCTACCAAGTATATGCATATCCGAGCTTCTGTGCCTGAGTAAGAGGGCACGCTTCTCATCCATATGCCGAAATACTGCCTCCAAGCCAAAAGGAGTTCAACTCACTGTTTGAAGACTGATTTAAGTCTGTCAATCACACAGCATCATCTGATTTAGGAATTTGCAGTGTGCCATGCTTCTGTGAGAGACAATTGTCATCTGAAGCAGCATTGCTTCAGTGGTTTCTGTAAAGCCACATCGGTTCTTGTGCTGATTCATTGACTTCGCTGTGGAAAGAAGTCAGAGACTGCACACATAAAATCACTGACCACGACGTGATTTGAACACGCAACCTTCTGATCTGGAGTCAGACGCGCTACCTTTGCGCCACGAGGTCTTGTACAGTGTTTTTTTAGAGGGTATGCCTAGTTCAGATTTCGTTGACTGTATCATTTGGAATGAAGACCTGGTTCTCTGGGGAACTGTACCATCTGAAAATGCCTCCTCGTCAGCACGTGCCTCTGCCCGGCAGGATAGGTGTATGAAAATAAGCAAAAGCAGAGCCCGGATAGCTCAGTCGGTAGAGCATCAGACTTTTAATCTGAGGGTCCAGGGTTCAAGTCCCTGTTCGGGCGATGCTTTAATGTTCACATTTCTTCACTTCGCTGTCTTTCTGAACTTGCATTTTCCTTGACTTTCCATGACATGTCCGACCTGTGGACAAAGCACCTTTAGAGCCGAAACAGCTTAGTCTGAAGACATCCTCATAGTACCGATAGAGTTTGTCGAAACATGTCAAACCATGTTAAAATGAATCCTCAGGTTGTCGATTGTCTTAATAATCGATAATATTTCAACCGGACAATAGCGTATTCAATAGAAAGGAAAAACAACGAAGGGTGCGCACTCGGTCACGCTCGCAAACCAGCACTGCATACCTCCTAAGCACTGACAGAAAGGTCTCGTTCTTCTTAATTTTTCAGAAAAGAGGCCTGAAACAATGTCAAAAGACTGTTAACATCTAGTGGAAGCCATAGGAACTGCAATCTGGGTCCGAACCCATTAGACACTCAATAGGCATTCAATTGAAAACTACCCACATCAAAAAAATCCCACTTCCTGGATTGATTTTCCTCAGGTTTTCGCCTGCCCTATCTGTTCTGTTATACTCACAGACAGGATTTTCACAGTTTTGGTAACTTTAGAGTGTTTTATATCCACATCTACCAAGTATATGCATATCCGAGCTTCTGTGCCTGAGTAAGAGGGCACGCTTCTCATCCATATGCCGAAATACTGCCTCCAAGCCAAAAGGAGTTCAACTCACTGTTTGAAGACTGATTTAAGTCTGTCAATCACACAGCATCATCTGATTTAGGAATTTGCAGTGTGCCATGCTTCTGTGAGAGACAATTGTCATCTGAAGCAGCATTGCTTCAGTGGTTTCTGTAAAGCCACATCGGTTCTTGTGCTGATTCATTGACTTCGCTGTGGAAAGAAGTCAGAGACTGCACACATAAAATCACTGACCACGACGTGATTTGAACACGCAACCTTCTGATCTGGAGTCAGACGCGCTACCTTTGCGCCACGAGGTCTTGTACAGTGTTTTTTAGAGGGTATGCCTAGTTCAGATTTCGTTGACTGTATCATTTGGAATGAAGACCTGGTTCTCTGGGGAACTGTACCATCTGAAAATGCCTCCTCGTCAGCACGTGCCTCTGCCCGGCAGGATAGGTGTATGAAAATAAGCAAAAGCAGAGCCCGGATAGCTCAGTCGGTAGAGCATCAGACTTTTAATCTGAGGGTCCAGGGTTCAAGTCCCTGTTCGGGCGATGCTTTAATGTTCACATTTCTTCACTTCGCTGTCTTTCTGAACTTGCATTTTCCTTGACTTTCCATGACATGTCCGACCTGTGGACAAAGCACCTTTAGAGCCGAAACAGCTTAGTCTGAAGACATCCTCATAGTACCGATAGAGTTTGTCGAAACATGTCAAACCATGTTAAAATGAATCCTCAGGTTGTCGATTGTCTTAATAATCGATAATATTTCAACCGGACAATAGCGTATTCAATAGAAAGGAAAAACAACGAAGGGTGCGCACTCGGTCACGCTCGCAAACCAGCACTGCATACCTCCTAAGCACTGACAGAAAGGTCTCGTTCTTCTTAATTTTTCAGAAAAGAGGCCTGAAACAATGTCAAAAGACTGTTAACATCTAGTGGAAGCCATAGGAACTGCAATCTGGGTCCGAACCCATTAGACACTCAATAGGCATTCAATTGAAAACTACCCACATCAAAAAAAATCCCACTTCCTGGATTGATTTTCCTCAGGTTTTCGCCTGCCCTATCTGTTCTGTTATACTCACAGACAGGATTTTCACAGTTTTGGTAACTTTAGAGTGTTTTATATCCACATCTACCAAGTATATGCATATCCGAGCTTCTGTGCCTGAGTAAGAGGGCACGCTTCTCATCCATATGCCGAAATACTGCCTCCAAGCCAAAAGGAGTTCAACTCACTGTTTGAAGACTGATTTAAGTCTGTCAATCACACAGCATCATCTGATTTAGGAATTTGCAGTGTGCCATGCTTCTGTGAGAGACAATTGTCATCTGAAGCAGCATTGCTTCAGTGGTTTCTGTAAAGCCACATCGGTTCTTGTGCTGATTCATTGACTTCGCTGTGGAAAGAAGTCAGAGACTGCACACATAAAATCTCTGACCACGACGTGATTTGAACACGCAACCTTCTGATCTGGAGTCAGACGCGCTACCTTTGCGCCACGAGGTCTTGTACAGTGTTTTTTTAGAGGGTATGCCTAGTTCAGATTTCGTTGACTGTATCATTTGGAATGAAGACCTGGTTCTCTGGGGAACTGTACCATCTGAAAATGCCTCCTCGTCAGCACGTGCCTCTGCCCGGCAGGATAGGTGTATGAAAATAAGCAAAAGCAGAGCCCGGATAGCTCAGTCGGTAGAGCATCAGACTTTTAATCTGAGGGTCCAGGGTTCAAGTCCCTGTTCGGGCGATGCTTTAATGTTCACATTTCTTCACTTCGCTGTCTTTCTGAACTTGCATTTTCCTTGACTTTCCATGACATGTCCGACCTGTGGACAAAGCACCTTTAGAGCCGAAACAGCTTAGTCTGAAGACATCCTCATAGTACCGATAGAGTTTGTCGAAACATGTCAAACCATGTTAAAATGAATCCTCAGGTTGTCGATTGTCTTAATAATCGATAAGCATTACCATAATCCCAAGGCCGTGCCGAGTTCAACGAGATATCCCGCTTGAAAGTAGCTCGCTCGGTCTAAGCGCAGCGACCATTAGAAAAGTAGGTCCAAAATGAAGCCTGCACCACAATGTAATTTGCTTTTGGGTGACAGTGAGAGAACCATTAGGGTGAGAAACACAATTCAACCTCAGGTACGTTCCTAAGGTCCCCCCGATCCGTGCAAGCCTAACCTTGACCGTGTGGCATTAACCCTTCACAGTTAAAATAAGGTGTTTACATCAAACAGTTTGCATTGACTTCTCTCCCCTTAGGAATACATTGCCTGCTCCTCTAAATTCAACCTGAGGCCTATGTGGGTTATGAATGCCTTATGAACCTGTCTTTGATGACAGTCCATCAAGACACTATGAGGTCTACCTGTGTCGATTCTAAGCTTCCTGGACCAACCGGAAGTGCTTAAAATCACCCTGAAAGTGTATATCCATACCCTGCCTGCAATTTGATAGACATAGTGCATTGAACCCTGTGTAAATCAGTCAATTCTTAACGTAAAGACTTAAAACTCAGGATTCTGTAAAAGCATACCCCAATAAGGATATGTGTTGACTTATAGCTTCCTGTGCCAACCGGAAGTGCCATAACTGGTGTCTCAGGGGCTGTTTGGAAGGGTTACAAAAATCAGATCTGTCCAAAACTTCATATGTGTGATTAGGCAACCCCCACGAACTGTAAATCAGTCATTTTTCCCATAAAAATTCAACGGAAAACTAAATCACACAGATACACAACTTGGAAGGAGGGACGTATTGGGGTGCGTAGAGACTGACACTGCCTCCAATAGTTAGCTTTGTTCGAGCTAAAAAAGAACCGTCAGACCTCGAGTTCCGAAACTTTAGAAACCTGTTCTAGACCTCAGGTCGATAGTGCGTGGTGAGTTAGGTGGCTCTAGAAGGTTCTCGGACCGAGAAACAGCCTCGTACATTTGCAATGACTTCACTTCATTTTGACCATTACGAAAATGGCGACATTTAGAAAAGTCTCAGAGACACAAGACTAGGTGCATTGAAACCGGCTCGGCCCATAGACACGGACCCCAACGTTTCTGTCCGATAGCTCATTCAAGGACCCCATAGCAAGGCATGGAAAAAAGTGGATTTTCAGCACCAATTAGGGTTTTACTTGGGCACCGAAGGACCTATAGCAAACCGGGATTCGGGGTCCTCACATAGGACTACACATAATGTCCGAACTGGACCCGCAGCTAGAACGTAACTATGTGTTTTACGTTTTTATTATGTTTTAAACTAAAGGCGCTGATTTTGAATTATGGGCCTGCTCTGACATATGTGATAGTTGGCTTCTAAATGAGTTGGAAAAAGTGGTTTTGGTGTCAATTGGTATCAGTTTGGTGTCAGAATGACATCTAATTGACTGATGGACACTGACTTGCTAGTTGACTTTTGTGCATTTGCAATATGTTTAAGCGGAGAGGGACCATCACCAAAATCAACACAAAAAATGGCATCACCATAGTGTCCAGACTGTGCCGAGTACAACGAGACGCCCCGCTTGACCGTATCATTCGGTCTGAGCGCAGCGACCATGAGAAAAGTAGGCCCAAAATGAAGCCTGCACCACAACGTCATTTGATTTTGGGTGACAGCGGCGGAACCGTTAGGTTTAGAAGGACAATTCAAACACAGGAATGTTCCTAAGGTCCTCCTGATCTGTGCAAGCCTAACCTTGACCGTGTGGCATTAACCCTTCACAGTTAAAAGAAGGTGTTTACATCAAACAGTTTGCATTGACTTCTCTCCCCATAGGAATACATTGCCTTCACCTCTAAATTCAACCTGAAGCCATGTGGGTTATGAATGCCTTATGAACCTGTCTTCTATGACAGTCCATCAGACCACTATGAGGTCTACCTGTGTCGATTCTAAGCTTCCTGGAGCAACCGGAAGTGGTTAAATTCACCCAAAAGGTATTTGGATGTACATCACCAGCAAAGGTGAAAATGACTCTGCATTCAACCCTGTGTAGATCAGTCATTCTCAACTTAAAGACTTAAAACTCAGGATTCTGTAAGTGTCTATGTCAATCAAGACATGTGTTTACTTATAGCTTCCTGTGCCAACCGAAAGTGCCTTTAATTGGGTCACACTGTCTGTTTTGAAGGGTTAGAAAAGTCACATCTCTCCAAAACTTCATATGTGTGACTAGGTAACCCTCCTGAACTGTAAATCAGTCATTTCACCCAGCAGATGTCAAAGAAAAGCTCTCTCACACACACACAGCAAGGATGGAGTAAAAAAGTGCGGTGCCTAAAGACACAGAGAGCGGGCAATGGCATAAACATAATCCCTAGGCCGTGCCGAGTTCAACGAGATATCCCGCTTGACCGTAGCTCGCTCGGTCTGAGAGCAGCGAACATTAGAAAAGTAGGCCCAAAATTAAGCCTGCACCACAACGTCATTTGATTTTGGGTGACAGCGGCGGAACCGTTAGGTTTAGAAAGACAATTCAACGACAGGAATGTTCCTAAGGTCCTTTCGATCCGTGCAAGCCTAACCTTGACCGTGTGGCATTAACCCTTAACAGTAAAACAGGGTTTTTTGATCTCATAGAATACAATGATATCTCTCCCCATAGGAATACATTGCCTGCTCCCCTAAATTCAACCTGGAGCTTATATGCGTTATGAATGCCTTATGAACCTGTCTTCGGTACCAGTCCATCAGGCCACTATAAGGTCTACCTGTTTCGATTCTAAGCTTCCTGGACCAACTGGACGTGGTTAAAATCGCCCTAACAGTGTATATCCATAACCTGCCTGCAGTTTGATAGACATAGTGCATTCAACCCTGTGTAAATCTCAGGATTCTGTAATAGAATACCCCAATGAGGTTGTGTGGTGAGTTATAGCTTCCTGTGCCAACCGGAAGTGCCATAATTGGTGTCTCATGGGCTGTTTGGAGGGTTAAAAAAATCAGATCTTTCCAAAACTTCATATATGTGATTAGGCAACCCCCATGAACTGTAAATCAGTCATTTTTCCCATAAAATTTCAAAGGAAATCTAAATCACACACATACACAGCTTGGAAGGAGGGACCCATTGGGGTGCGTAGAGACATACACTCCCTGCATTAGTTAACCTTGTTAGAACTTTTAAAGAACCGTCAGACCTAGAGTTCCGAAACTTTAGAATCCTGTTCTAGACCTCAGGTCGATAGTGTGTGGTGAGTTACGTCGCTCGAGAAGGACCGAGAAACAGCCTCGTACATTTGCAATGACTTCAATTCATTTTTGCATCACGAAAATGTTGACATTTAGAAATGTCTCAGAGTCACAGGACTAGGTGCATTGTGACTGTCTCGGCCCATAGAGACAGAACCCAACGTTTCTGTCCGATAGCTCATTCAAGGACCCCGTAGCAAGTCATGGAAAAAAGTGGATTTTCAGCACCAATTAGGGTTTTGCTCGGACACCAAATGACCTATCGAGCCGAAACTTGGGATTCGGGGTCGCCTCAGCTAGGCCTACACATAACACAAGAAATGGACCCGCAGCTAGAACGTAACTACGTGTTTTATGGTTTTTTTAATGGTTTGAACCGAAGGCGTTGTGAATTTTGGGCCAGCCGTGAAGTATGTGATACTTGGCTACTAAACGAGTTGGGAAAAGTGGGTTTGGTGTCAGTTTGTATCAGTTTGGTGTCAGAATGATATCAAATTGACTGATGGACGGTGACTTGCTGGTGACTCTTGTCCATTTGCAATATGTTTAAACAGTGAGGTACCATCACCAAAAGTGACATTCTGAAATCAACCCTAACGAGCGATGGAGAGGTACCAGAATCACTGCCCAGCCATCCCGAGTTCATCGGGCCAGTCAATTTTGCATTCCTGCACGATTTTTATAGCATGACAAATTTGTGATGGTGAATGCCCATTGAACCATATTGCAAATGCACAGTGACTTTGTAAAAGTGAGAAAACATTTGCAATATGTTTAAACAGTGAGGTACCATCACCAAAAGTGACATTCTGAAATCAACCCTAACGAGCGATGGAGAGGTACCAGAATCACTGCCCAGCCATCCCGAGTTCATCGGGCCAGTCAATTTTGCATTCCTGCACGATTTTTATAGCATGACAAATTCGTGATGGTGAATGACCAAAAGTGAGAAAACATCACCAAATGGACATGATGAAATCAACACCACGAGTGATGGAAAGGAACAACAATCACTGCCCGGCCATCCCGAGTTCATCAGGCCAGTCAATTTTGCATTTCTGCAGGATTTTTGAGCATGTCAAATTTCTTATGACATTTGGCCCCCACAAAACATATTACATTTACATTTAAGTCATTTAGCAGACGCTCTTATCCAGAGCGACTTACAAATTGGTGAATTCACCTTCTGACATCCAGTGGAACAGCCACTTTACAATAGTGCATCTAAATCATTTAAGGAGGGGGGGTGAGAAGGATTACTTATCCTATCCTAGGTATTCCTTGAAGAGGTGGGGTTTCAGGTGTCTCCGGAAGGTGGTGACTGACTCCGCTGTCCTGGCGTCGTGAGGGAGTTTGTTCCACCATTGGGGGCCAGAGCAGCGAACAGTTTTGACTGGGCTGAGCGGGAACTGTACTTCCTCAGTGGTAGGGAGGCGAGCAGGCCAGAGGTGGATGAACGCAGTGCCCTTGTTTGGGTGTAGGGCCTGATCAGAGCCTGGAGGTACTGCGGTGCCGTTCCCCTCACAGCTCTGTAGGCAAGCACCATGGTCTTGTAGCGGATGCGAGCTTCAACTGGAAGCCAGTGGAGAGAGCGGAGGAGCGGGGTGACGTGAGAGAACTTGGGAAGGTTGAACACCAGACGGGCTGCGGCGTTCTGGATGAGTTGTAGGGGTTTAATGGCACAGGCAGGGAGCCCAGCCAACAGCGAGTTGCAGTAATCCAGACGGGAGATGACAAGTGCCTGGATTAGGACCTGCGCCGCTTCCTGTGTGAGGCAGGGTCGTACTCTGCGGATGTTGTAGAGCATGAACCTACAGGAACGGGCCACCGCCATGATGTTGGTTGAGAACGACAGGGTGTTGTCCAGGATCACGCCAAGGTTCTTAGCGCTCTGGGAGGAGGACACAATGGAGTTGTCAACCGTGATGGCGAGATCATGGAACGGGCAGTCCTTCCCCGGGAGGAAGAGCAGCTCCGTCTTGCCGAGGTTCAGCTTGAGGTGGTGATCCGTCATCCACACTGATATGTCTGCCAGACATGCAGAGATGCGATTCGCCACCTGGTCATCAGAAGGGGGAAAGGAGAAGATTAATTGTGTGTCGTCTGCATAGCAATGATAGGAGAGACCATGTGAGGTTATGACAGAGCCAAGTGACTTGGTGTATAGCGAGAATAGGAGAGGGCCTAGAACAGAGCCCTGGGGGACACCAGTGGTGAGAGCGCGTGGCGAGGAGACAGATTCTCGCCACGCCACCTGGTAGGAGCGACCTGTCAGGTAGGACGCCATCCAAGCGTGGGCCGCACCGGAGATGCCCAACTCGGAGAGGGTGGAGAGGAGGATCTGATGGTTCACAGTATCGAAGGCAGCCGATAGGTCTAGAAGGATGAGAGCAGAGGAGAGAGAGTTAGCTTTAGCAGTGCGGAGCGCCTCCGTGATACAGAGAAGAGCAGTCTCAGTTGAATGACTAGTCTTGAAACCTGACTGATTTGGATCAAGAAGGTCATTCTGAGAGAGATAGCGGGAGAGCTGGCCAAGGACGGCACGTTCAAGAGTTTTGGAGAGAAAAGAAAGAAGGGATACTGGTCTGTAGTTGTTGACATCGGAGGGATCGAGTGTAGGTTTTTTCAGAAGGGGTGCAACTCTCGCTCTCTTGAAGACGGAAGGGACGTAGCCAGCGGTCAGGGATGAGTTGATGAGCGAGGTGAGGTAAGGGAGAAGGTCTCCGGAAATGGTCTGGAGAAGAGAGGAGGGGATAGGGTCAAGCGGGCAGGTTGTTGGGTGGCCGGCCGTCACAAGAAGCGAGATTTCATCTGTAGAGAGAGGGGAGAAAGAGGTCAGAGCACAGGGTAGGGCAGTGTGAGCAGAACCAGCGGTGTCGTTTGACTTAGCAAACGAGGATCGGATGTCGTCGACCTTCTTTTCAAAATGGTTGACGAAGTCATCTGCAGAGAGGGAGGAGGGGGGAGGGGGAGGAGGAATCAGGAGGGAGGAGAAGGTGGCAAAGAGCTTCCTAGGGTTAGAGGCAGATGCTTGGAATTTAGAGTGGTAGAAAGTGGCTTTAGCAGCAGAGACAGAGGAGGAAAATGTAGAGAGGAGGGAGTGAAAGGATGCCAGGTCCGCAGGGAGGCGAGTTTTCCTCCATTTCCGCTCGGCTGCCCGGAGCTCTGTTCTGTGAGCTCGCAATGAGTCGTCGAGCCACGGAGCGGGAGGGGAGGACCGAGCCGGCCTGGAGGATAGGGGACATAGAGAGTCAAAGGATGCAGAAAGGGAAGAGAGGAGGGTTGAGGAGGCAGAATCAGGAGATAGGTTGGAGAAGGTATGAGCAGAGGGAAGAGATGATAGGATGGAAGAGGAGAGAGTAGCGGGGAGAGAGAGCGAAGGTTGGGACGGCGCGATACCATCCGAGTAGGGGCAGTGTGGGAAGTGTTGGATGAGAGCGAGAGGGAAAAGGATACAAGGTAGTGGTCGGAGACTTGGAGGGGAGTTGCAATGAGGTTAGTGGAAGAACAGCATCTAGTAAAGATGAGGTCGAGCGTATTGCCTGCCTTGTGAGTAGGGGGGAAGGTGAGAGGGTGAGGTCAAAAGAGGAGAGGAGTGGAAAGAAGGAGGCAGAGAGGAATGAGTCAAAGGTAGACGTAGGGAGGTTAAAGTCGCCCAGGACTGTGAGAGGTGAGCCGTCCTCAGGAAAGGAGCTTATCAAGGCATCAAGCTCATTGATGAACTCTCCGAGGGAACCTGGAGGGCGATAAATGATAAGGATGTTAAGCTTGAAAGGGCTGGTAACTGTGACAGCATGGAATTCAAAGGAGGCGATAGACAGATGGGTAAGGGGAGAAAGAGAGAATGACCACTTGGGAGAGATGAGGATCCCGGTGCCACCACCCCGCTGACCAGAAGCTCTCGGGGTGTGCGAGAACACGTGGGCGGACGAAGAGAGAGCAGTAGGAGTAGCAGTGTTATCTGTGGTGATCCATGTTTCCGTCAGTGCCAAGAAGTCGAGGGACTGGAGGGAGGCATAGGCTGAGATGAACTCTGCCTTGTTGGCCGCAGATCGGCAGTTCCAGAGGCTACCGGAGACCTGGAACTCCACGTGGGTCGTGCGCGCTGGGACCACCAGATTAGGGTGGCCGCGGCCACGCGGTGTGGAGCGTTTGTATGGTCTGTGCAGAGAGGAGAGAACAGGGATAGATAGACACATAGTTGACAGGCTACAGAAGAGGCTACGCTAATGCAAAGGAGATTGGAATGACAAGTGGACTACACGTCTCGAATGTTCAGAAAGTTAAGCTTACGTAGCAAGAATCTTATTGACTAAAATGATTGAAATGATACAGTACTGCTGGAGTAGGCTAGCTGGCAGTGGCTGCGTTGTTGACTTTGTAGGCTAGCTGGCAGTGACTGCGATGTTGACACTACACTAATCAAGTCGTTCCGTCGAGTGTAATAGTTTCTACAGTGCTGCTATTCGGGGGCTAGTTAGCCAGCTAGCAGTGTTGATTGCGTTACGTTACGTTAAAAGAACGACAATAGCTGGCTAGCATATGCCTTATGCACAGGTAAAAAAATAAAATAAAAATGATGATAATAAAATATGACTAAAGTATGTTGATACAGTTCTTATATGTGTGTAATTTACATAAAATTCGAAAGAATTTCGAAAAACGGTCCAGAAAGCACTTTTTAAGGGTGTGTGAAGTTTTTTATAAAATTTAGCTATTTTTGACTTTTGACTTCCTATGAAATCATATTCCAAATGGAGAAAACATATGCCTAATGCACAAGTAAAAAAAATAAAAAATAATTATGATAATAAAATATGACTAAAGTATGTTGATACAGTTCTTATATGTGTGTAATTGACACAAAATTCGAAAGAATTTCGAAAAACGGTCCAGAAAGCACTTTTTTAAGGGTTGATAAGTTTTTGACAAAAAATTTATTTTTTCAAAATGTGGCTTTTGGATGTTGACATGGGGTCCATTTCCTATATGAAAAACCACGGTGGAGCGCACACGCCACCTGTTGGATTTTTGAAGTGTTACAACTGGCAATTGCCATATGGCATTTGAAAAACATTTTGCATGAATCAATGCCGATTTGGGTGGTATTGGCCATCGTGTACATGGTTTTCCCTATGCCAATGTTTTCCCATTCATTTTTGTCCATTTCAGGGGGTTATTCCCTTACCTTAGGTTTTCTCCTGCCGTATCTGTTCTGTTATACTCACAGACAAGATTTGAACAGTTTTTGAAAGTTTACAGTGTTTTATATTCACATCTACCAATTATATGCATATCTGAGCTTCTGGGCCTGAGTAACAGGGCACGCTTCTCATCCATATGCCGAAATTCTGCCTCCAAGCCAAAAGAACTTCAACTCCCTGTTCGAAGACTGATTAAAGTCTGTCAATCACACAACATCATCTGATTTAGGAATTTGCAGTGTGCCATGCTTCTGTGAGAGACAATTGTCATCGTAAGCAGCATTGGTTTGGTGGTTTCTGTAGAGCCACATTTGTTCTTGTGCTGATTCATTGACTTCGCTGTGTGAAGAAGTCAGAGATTGCACACATAAACTCCCTGACCACAACGTGATTTGCACACACAACCATCTGATCTGGAGTCAGACCCGCTACCTTTGCGCCACGAGGTCTTGAACAATATCTTGTTTTGAGGGTATACCTAGTTCAGATCTCGTTGACTGTATCATTTGGAATGAAGACCTGGTTCTGTGGGGAACTGTACCATCTGACAATGCCCTCTCGTCAGCGCGTGCCTCTGCCCGGCAGGATAGGTGTATGAAAATAAGCAAGAGCAGAGCCCGGATAGCTCAGTCGGTAGAGTATCAGACTCTTAATCTGAGGGTCCAGGGTTCAAGTCCCTGTTTGGGCAATGCTTTCATGTTCACATTTCTTCACTATGCTGTCTTTCTGAACTTACAATTTCCATGACATGTTTGACCAGTGGACAAAACACTCCCAGAGCCAAAACAGCTTAGTCTGAAGACATCCTGATTGTACCAATAAAGTTTGTCAAACCATGTTAAAATGAATCCACAGCTTGTCGATTGTCTTAATAATCGATAATATTTAAACCGGACAATAGCGTATTCAATAGAAAGGAAAAACAACGAAGGGTGTGCACTAGGTCATGCTCCTAAACCAGCACTGCATGCTTCCTAAGCACTGACAGAAAGGTCTTGTTCTTCTTAATTTTTCAGAAAAGAAGCCTGAAACAATGTCTAAAGACTGTTAACATCTAGTGGAAGCCATAGGAACTGCAATCTGGGTCCGAACCCATTCGAAACTCAATAGGCATTCATTTGAAAACTACCCACATCAAAAAAAATCCCACTTGCTGGATGATTTTCCTCAGGTTTTCGCCTTCCGTATCAGTTCTGCTATACTCACAGACAGGATTTTAATAGTTTTGGAAACTTTTGAGTGTTTTATGTCCACATCTACCAATTATATGCATATCTGAGCTTCTGGGCCTGAGTAACAGGGCACGCTTCTCATCCATACGCCGAAATACTGCCTCCAAGCCAAAAGAAGTTCAACTCCCTGTTCGAAGACTGATTGAAGTCTGTCAATCACACAGCATCATCTGATTTAGGAATTTGCAGTGTGCCATGCTTCTGTGAGAGACAATTGTCATCATAAGCAGCATTGGTTTGGTGGTTTCTGTAAAGCCACATTGGTTCTTGTGCTGATTCATTGATTTCACTGTGTAAAGAAGGCAGAGATTACACACGTAAAATCACTGACCACGACGTGATTTGAACACACAACTTTCTGATCTGGAGTCAGACGTGCAACCTTTGCGCCACAAGGTCTTGTACAATGTATTCTTTGGAGGGGATGCCTAGTTCAGAATTTGATTACTGTATCGTTTGGAATGAAGACCTGATTCTCTGGGTAACTGTACCATCTGACAATGCCCCCTCGCCAGCACTTGCCTCTGCCCGGCAGGTTAGGTGTATGAAAATAATCAAAAACAGAGCTGGGTGGTTGAGATTGCGTCGTCTGTGGACCTATTTGGGCGGTAAGCAAATTCGAGTGGGTCTCGGGTGTTAGGTAGGGTGGAGGTGATATGGTCCTTGATTAGTCTCTCAAAGCACTTCATGATGACGGAAGTGAGTTCTACGGAGCGGTAGTCGTTTAGCTCAGTTACCTTAGCTTTCTTGGGAACAGGAACAATGGTGGCCCTCTTGAAGCATGTGGGAACAGCAGACGGGCATAGGGATTGATTGAATATGTCCGTAAACACACCAGCCAGCTGGTCTGCGCATGCTCTGAGGGCGCGGCTGGGGATGCCGTCTGGGCCTGCAGCCTTGCGAGGGTTAACACGTTTAAATGTTTTACTCACCTCGGCTGCAGTGAAGGAGAGACCGCATGTTTTCGTTGCAGGCCGTGTCAGTGGCACTGTAATGTCCTCAAAGCGGGCAAAAAAGTTATTTAGTCTGCCTGGGAGCAAGACATCCTGGTCCGTGACTGGGCTGGTTTTCTTCTTGTAGTCCGTGATTGATTGTAGACCCTGCCACATACCTCTTGTGTCTGAGCCGTTGAATTGAGATTCTACTTTGTCTCTATACTGACGCTTAGCTTGTTTGATAGCCTTGCGGAGGCAATAGCTGCACTGTTTGTATTCGATCATGTTACCAGTCACCTTGCCCTGATTAAAAGCAGTGGTTCGCGCTTTCAGTTTCACGCGAATGCTGCCATCAATCCACAGTTTCTGGTTAGGGAATGTTTTAATCGTTGCTATGGGAACGACATCTTCAACGCACGTTTGAATGAACTCGCACACCGAATCAGCGTATTCGTCAATGTTGTTGTCTGACGCAATACGAAACATGTCCCAGTCCACGTGATGGAAGCAGTCTTGGAGTGTGGAATCAGCTTGGTTGGACCAGCGTTGGACAGACCTCAGCGTGGGAGCTTCTTGTTTTAGTTTCTGTCTGTAGGCAGGGATCAGCAAAATGGAGTCGTGGTCAGCTTTTACGAAAGGAGGGCGAGGCAGGGCCTTATATGCGTCGCGGAAGTTAGAATAACAATGATCCAAGGTTTTGCCAGCCCTGGTAGTGCAATCGATATGCTGATACAATTTAGGGAGTCTTGTTTTCAGATTAGCCTTGTTAAAATCCCCAGCTTCAATGAATGCAGGCTCAGGATGTATGGATTCCAGTTTGCAAAGAGTCAAATAAAGTTTGTTCAGAGCCATAGATGTGTCTGCTTGGGGGGGAATATATACGGCTGTGATTATAATCGAAGAGAATTCTCTTGGTAGATAATGCGGTCTACATTTGATTGTGAGGAATTCTAAATCAGGTGAACAGAAGGATTTGAGTTCCTGTATGTTTCTGTGATCACACCACGTCTCGTTAGCCATAAGGCATACGCCCCCGCCCCTCTTCTTACCAGAAAGGTGTTTGTTTCTGTCGGCGCGATGCGTGGAGAAACCCCTGGCTGCACCGCCTCCGACAGCGTCTCTCCAGTGAGCCAAGTTTCCGTGAAGCAAAGAACGTTACAGTCTCTGATGTCCCTCTGGAATGCTACCCTTGCTCGGATTTCATCAACCTTGTTGTCAAGAGACTGGACATTGGCGAGAAGAATGATAGGGAGTGGTGCACGATGTGCCCGTCTTCGTAGTCTGACCAGAAGACCGCCCCATTTCCCTCTTTTACGAAGTCGTTATTTTGGGTCGCCGGCTGGGATCCATTCCGTTGTCCTGGTTGAAAGGCAGAACACAGGATCCGCTTCGCGAAAGTCATATTCTTGGTCGTACTGATGGTGAGTTGACGCTGATCTTATATTCAGTATTTCTTCTCGACTGCATGTAATGAAACCTAAGATGACCTGGGGTACTAATGTAAGAAATAACACGTAAAAAACTAAAAACTGCATAATTTACTAGGAACGCGAAGCGAGGCGGCCATCTCTGTCGGCACCGGAAGTAATCATGTCTTTAGACATTATTTCAGGCCTTTATTCTGAAAAATGAGGGAGAATGAGCAGTTTCAATGAGAGGCCAATGGAAAGTCCCCAACCTGTTTGGTGCGCATTCCCGAGAGCGTGCCTTAATTGTTTTTCTTTTATATTGACAATGCTATTGTCCGGTTGAAATATGATTGATTATTTAGGCTAAAAAACAACCTGAGGTTTGATTATAAACATCGTTTGACATGTTTCTACGAACTTTACGGATACTATTTGGAATTGTCGTCTGCCTCTTTGTGACTGCATTTGAGCCATTGAATTACTGAACAAAACATGCCAACAAAATTGAGTTTTTTGGATATAAAGAGGGACTTTATTGAACAAAACAAACATTTATTGTGTAACTGGGAGTCTTGTGAGTGCAACCATATGAAGATCATCAAAGGTAAGTGATTAATTTTATTGCTATTTCTGACTTTTGTGACTAATCTACTTGGCTGCTAACTGTTTGCAATGTTTTGTGTGCTGAGCGCTGTCATCAGATAATCGCATGGTTTGCTTTCACCTTAAAGCCTTTTTGAAATCTGACATGGCGGCTGGATTAACAACAAGTTAAATTGGCTTGAAATTCTATGGCAAGACATAAGTGGCTTTGTAGCAATGATCAACAACCAACTTGACAGAGCTTGAAGACTAACATGCAATCCTGGTGTGCAAAGCATTTAGAGACTTACCCAGAAAGACTCTCAGCTGTAATCGCTGCCAAGGGTGATTTTAACATGTATTGACTCAGGAGGTTGAATACTTACGTAATCAATCAATCAATCAATCTGCCTATACATTTTGATTACCTTTTTTTTATACAAATGTTAGAATTAGAAATATCCTTTTACATAAGGCGTTCTGTGTGGGTCCATTATTGGCATTTTCATATGTGTAATGAACCTGAAAAACCAAATCATATAGTGATATGGGCATTAAATACTGCCACAGGCCTCCTTGTCTACATTTAAATCTACACCAAGAAGTCACTTGTAGTAAAAGGATTGCCTTGTTGAATTTGCCAATGAACAAAAGCCAGCATAATCCCGACCCCAAAGCTTTCGGTAGACACTTGGTGCAAACGTTCCAATGCTGTTCCAACGCATGGTGAAATTAAACCATCTTTACCTTGTCAGTACAGTAAGAAGAAAAACTATTAAAACATATTAAGTGTAAATTTTTCTGGGGCAAGTGGAGTTGAACCAGAAAGACACAAACCAATTGAAGAAAAATAGTCACAAAACCAGATACATGACTCTCCAGTATTGCTTCTGGAGCACAGTAAGAAGCACGTGATACATAAGAACCCATTCCAGTGCTGCATCTCAGTAGTTCAATGTGTCCTTCTCTCCTTCCCTTCATGTGTATTGATCTATAAGAATTTAACAGGTCAATTTGAAACAACAGCTTTCACCTATCCAGTGTCATAAGATATATGCATATGAAGGAAAAGACACAACCAGAAGCCACTTAGCTACTAAGGACTCAAACCTGGAATGTGCTCCAAAAGTATCAGATAGCTCCCTTCATAACACCTACGACTCTAGATGGATTTGAATGTGTACAATTGAACAGTTTTTATCTTGTCCTTTCATATGGTCAATATGGAAATCAAATAAGGAAACAAGACTTATTGGATTGGAACTCACACCAGTGGTGAATCTCAAAAGTCCTTCCTCCAGTCTTCTCCCCACCCTCTCAAAACATCACAGGGAAGCAAGGAGAGCATTGTAGAAGAAGAACTTTAGAGAATCACACATTGTGACGAAATGGTGGTTTTAGAAGGGTCAAGGCGAACACCCAGGGTGAGTCTCATTCTCCTCCTCTATCGGTTGTAAAACTGAGACGACACCCACGCCAGGCCCCACTTGAGGTTGGTCAACATGAACTTGAGCGCCTTGGTCCACTGCTCCTCCGAGTTGAACTGGGTCTTGATGGAGTAGGAGCCGCCGCTGCCTCCCGTGTCCTCAATCTTGCCCTTCTCGACATCCATCCTGACCCAAAACAGAAAAAGGTGTGTTAAAACTCAAATCCCCAAGTGTTTATTTCTTGAGGGCTATGAAAGAAACTGGTGCAACATGTACAGCTGCTAACACCCATGTTTTATTTATTTATCTAAAGCCAGTATGCTAAAACAAAACAATCTGCAGATTTCTCATGCTAGTGACTAGTTGGAGGCAAATGATCATGCAGAGACAAAGGATTAAGCTGTCAAAAGCTGACCAACTCCAGTTATTTGTGTAAGTACAATAGAGTACCACAGTATGAGTCATAATACCCATAAAACATAGCGGTCAAACAAGGAAATGGTTCCAACTGTATTTCCGCCATTCATTTTTCCCCATAGGGAATTTCAGAAACACTTAAAATAAGGGATGTGTTTCATGTAGGCATACCCTTGTGTGACGTTTCAATAACAGTGTAAATATCTGTAGGACAAGGTGACTTATCAATATATTTGCCTGTATTTAGCCCCCAAAAACAAAATGCAAATTAGCTGCTAATGTCACTACCATAAAGAACTACAAACGCCATGATGATCTGGACGAGACTGCCGAGGCAAAGGTAAGAATCTCTGAATTAACTATGTTAGCTAATTTTAGTCATGAATTAATAGGCAAAATGCCTTTAAATTGACAATTCAGGGAGTTCCTCAAAGAAAAGTGGCATGTTTAAATATAAGATGAGGGCAAGCAGTTCACCACAGGTTGTTCACATTCACCATTTTGGACAGCATATTATGGTCTATTATGACATCACATCCACATAAGTGTGTGAGATTCTAGAAGTCTCATTAATTCTGAACCAATTATGATGTCACAACTGATCAATAAATTCCAAATGTTCCGTTTGAACAGTCTGGGATCTGATTGCTGAAAATAGAACACTAGTTTCCAAGACAATCTAGCCGATTCCTCCTGAGATATAGTTAACAAAGTAGATCACCATAAAATACAGAAAGTGCTACTAGACGAAAATTTAGTTAGCAGAACGAGGTTAGAAAAATATAACTGTCAATCTCCTTGATGATGAGGAGATTCTATTATTATTATTATTATTATATTATTCTTGCAGCCGCTACAGGAAGATAATGCTTTAAAAGGGAACCTTGGAGATGCCAGTAGCAACTCCATTCAGCCTGCCCTGCCATCTCAAGCCAAGGCCACTGAGAAGCTTCCAGCGCTCAAACAAAACAGTTTTAACACCTCCAGAATCCCAGTACTGGAGTTGACTGAAGAAATAAAGGGTGCTCTGCAGCTCTGCAGCAAAGAAAACACATCCTCCCTCCAGAATCCCAGTACTGCAGAAAAAGAGGTCCATCTGCAATGGGAAGAGTCAAGGACTGCATGTAGCTCCAACATCTCAGCAGTCAGGGAAGTCTACTGTTCCTCCCATCCGGAAGCCACTGCAACTCATCCGGACCAAGAGGGATCAAACCTGCGTGGTGAAAGACATCTACCTCAATAGCGCCAAGCCATTGAAGGCAGTCCATGGAGCCAATATGGTCACCAAGATGCCACTGCCTCCCATTAGAGCCAGAGTCACTGTGTCAAACAATGATGCCAAGAAGAAGCCATTCCAGCCAGTCAGACCAGAGGGCAACCCTCGTCCTGCTGCTTCAAAGTACAGAAGGCAGGTTGTGAAGAAACATGTTCAGTTCAAGACTCAGACCCTAACTGTACAGGATCTACCGCCATGCCCCGATGAGATGGTATGGGACGTCATTAACTCAGAGGCTGAACAGGTGATGGCATATATGAAGGCCAAGCTGATCAGTGTCACCCAATAATTGAAACTGATTAAGAGTGGGGCCAAGATGGATGCTCAGGCTTTGGAGGAGAAAAAGGCAAAAGAACGGTTGAGAAAAAAGGTGGAGAAGTTCATCCAGGAGATCTGCCTGATGAAGGTGGATTCTGAGCTATGGGAGATGATAAGAGATAATGAAGAAGAGGAAGAAAGGAGTAAAGATGTGAGGAGAAATGGAGAACAAAGCAGTGTGGCTAGTAAGCCAAAGCAGACAGCCAAGAGATACACTGTGAGCAAGCCAAAGGAAGTCAAGAAGGGGTTGAACTTGGAAGAGAAAAAGGAGGACAGACAGGTAAAGTAGCTTGACATTCCAAAGCCATGCTAACTGTTGATCTAGTGTAGTGTTGGTGATCACGTGTGTTTGTATCAGAGGAGGCTGATGGGAGGAGTTATAGGAGGATAGGATCATTGTAATGGCTGGAATGTGATTGTGATTGATGTGATTGATATGTGTGATACAGTTCCATTTATTCTATTCCAGCCATTACAATGAGCCCATTACAATGAGCTCCTCCCACCAGCCTCATCTGGTTTGTACATATTGTATATCTTGTCTTTATTGCCCAGCTGCCCCTTATTTGGCCCATCTGATAACATCCATTCATTCAGGTGGTGTTGAAACGTCGATTTGGGATGAGTGCAGCCAACTCCAAGCTGAAGCTGTGTGAGCACTGTGGCCGGTGCTTTGATCCTAGTCGTCTGGAGAAACACAGCGAGATCTGTGCCAAGCTCTCATCCAATTGCTCTAGACGGGGGGTCTATGACTCTACCAAGCACCGGCTCAAAGGCACTGTACTGGCTGGCTACGTGAAGCGATCCGTGGTGTGATGCACCAAGGGACCTGAGTCTGTCTCTCTTTTGTATTTTGGATTGAACAGACAGACATATACTGACTGCTAAACCACCTGCTGCCCAAATTAGGACTTCTACCTTGGAATCTGTGAGGGTTCCAATAAGAGGCAGTACTACTAGGAGGCAATATTTTATCCAGAAAGGTCTAAACCAACAGTGTTCAGCAGTTCCTCAAATCTACAGAAACACCTGTATAAAACACCTCAATAAAATAAAATCCAAACACTCATCTAAGTCATTCTGTCAGATGTGTTACAAGTGCAGGAAAGTAGAATAAATGAAATATTAAGAAACAAGGGAAAGTATTTGTCAAAACTGAATATGAAAAGGAGTTTTTTCTTTTTTAATGAATTGGAAAAATGAAGAAAGACACTAATTAATTTAGTTGTATAACTTACCAAATTTACACAAATAACTGAAGTTGGTCAGCTTTTGACAGCTTAATCCTTGCCCTCTCTGAATAATCCATAGATGATTACAATTATAATTCGATGATGTCTGCTAGACTAGTTGACTGACCTGCAGGGCAGATAGAATACCGTGTCTCCCTTCTCCACCTCCTCAAACTTGTTGTCCTAGAAGAAGCGCAGGCCCCTTGTACAGTACAGTGGTAATACAATAATATAATAATATATCCCATTTAGCAGACGCTTTTGTCCAAAGCGACTTACAAGTCGGCTGGGGCCACTACTTTTGCATATGGGTGGCCCCAGTGGGAAACGAACCCACGACGCTTGGCGTTGCAAGCGCCATGCTCTACCGACTGAAGAGCAACAGAAGAAAGAGAGAGTGGAATGTATCATATACAACATGGGCTATTCACTGAGGTTGGCTTGTGCCAGTCTAATGAGTATTGGAAGATAGTTCACTAATTTTTTCAAAGCTCATTGAATTTTTTTTGCTGTGTTTCTCCATATAGTAGCCAGCGGTAAGTGTGTTCATGTCCTGTACCTTTTAGTTCGAGACCTCACTTGTTGGTAACAACCATCACACCTGTTCATCCATGCTTCACGGTGGGAACCACACATGCGGAGACCATTCGTTCACCTACTCCGCGTCTCTCAAAGACACGGCAGTTGGAACCAAATCTCAAATTTGGACTCATCAGAAGAAAGTACAGATTTCCACCGGTCTAATGTCCATTGCTCGTGTTTCTTGGCCCAAGCAAGTCTCTTATTATTGGTGTCCTTTAGTAGTGGTTTCTTTGCAGCAATTTGACCATGAAGGCCTGATTCACGCAACCTCCTCTGAACAGTTGATGTTAAGACGTGTCTGTTACTTGAACTCTGTGAAGCATTTATTTGGGCTGCAATATGAGCTGCAGTTTACTCTCATGAACTTATCCTGTGCAGCAGAAGTAACTCTTCCTTTCCTGTGGGGATCCTCATGAGAGCCAGTTTCATCATAGCACTTCAAGAAACTTTGAATGTTCTGTACTGACTGACTTTAGTGTCTAAAAGTAATGATGGACTGTTGTTTCTCTTTTCCTTATTTGAACTGTTCTTGCCATAATTGTTTAAAAAAAAACTTTATTTAACAAGGCAAGTCAGTTAAGGACAAACTGTTATTTACAATGACAGCCTACTGGGGAACAGTGAGTGAAATGCCTTATTCAGCAGCCAAACGAGAAATATTTGTCGTCAGCTCAAGGATTCGAGCCAGCAACCTTTCTGTTACTAGCTCAATGCTCTACCCACTCAGCTACCTGCCACCCCACTTGGTCTTTTACCAAATAGGGCTATCTTCTGTATACCACCCCTACCTTGTCACAACAGAACTGATTGGCTCAAACACATTAAGAAGGAAATAAGTTCCACAAATAAACTTTTAACAAGGTACACCTGTTAATTAAATGCATTCCTGGTGAATGCCTCATGAAGCTGGTTAAATGAATGTCAAGAGTCTGCAAAGCTGTCATCAAGGCAACGGGTGACTGCTTTGAATAATCAAACATTTATTTTGATTTGTTTAACACTTTTTGGGTTACTACATAATTTCAAATGTGTTATTTCATAGTTTTGATGTCTAGATTATTATTCTACAATTGATAAAAATGGTAAAAATAAAGAAAAGTCCTTGAATGAGTAGTGTGTCCAAATTTTAATAATATATAATATATCCCATTTAGCAGACGCTTTTGTCCAAAGCGACTTACAAGTCGGCTGGGGCCACTACTTTTACATATGGGTGGCCATAGCGGGAATCGAACCCACAACGCTTGGCGTTGCAAGCACCATGCTCTACCGACTGAGCCACACTGTTACTGTGTTTGTGTATGTATTGGGGATTTGAAATTATGCAGACAATTACATTGATGGAAGCCACAATCTATATGCAATATTAAAGCTGATATACCCCCTAAAAAACAAATAAACATCTCTCTCTCCGTCAGGCCTTCATCCGCATCTACCTGGCCTCCCGCAAGGAGGAGCGCATTGACGTGCTGCAGCTGGCCCAAGACCCCTTCCTCATGCCCCCCTTCTGCAAGGCCCTGGTCACCGGACCTGGTCCGTTGGCATCGGGCTCCACGCCCTCCACCTCCAGCGCATACAACAGCAGTGCCTAGAACTGAGGCGCCCAACGCCACCCCAGAGGGCCCCTGTAGGGGCCACATTACTGAAACGCCCTCCCTTCTGGATAGGGTAAAAACAGACTAAAGGATGGAGGAGGATTATCTGAAGTGACCTCCCTGTCCCCACCCCTCCTAAGACATGAAGGGGAAATGCCAGTCTTTGGCTTGTCTGTAGGACCCAAAGGCTGCCCACGTACTTGTACACACGCACACCCTTGCCACAAAGAAGAGAAAGACCTTGCTTGGCCTGTCCAGTGGGCTGCATCACAGGGTCATAGGAAAATGGACTGAAGTCACAGTGTGTTGTGTGCGTGCATACCTGTTTTTGGGAAAACCAAACAGCTCAAATCAAATTGTATTTGTCACATATGTGTTTAGCAGATGTTACTGTGGGTGTAGCGAAATGCTTGTAAGCTAGAAGCATGGCAGCCCTATCTGTCAGGACCATTTTCCAACATATCCATTCCATTTGATGTTTTGAGAGAAAGTTTTTTTTAAATAAATTCTTGCTAGAGTTATATCATAAGTTGAACTCTATATATTTCCCAATAATATAATCAATTGCCACCCTTCCCCTTTGAAAGGGCTCAAACGAAGGGGGAGTTTCTATTTTTGATGACCAAAGTTGAAGGCATGCCTGGCTAATGCAACACTGTTACGTTTTACACACGTCTAACTGTCAAGTGAAAGAAAGAAGTCATTTTCACTAAGATCATCACTTTTGACTGATTTGATCAGATATAATATTTTCTTGGATATTGGACTGGGAGTTTACTTTGTCATTTGGATGGTTGTCCATATGTTTTCATGAGGCTTTCCCCCAAAATGGAGAGGGAGAGCAACTTAATAGAAATGCATATAAACCATTTAACCGACTTTTGTTATGACTATGTGGTTTGTTAGCAAGGAGTTATGTCAAAGATAATTCTCATTCATTGCAAATTGTGCAGTATAACAATCTAAATTCCAACATGACTTACACAATAGCAAAGTTATTTTAGTATATTGTGAAACATGATTACACGCTATGAAAATAGATGCGTTGTTTACCAGAGAAAAGCAGAATAGCCTAACTGGTAATACTCAAATATACACAGCCATTGAGCTAGCTACGTGCTACATACAAGGCTAGCAACCCAATGACTGCCTGAAGAGCTAATCTCTTAAAGTGCCTTGAGAATGTATTCACTGGCCTACACACAATTCCCCATAATGTGAAAGTGGAATTATGGTTCTAGAGATTTTTTACAAATTAATGAATTAAAAGTATTCAATCCCTTTGTTATGGCAAGCATGAAGTTCAGGAGTAGAAATGTGCTAAACAAGTCACAAATTGCATGGACTCATCTGTGTTAACAGGATTTTTGAATTACTACTTCATCTCTGTACTCGATCCATACAGATAATTGTAAGGTCCCTCAGATGAGCAGTGAATTTCAAGCACAGATTCAACCACCAAGACCAGGGAGGTTTTCCTATACCTCGCAAAGAAGTGCACCTATTGGTAGGTGGGTAAAAAAAACAAACAGGCATTGAATATCCCTTTGAGCATGGTGAAGTTGATAATTACACTTTGGATGTGTATCAAAATACCCAGTCAGTACCAAGATATAGGCGTCCTTCCTAACTCAGTTGCAGGAGAGGAAGGAAACCGCTCAGGGATTTCACTGAGGCCAACAGTTTAACGGCTGTGAAAAAAAACTGAGGATGGATCAACTACATTGTAGTTATTCCACAATACTAATCTAAATAACAGTGAAAAGGAAGTTAGTAGAGAATAAAAATATACCAAAACATGCATCCTGATTGTAATCAGGAGCAAGTAATACTTCAAAAAAAATGTGGCAATAAAATTAACTTTATGTCCTGAATACAAAGTGTTATATTTGGAGCAAATCCAACAACAAATAACTGAGTACCACTCTTCAAATTTTCAAGCATGGTGGTGGCTGCATGCCTGTCATCGGCAAGGATGTTTATGACGAAAATAAACAGCATAGCGCTAAGCACAGGCAAATTCCTAGAGGAAAACCTGGTTCAGTCTGCTTTACAGACACTGGGAGATATTCAACTTTTACCAGGACAATAACCTGAAACAAGGCCAAATATACACTGGAGTTGCTTACCAAGACGACATTGAATGTTCCAGAGCGCCCTATTTAGTTTTGACTTAAAATTATATGGTAAGAGTTAAATGGCTTTGTAGCAATGATCAACAACCAACTTGACAGAGCTTGAAGACTAACATGCAATCCTGGTGTGCAAAGCATTTAGAGACTTACCCAGAAAGACTCTCAGCTGTAATCGCTACCAAAGGTGATTTTAACATGTATTGACTCGAGGTTGAATACTTACGTAAATCAATAAATCAAGCAATCTCTAAGATTGATTACCTTTTTTTTTATACAAATGTTAGAATTGGAAATATCCTTTTACATAAGGCGTTCTGTGTGGATCCATTATTGGCATTTTCATATGTGTAATGAACCTGAAAAACCAAATCATATAGTGATATGGGCATTAAATACTGCCACAAGCCTCCTTGTCTACATTTAAATCTACACCAAGAAGTCACTTGTAGTAAAAGGATTGCCTTGTTGAAGTTGACAATGAACAAAAGCACAGCATAATCCCAACGCCAAAGCTTTCGTTAGACACTTGGTGCGCCCTGCGATTGGGGAGACAAGAGAACAGACAAGGCAAATGTTCCAATGCTGTTCCAACGCGTGGTGAAATTAAACCATCTTTACCGTGTCAGCACAGTAAAAGGAAAACTATTAAAACATAAATGTAAATTTTTCTGCAGATAGAGTGGAGTTGAATGAGAAAGATACAAACCAATTGACGAAAAATAGGCAGTAAACCAGATTTGTGACTTTCCAGTTTTGCACGTGATACATAAGAACCCATTCCAGTGCTGCATCTCAGTAGTTCAATGTGTCCTTCACACCTTCCCTTCATGTGTACTGATCTATAAGAATTGAACAGGCCAATTGGAAACAACAGCTTTCACCTATCCAGTGTCATAAGATATATGCATATGAAGGAAAAGACACAACCAGAAGCCACTTAGCTACTATTAGGACTCAATCCTGGAATGTGTTCCAAAAGTCTCAGATAGCTCCCTTCATAACACCTATGAGTCTAGGCGGACTTGAATGTTAACAATTTAACAGTTTTTATTTTGTCCTTTCAAATGGTCAATATGGAAATCAAACAAGGAAACAAGACTTATTGGATTGGAACTCACACCAGTGGTGAATCTCAAAAGTCCTTCCTCCAGTCTTCTCCCCACCCTCTCAAAACATCACAGGGAAGCAAGGAGTGCATTGTAGAAGAAGAACTTTAGAGAGTCACACATTGTGACGAAATGGTGGTTTTAGAAGGGTCAAGGGGAACACCCAAGGTGATTCCTCATCTTCCTCCTCTATCGGTTGTAAAACTGAGACGACACCCACGCCAGGCCCCACTTGAGGTTGGTCAACATGAACTTGAGCGCCTTGGTCCACTGCTCTTCTGAGTTGAACTGGGTCTTGATGGAGTAGGAGCCGCCGCTGCCTCCCGTGTCCTCAATCTTGCCCTTCTCGACATCCATCCTGACCCATAACAGAAAAAGATGTGTTAAAACTCAAACCCCCAAGTGTTTATTTCTTGAGGGCTATGAAAGAAACTGGTACAACATCTACAGCTGCTAACACCTACATTTTTATTTATTTATCTAAAGCCAGTATGCTACGACAAAATAATCTGCAGATTTCTCATGCTAGTGACTAGTTGGAGGCAAATGATCATGCAGAGACAAAGGATTAAGCTGTCAAAAGCTGACCAACTCCAGTTATTTGTGTAAGTACAATAGAGTACCACAGTATGAGTCATAATACCCATAAAACGTAGCGGTCAAACAAGGAAATGGTTCCAACTGTATTTCCGCCATACATTTTTCCCCATAGGGAATTTCAGAAACACTTAAAATAAGGGATGTGTTTCATGTAGGTTTACCCTTGTGACTTTTCAATAACAGTGTAAATATCTGTAGGACAAGGTGACTTATCAATATATTTGCCTGTATTTAGCCCCCCAAAATGAACTGTGGCTATCATAAAGAACTACAAAACGTCATGATGATCTGGACGAGACTGCCGAGGCAAAGGTAAGAATCTCTGAATTAACTATGTTAGCTAAATTTAGTCATGAATAAATTGCCAAAATGTCTTTAAATTGACAATTCAGAGAGTTCAGTAATATGTTTCACCTCAAAGAAAAGTGGCATGGTTAAATATGAGATGAGGGCAAGCAGTTCAACACAGGTATGTCACATTCACCATTTTGGGCAGTATATTATGGTCTATTATGACATCACATCCACATAAGTGGATCCACATCCACAATTCTTCATCGCTGCGACATCCTTGAAACCGCATGCACTCAACAGATTGCAGTAAAACTGTGCCTGTGTCATTTCCGGTCACAACTTGCAGACGTGCTCCTGTGCGTTTTGTTGCTAACCTTACTTTGCTACCTGACAACTACTTTAAATACCGTTTATATTTTTTAGTTTTTCCCTCACTCATCTTTCTTTCATTCAACTTTTTCACTCCGGACGCTTTATCTGGACGTGGTTCGTCAGGACCTCCAACAGCCGAAGCTAAGTAGTGACATGAACATGATGCCTTCTAATTGCAGTCGCTGTAATATACAGGATAGCTGCGCTGCAAGCCCTGCTTCAGACGCAATCGTTAGGCAAGGGTAATTTCAGTGTAGGAAAGGATGAAACAGCATCTGTGCCACCAGTAAGTACAGATAGTAGTATAAATCCTCTCGCACGGTCCCCGCAGCCGGACAACTTTCTCATGGCTTCTGGAGGGAAATGCTGTTGGAATGCTCAACCGGTGTCGCTCATTCAGCCGACAAACTTTCAACCGGTTCTCCCCATTAAGCAGCGAGTCAGAGGCCGAGCCTTCTCTGGTCTCTACTCCTCCCGTTACGGGGTCTGAGACGCCGAAGGCTCCCACCATTAGCTCTGACAAATTGAAAACCCTAGTCATTGGCGACTCCATTACATGCAGTGTTAGACTTAAAACGAATCATCCAGCGATCATACACTGTTCACCAGGGGGCAGGGCTACCGACTTTAAGGCTAATCTGAAGATGGTGCTGGCTAAAGCTAAAAGTGGCGAGTGTAAAGAGTATAGGGATATTGTTATCCACGTCGGCACCAACGATGTTAGGATGAAACAGTCAGAGGTCACCAAGCGCAACATAGCTTCAGCGTGTAAATCATCTCGAAAGATGTGTCGGCATCGAGTAATAGTCTCTGGCCCCCTCCCAGTTAGGGGAGTGATGAACTCTACAGCAGAGTCTCACAACTCAATCACTGGTTGAAAACTGTTTCTGCCCCTCCCAAAAGCCTGGCCTGTTGAGGAGTGACGGACTCCATCTTAGCTGGAGGGGTGCTCTCATCTTATCGACAAACATAGACAGGGCTCTACCTCCCATGGCTCCACAATGAAATAGGGTGCAGGCCATGCAGCAGGCTGTTAGCCGGCCTCCCAGCTTAGTGGAGTCTGCCATGAGCACAGTCAGTGTAGTCAGCTCAGCTATCCCCATTGAGACCGTATCTGTGCCTCGACCTAGGTTGGGCAAAACTAAACATGGCGGTGTTCGCCTTAGCAATCTCACTAGAATAAAGACCTCTTCCATTCCTGCCATTATTGAAAGAGATTTTGATTCCTCACATCTCAAAATAGGACTACTTAAATGTTAGAGCCCTCACTTCAAAGGCAATTATAGTCAATGAACTAATCACTGATCATAATCTTGATGTGATTGGCCTGACTGAAACATGGCTTAAGCCTGATGAATTTACTGTTTTAAATGAGGCCTCACCTCCTGGTTACACAAGTGACCATATCCCTTGTGCATCCCGTAAAGGTGGAGGTGTAGCTAACATTTACAATGGCAAATTTCATTTTACAAAAAAACGATGTTTTTGTCTTTTGAGCTTCTAGTCATGAAATCTATACAGCCTACCCAATCACTTTTTATAGCTACTGTTTACAGGCCTCCTGGGCCATACACAGCATTCCTCACTGAGTTCCCTGAATTCCTATCGGACCGTGTCGTCATAGCAGATAATATTCTAATCTTTGGTGACTTTAATATTCACATGGAAAAAAGTCCACAGACCCACTCCAAAAGGCTTTCAGAGCCATCATCGACTCAGTGGGTTTTGTCCAACATGTCTCTGGACCTACTCACTGCCACAGTCATACTCTGGACCTAGTTTTGTCCCATGGAATAAATGTTGTGGATCTTAATGTTTTTCCTCATAACCCTGGACTATCGGAACACCATTTTATTACGTTTGCAATCGCAACAAATAATCTGCTCAGACCCCAACCAAGGAACATCAAAAGTCATGCTATAAATTCTCAGACAACCCAAAGATTCCCCGATGCCCTTCCAGACTTCTTCTGCCCACCCAAAGACGTCAGAGGACATAAAGAAAGTTAACCACCTAACTGGGGAACTCAATTTAACCTTTCACAATACCCTAGATGCAGGAGCACCCCTAAAAACATTTGTCAAAAGAAACTATCTCCCTGGTATACAGAAAATACCCGAGCTCTGAAGCAGTTTCCAGAAAATTGGAACGGAAATAAAACGGAAATGGCGCCACACCAAACTGGAAGTCTTACGACTAGCTTAGAAAGACAGTACAGTGAAGTATCGAAGAGCTGCTCAATCATTGTATTTTTCTAACCTAATTGAGGAAATTAAGAACAATCCAAAATGTATTTTTGATACTGTTGCAAAGCTAACTAAAAAGCAGCATTCCCCAAGAGAGGATGGCTTTCACTTCAGTAGTAATAAATTCATGAGCTTCTTTGAGGAAAAGATCATGATCATTAGAAAGCAAATTACGGACTCTTCTTTAAATCTGTGTATTCCTCCAAAGCTCAGTTGTCCTGAGTCTGCACAACTCTGCCAGGACCTAGGATCAAGGGAGACACTCAAGTGTTTTAGTACTATATCTCTTGACACAATGATGAAAATAATCATGGCTTCTAAACCTTCAAGCTGCATACTGGACCCTATTCCAACTAAACTACTGAAAGAGCTGCTTCCTGTGCTTGGCCCGCCTATGTTGAACATAATAAACAGCTATCTAACCACTAGATGTGTACCAAACTCACTAAAAGTGGCAGTAATAAAGCAACACACTGCCTCCCTGAAGGAAAACAATGTATACGAAATGCTTCAGTCTGGTTTTAGACCCCAACATAGCACTGAGACTGCACTTGTGAAGGTGGTAAATTACCTTTAAATGGCGTCAGACCGAGGCTCTGCATCTGCTCCTAGACCTTAGGGCTGCTTTTGATACCATCGATCAAAACATTATTTTGGAGAGATTGGAAACCCAAATTGATCTACACGGACAAGTTCTGGCCTGGTTTAGATCTTATCTGTCGGAAAGATATCAGTTTGTCCCTGTGGATGGTTTGTCCTCTGACAAATCAACTGTAAATGTTCGTGTTCCTCAAGGTTCCGTATTGGGACCAAGAAACAAAGAGATCTTCTGTTGAATCTGACAATTAATCTTGAAGGTTGTACAGTCGTCTCAAATAAAACTGTAGGACCTCTGCGTTACTCTGGACCCTGATCTCTTTTGACGAACATATCAAGACTGTTTCAAGGACAGCTTTTTTCCATCTACGCAATATTGCAAAAATCTGAAATTATCTGTACAAAAATTAAGCAGAGAAATTCATCCATAATTTGGTTACTTCTAGGTTAGACTACTGCAATGCTCTACTTTCCAGCTACCCGGATAAAGCACTAAATAAACTTCAGTTAGTGCTAAAGACGGCTGCTAGAATCCTGACTAGAACCCCCAAAATCTGATCATATTACTCCAGTGCTAGCCTCCCTACACTGGCTTCCTGTTAAGGCAAGGGCTGATTTCAAGGTTTTACTGCTAACCTACAAAGCATCACACAGGCTTGCTCCTACCTATCGTTCCGATTTGGTTGTGCTGTACATTTGATTTATTTCACCTTTATTTAACCAGGTAGGCAAGTTGAGAAAAGTTCTCATTTACAATTGCGACCTGGCCAAGATAAAGCAAAGCAGTTCGACACATACAACAACACAGAGTTACACATGGAGCAAAACAAACATACAGTCAATAATACAGTATAAACAAGTCTATATACGATGTGAGCAAATGAGGTGAGATAAGGGAGGTAAAGGCAAAAAAAGGCCATGGTGGCAAAGTAAATACAATATAGCAAGTAAAACACTGGAATGGTAGATTTGCAATAGAAGAATGTGCAAAGTAGAAATAAAAATAATGGGGTGCAAAGGAGCAAAATAAATTAATTAATTAAATACAGTAGGGAAAGAGGTAGTTGTTTGGGCTGAAATATAGGTGGGCTATGTACAGGTGCAGTAATCTGTGAGCTGCTCTGACAGTTGGTGCTTAAAGCTAGTGAGTGAGATAAGTGTTTCCAGTTTCAGTGCTTTTTGTAGTTCGTTCCAGTCATTGGCAGCAGAGAACTGGAAGGAGAGGCGGCCAAAGAAAGAATTGGTTTTGGGGGTGACTAGAGAGATATACCTGCTGGAGCGTGTGCTACAGGTGGGAGATGCTATGGTGACCAGCGAGCTGAGATAAGGGGGGACTTTACCTAGCAGGGTCTTGTAGATGACATGGAGCCAGTGGGTATGACGACGAGTATGAAGCGAGGGCCAGCCAACGAGAGCGGGTCGCAATGGTGGGTAGTATATGGGGCTTTGGTGACAAAACGGATTGCACTGTGATAGACTACATCCAATTTGTTGAGTAGGGTATTGGAGGCTATTTTGTAAATGACATCGCCAAAGTCAAGGATTGGTAGGATGGTCAGTTTTACAAGGGTATGTTTGGCAGCATGAGTGAAGGATGCTTTGTTGCGAAATAGGAAGCCAATTCTAGACTTAACTTTGGATTGGAGATATTTGATATGGGTCTGGAAGGAGAGTTTACAGTCTAACCAGACACCTAAGTATTTGTAGTTGTCCACGTATTCTAATTCAGAGCCATCCAGAGTAGTGATGTTGGACAGGCGGGCAGGTGCGGGTAGCGATCGGTTGAAGAGCATGCATTTAGTTTTACTTGTATTTAAGAGCAACTGGAGGCCACGGAAGGAGTGTTGTATGGCATTGAAGCTTGCCTGGAGGGTTGTTAACACAGTGTCCAAAGAAGGGCCAGAAGTATACAGAATGGTGTCGTCTGCGTAGAGGTGGATCAGAGACTCACCAGCAGCAAGAGCGACCTCATTGATGTATACAGAGAAGAGAGTCGGTCCAAGAATTGAACCCTGTGGCACCCCCATAGAGACTGCCAGAGGTCGGGACAGCAGACCCTCCGATTTGACACACTGAACTCTATCAGAGAAGTAGTTGGTGAACCAGGCGAGGCAATCATTTGAGAAACCAAGGCTGTCGAGTCTGCCGATGAGGATGTGGTGATTGACAGAGGCGAAAGCCTTGGCCAGATCAATGAACACGGCTGCACAGTAATGTTTCTTATCAATGGCGTTTAAGATATCGTTTAGGACCTTGTGTGTGGCTGAGGTGCACCCATGACCAGCTCTGAAACCAGATTGAATAGCAGAGAAGGTATGGTGAGATTCGAAATGGTCGGTAATCTGTTTGTTGACTTGGCTTTCGAAGACCTTAGAAAGGCATGGTAGGATAGATATAGGTCTGTAGCAGTTTGGGTCAAGAGTGTCCCCCCCCCCTTGAAGAGGGGGATGACCGCAGCTGCTTTCCAATCTTTGGGGATCTCAGACGACACGAAAGAGAGGTTGAACAGGCTAGTAATAGGGGTGGCAACAATTTCGGCAGATAATTTTAGAAAGAAAGGGTCCAGATTGTCTCGCCCGGCTGATTTGTAGGGGTCCAGATTTTGCAGCTCTTTCAGAACATCAGCTGAACGGATTTGGGAGAAGGAGAAATGGGGAAGGCTTGGGCGATTTGCTGTGGGGGGTGCAGTGCTGTTGACCGGGGTAGGAGTAGCCAGGTGGAAAGCACGGCCAGCTGTAGAAAAATGCTTATTGAAATTCTCAATTATGGTGGATTTATCAGTGGTGACAGTGTTTCCTCTCTTCAGTGCAGTGGGCAGCTGGGAGGAGGTGTTCTTATTCTCCATGGACTTTACAGTGTCCCCAAACTTTTTTGAGTTAGTGTTGCAGGAAGCAAATTTCTGCTTGAAAAAGCTAGCCTTGGCTTTTCTAACTGCCTGTGTATAATGGTTTCTAGCTTCCCTGAACAGCTGCATATCACAGGGGCTGTTCGATGCTAATGCAGAACGCCATAGGATGTTTTTGTGTTGGTTAAGGGCAGTCAGGTCTGGGGAGAACCAAGGGCTATATCTGTTCCTGGTTTTAAAATAAACATGCCGCATTCAAGAAATTAAGATGGTTAGGAAGGCATTTAAAAAAAATATCCAGGCATCCTCTACTGACGGGATGAGATCAATATCCTTCCAGGATACCCCGGCCAGGTCGATTAGAAAGGACTGCTCGCTGAAGTGTTTCAGGGAGCGTTTTACAGTGATGAGTGGGGGTCGTTTGACCGCTGACCCATTACGGATGTACATACCTACATGTACGCTACGGTCACAAGACGCAGGCCTCCTAATTGTCCCTAGAATTTCTAAGCAAACAGCTGGAGGCAGGGATTTCTCCTACAGAGCTCAATTTTTATGGAATGGTCTGCCTACCCATGTGAGAGACGCAAACTCGATCTCAACCCTCGAGTCTTCAGTAAAGACTTATCTCTTCAGTAGGTCCTATGATTGAGTGCAGTCTGACCCAGGAGTGTGAAGGTGAACGAAAAGGCACTGGAGCAATGAACTCTCCACTGGGATTCTCTACCTCTAACTCTATTACAGGGGCTGAGTCACTGGCTTACTGATGCTCTTCCATGCCGTCCCTAGGAGGGGTGCGTCACTTGAGTGGGTTGAGTCACTGACGTGGTCTTCCTGTCTGGGTTGGCGCCCCCCCTTGGGTTGTGCAGATCTTTGTGGGCTATACTCAGCTTTGTCTCAGGATGGAAAGTTGGTGGTTGAAGATATCCCTCTAGTGGTGTGAGGGTTGTGCTTTGGCAAAGTGGGTGGGGTTATATCCTGCCTGTTTGTCCCCGTCTGGGGGTATCATCGGCTGGGGCCACAGTGTCTCCTGACCCCTCCGGTCTCAGCCTCCAGTATTTAATGTATTGGGGGGCTAGGGTCTGTCTGTTATATCTGGAGTATTTCTACTGTCTTAACCGGTGTCCTATGTGAATTTAAGTATGCTCTCTCTAATTATCTCTCTCTCGCTCAGAGGACCTGAGCCCTAGGACCATGCCTCAGGACTACCTGGCATGACGACTCCTTACTGTCCCTAGTCCACCTGGCCGTGCTGCTGCTCCAGTTTCAACTGTTCTGCCTGCGGCTATGGAACACTGACCTGTTCACCAGCCCTGCTATTTTCAACTCGAGACACTCTCAATGATCGGCTATGAAAAGCCAACTGACATTTACTCCTGAGGTGCTGACCTGTTGCACCCTCGACAACTACTGTGATTATTATTATTTGACCATGCTGGTAATTTATGAACATTTGAACATCTCTACCCGGCACAGCCAGAAGAGGACTGGCCACCCCTCATAGCCTGGTTCCTCTATTGGTTTTGGCCTTTCTAGGGAGTTTTTCCGAACCACCGTGCTTCTACACCTGCATTGCTTGCTGTTTCGGGTTTTAGGCTGGGTGATCTGTACAGCACTTTGAGATGTAAGAAGGGCTTTATAAATACTTTTTATTTTGATAAGTGTGTGAGATACTAGAAGTCTCATTATTTGTGAAACAATTATGTCACAACTAATCCATAAATTCCAAATATTCTGTTTGTCTGGTTGCTGAAAATAGAACACAAGTATCCAAGACAATCTAGCAGATTCCTCCTGAGATATAGTTACCACAGTAGATCACCACAAAATACAGAAAGTGCTACTAGACAAAAATTTGGTTGCAGAATCAGGTTAGAAGAAGGCCACTGTTAATCTCCTTGATGAGGAGATTATTGCAGCCATGACAGCAAGATAATTCGTTAACAGGGAACCTTGGAGCTGCCAGTAGCAACTCCGTTCAGCCTGCCCTGCCATCTCAACCCAAGGCCACTGAGAAGCTTCCAGCGCTCAAACAAAAATGTTTAAACACCTACAGAATCCCAGTACTGGAGTTGACTGTAGAAAGAAAGGGTGCTCTGCAGCGACTTGCCAGTTTGAAGGCTGTGGAAAAGAAACCACATCCTTCCTCCAGAATCCCAGTACTGCAGAAAAAGAGGTCAATCTGCAATGGGAAGAGTCAAGGACTGCATGTAGCTCCAACATCTCAGCAGTCAGGGAAGGCTACTGTTCCTCCCATCTAGAAGCCACTGCAACCCATCCGGACCAAGAGGGATCAAACCTGCGTGGTGAAAGACATCTACCTCCATAGTGCCAAGCCATTGAAGGCAGTCCATGGAGCCAATATGGTCACCAAGATGCCACTGCCTCCCATTAGAGCCAGAGTCACTGTGTCAAACAATGATGCCAAGAAGAAGCCATTCCAGCCAGTAAGACCAGAGGGCAACCCTCGTCCTGCTGCTTCAAAGTAGAGAAGGCAGGTTGTGAAGAAACATGTTCAGTTCAAGACTCAGACCCTAACTGTACAGGATCTACCGCCATGCCCCGATGAGATGGTATGGGACGTCTTTAACTCAGAGGCTGAGCAGGTGATGGCATATATGAAGGCCAAGCTGATCAGTGTCACCCAAGAATTGAAACTGATTAAGAGTGGGGCCAAGATGGATGCAAGGCTTTGGAGGAGAAAAAGGCAAAAGAACAGTTGAGAAAAAAGGTGGAGAAGTTCATCCAGGTGATCTGCCTGATGAAGGTGGATTCTGAGCTATGGGAGATGATAAGAGATAATGAAGAAGAGGAAGAAAGGAGTAAAGATGTGAGGAGAAATGGAGAACAAAGCAGTGTGGCTAGTAAGCCAAAGGAAGTCAAGAAGGGTTTGAACATGGAAAAGAAAAAGGAGGACAGACAGGTAAAGTAGCCTGACATTCCAAAGCCATTCTAACTGCTGATCTAGTGTAGTGTTGGTGCTCAAGTGTGTTTGTATCAGAGGAGGCTGATGGGAGGAGTTCTAGGAGGGTAGGATAGTTGTAATGGCTGGAATGGAATTAATGGATCGGAATCCAACGTGGTTTCCATGTGATTGACATGTGCGATACTGTTCCTTATATTCTATTCCAGCCATTACAATGAGATTCTCCCACCAGCCTCATCTGGTTTGTACATATTGTATATATTGTCTTTGTTGCCCAGCTGCCCCTTCTTTGGCCCATCTGATAACATCCATTCATTCAGGTGGTGTTGAAACGTCGATTTGGGATGAGTGCAGCCAACTCCAAGCTGAAGCAGTGTGAGCACTGCGGCCGGTGCTTTGATCCTAGTCGCTTGGAGAAACACAGTGAGATCTGTGCCAAGCTCTCCTCCAAGAGCTCGAGACGGGGGGCCTATGACTCCACCAAGCACAGGCTCAATGGCACTGTACTGGCTGGCTACGTGAAGCGACCAAGGGACCTGAGTATGTCGCTCTTTTGTATTGAACAGACAGACATACAGTGACTGCTAAACCCCCTGCTGCCCAAATTAGGACTTCTACCTTGGAATCTGTGAGGGTTCCAATAAGAGGGGGTACTACTAGGAGGCAGTATTGTATCCAGAAACGTCTAAACCAACAGTGTTCAGCGGTTCCCCTAATCTACAGTAACACCCGTTTAAAACACAATAAAATAAAATCCAAATACTCAACTAAATCATTGTCAGATGTGTTACAAGTACAGGAAAGTAGAATAAATGACATTAAGAAACAAGGGAACGTATTTGTCAAATCTGAATATGAAAAGGAGTGATTTTTTTTAATGAATTGGAAAAATGAAGAAAATTCATTTAGACAAATAACTGAAGTAGGTCAGCTTTTGACAGCTTAATCCTTGGTCTCTCTGAATAATCCATAGATGATTACAATTATAATTTGATGACGTCTGCTAGACTAGTTGACTGACCTGTAAGGCAGGCAGAATCCCGTGTCTCCCTTCTCCACCTCCTCCTTGAACTGCTGCACACAGTCCAGGAAGGCCACCATGGCATGGTCAAACTTGTTGTCCCAGAAGAAGCGCAGGCCCCCTGAACAGTACAGTGGTAGCTCCTACACACACAAGAAGACAGAGAGAGTGGAATGTACCATATACATGGCCTATTCACTGGGGTTGGCTTGGGCCAGTCTAATGAGTATTGCAAAATAATATTAAAAAGGATAGTTCACATTTTTTTTTTCACAGTTCATAAAAATAATAAATATATATATATATTTATTTGTCTCCATATAGTAGCCAGCAGAAAGTGTGTTCATGTGCCTTTTAGTGTGACCTTACTTTCTGGTAACAAGCATTACCTTGGACTTGTCTGTAAGTGACTCCAGGTAAGAGTGGTTTCCATATGGGACCAGGCGGTATCTAAAGAGAGAGGTTCAAGAAATCCAGCAAGATGTTTTACATTGTACAATGTCATTTAAAATAATGTATCATGTTTATTTGGATATGATAAAATAACTGATTATTTTGGCAATTGAACACATTACATGGCACAGAAGGGTGTTCGCGTGTATATGTCCATATGTGCGGGTCATGTCTGACCTCTGGAAGCGTAGCCCCATCTTGTTGGCCAGGGCGTGGAGCAGTAGCACGGTCTGACCCCAGGCGGCGTTGATCTCGTTCCACTCGACGGGGACACTGGGTAGACGGCCCAGACGGAAGTTATTGATGGTGCCAAACTGGCCACTGTGCCTGAGGACCAGAGACAAGGTTATTATAAGCACTAAAAACTATCAATGCAAAAGATGCCGTTCAAAATTCTATGTGAAGACAAGATGAGGGCTGAGAGACAGAGGCAGCTGTTCATTCTAAACGCAAGAATGCACTCGCCACCACTTCAAACAGAGATTAAGTTGCTCAACTGACATACATTGGGTCAATAATTCATGCGTGCGTTTGTTTGTGCACGTCTGTATTTTAGTGCATGTATATGAGTCTGTAATGCGTCGGAGTATGTGTCCTTACCAGATGTGGAAGGTGGCGTTGAAGACGTTGGTCTTCTTTAGGCGGTCCAGTTGAATCTGGCAGTATCGCATCTGGTTGTCCACACTCTTCAGCTCGTCATCCAGCTCCAGCTGCTGTCGCTTGAACTCACTGTACTCCTTCTGGTACCTGGCGCACACAGACACACATCACACACACAGGCCAGGGGAGTATAAAGGATTCATTTGTGAAATTGAATTTATATAGTGCATAGAGTAGGTGTTGATTTGGTGTCTCCCTCTTTTTCCTCGTCCCATTCCTTGCAATATACCAGCGTTTCCCAAACTCGGTCCTCAGGTTCCCAAGAGGTGCACGTTTTGGAGTTTGCCATAACACTACACGGTTGATTCAAATGATTAAAGCTTGATGATTAGTTGATTAGGCTGTGTAGCGCTAGGCCAAAAACCAAAACGAGCAACCCTTTGGAGTCCCAAGGAACGAGTTCTGGAAACCCTGCGTTATACAGTCTCAAAATGTCAGTTCCCAGTAGGGTGATCGTTGTCCCATCCATTTCTTTACTAAGTGCATAAGGTTGAGACAGCGGACTTCCAAAGCTTATTTTACAGAATGACAGCCGCCACAACCAAAGTGCTTTGAACTTAGAAATACAACAGCCAAAATTACACAGAGCTGGAGGACAGACAGCCATTACTCACTGCAGTTCCTCAGTGTCTAGCTGCTGGGAGTGGCTGCGTCCCTGGACCAGGTCCTCGGCCACGGCAGCCCTCTGCTCTTCCACTGCCTCCAGCTCCCCCACCAGTGACGACTCCTCCTCGCCCAGTTTCTGGAGCTCCAGCAACAGGCTGTCCTCTTCCTCCTCCTTCAGCTGGGACAGCAGCTCCAGGCAGTTCCTAGTAGAGGACACACACCATAGTCAGACAAGGAAAACACACACACACACGGAAAAAGACACATGAAAAACACAAAACACACAGACACCTTTCCCGGCCGCATCATGAAAAGTTGCGTGCACAGTTCGTCATCAGAAACCTCTGTTTACCTTGCAGTGGATACAAGCACATGCAACTTCAAATGCAGCTCGTGCAAGTTAACGAACGCGAATTCAGATGTTATCGTCCACAACGTCAGAGGATCGATCACGTAGCAAGCCAGCGAGGCAAGATACAATATCACAAATAAAGCTGGATAAAGCCAGAAGAATAAGATAACTTGTTTTACATATCTGTAGCCCTCGGTCTTCTGTGTTTTCACTCGCTCACTGTTAAGTTTGTCAAGGTTCCTACTTCAACGTTAGCTATCTGATGGTTTCTCTGGACTGATGGCTTCTACGGTTGTGGCTAAAATGCTGTACTCTAACCCTTTTATTAACATAACTATCCTAACCTGCTAAGTAAATTCTCAATCTAGCTAGCCACATCTGTAGAAGTTGTACAACTGAATGTGTTCAACTGAAATGTGAATCAGAGAGGTGTGGTGGGGGCTGCCATAATCGACATCCACGTCTTCAGCACCAGTGGGTTAACTGCCTTGCTCAGGGGCAGAACAACAGCTTGAGGATTCGATCCAGCAACCTTTCGGTTACTGGCCCAACGCTCGAGGCCACGAGGCTACCTGCCGCCCATCAAGCCACCAGTTCTTAGAAACCATCAGTGTCACTACACTGGGATGCGCGCACGTCAATAGAACGTGAACAACGAAATTGCCCTACACATACACAGGCATCAAAAACATGCTCATATCCACACGATTCAGGCATGCAAATAAGTGATCCTCTTTTGACGCACAATATTGCTCCAGGCAATAAAATATTGGTGTAAACTAAGCCCTAGTGGGTCTCCCTGCCTAAGAAAATGTTTCTAGGGCAAATCCTGCTGTGTTTTACATACTGTAGTACACTGACTACCCACTAGTTATGTAATGTTAGTGTAGTTGCAGTGTATGACTACACACTTGTAGTTCTGGCACTCGTTCTCTGTGATGTTGAGCTGCGTGTCCAGATGGTCTAGCAGGGTGTCGGTACACTCCTCACACAGCGGGTGGTCTACGTCGGTCTGGCCCGACATGATGTCAAACAGATCGCTGGTCACCTTCAGCCTTCGACTGAGGTTCTCCATGGTGCCTCCGTCCGACGCTTCTCCAATCAGAGTGAAGCTGTTGGCGCTCTCTGTGGACATCATCCTGCACACACACACACACACACACACACACAAAACTATGTAGGCATCATCCTAGGCCTAGACTGTATGGTAGTTCAAGTTCAGAGCAGGGCATTACACTGTGTAGGACAAGCAGAATGGAAGGTAGTAAGTTAGACATGATGCTACCTTGCAGGAGGGATGTATTTTCTTGCGACTCCATCTTGCTTTGTTTCCACAAAGGTTTCCTGGAGGAAGAGAGGAAAATCAGAACCCCTGTCGGTGTTTAAAACTCAATTTCTATGAAGGATATTGCTGTGAAACCTGGTTTCAAAACCATCTTTCCATTGGATTGAATAAACCCAGTGTCTCACCTCTGGAGCACTTTCCGCCTCATTGCTTTCTGTCTGCTTGCTTGGTGTCACTGTGACCAGAGGAGCTGATGGGACAGAAGACACACAGACTCACAACCCCGATCTCTGTCTCTTCCTCTTTAGCGCCCTCCAAAGCATGCGCACACACAACCACACACACGCTCTCTCAAACATACACTCAGGTAAACATACCAATAAGTTCCTGGATGGTGACACGGTCGAGCACATTGAAGGATGTATCCAGCTTTAGAGGCTGACTGCAGCGCTGACACACAAAGCTGACCTGCATGGTGGTACTAGAGGACTTGGAGCCCTCCATAACGACACTGGAAACAGAATTAGCAGGGTTAGCCGGCGGGAAAACTACTCGTGACTGGTGGTTTTGCTAGCACATTTCAGCTTACCCCATTCATGGACGTCAACTACTTTTGCGACTACTGACTGGGTGAATTAAGTTCAAAACCCCGATGCTTGCCCTAAACATTAACATGAATCGCTTGCGGTACTGTTTTGGAAACTTAACTACATAACGTTAACTTTTATATCAGCGAGAAATAATTGTCAAAAGGTAAAAGACTACACCTGTATATGGTTAGGGTTATTACCACACTGCCATATTTCCATGTTACCGCGTTTGTTGACGGAAAACAGACCAGTGGACTGACTATCTATGTTAATAAACTATCTGCGAACACCTGGGTGTAAAGGGAAGAGGATGCCACAAACGTGGGGTGTAATCATTAGTCCAAATAGATGCAAAACTTCAGTTCGATTGGACAAATTCAGGTAGGTCCCATCACAGTTTCGTTCCGTTTAAGAAACTTTTTTTGCAAAAGAATCAGCGAAATGAATACATCCATGTAATGTTGTCATTGAAAAGGATTGTCGGCGGCAACTGCGTTAAAAACCGGTTAAAACAATGTACAACTGTGATATTATTTTTGATGTGATGAAAGTAGAGGTATTTATCTTTATAGAACCGTACCGCAATTGAGAATCGATTCATGTTTACATTCTGGCTTCCAGAGCCAATTCGCCTTTAAACAGAGCATATACGGTCCGACCTTGGACTATAAGAAATAATGTTAGGCTCATTTAGAACATGATTGGGCTAATGTTAGCAAACAGTAGCTAGATGGCTAAAATACGGTACTAACTCGGCGGTTGAAAACAACACAGTGTCAGTAGCAAAGTCTCATATTTATTTATAATTCAACCACAGAAAGACTTACGTATATCAAAATATATATTTATTTGACATGACTTTAAGAGTTTTCTTACCATAGGACTTTATTGTTGTTTTTAACGGATATGACGCCTTTAAGATTGCTCGCGAAAGGAAGTTGTCATTCTTCAACGGGAAGGGTTGTGGTCACGCGCCAAAATAGTTGCGGGAAAACCAAACTGAATCCAGGAGAGAAGCAAGATACATAAGTACTGTGAAGTTTTACTATTTTCTTCATTCACTCACTATTTGTGTCAGGTGTAGTGTTATAATATGTATTTGCTCTATTGGTGATCTTATTGAAATCAAGCAGTCTCGTCATTCAGTACATTATTATGCCTGTCTCCACTCAAACTCAAGTTGTGTAATTGGCGTTAGCTAGCCACAGCAACAACATTGTGTAACGTTAGTGACCAGCCTGCAGTTGTTAGTAAGCTAGCATGCAAGGACACTGACACACTAGTATTAATATTTTTATATATTTGGCACATTTTATTAACACTTTACGAATAACAATAGATTGCTATTAGTTAACGTTACAACACTAACTAGTAGGATTGTAAGGGCTCGATTAAATCAGATCCGCATCTTCAACCAACATGAACATAGCGGTTGTTTTGAGGTGTTGGAGGTGGAACCGTTTATGGCACGTTCAAAAGAACTGGAAACTTGGAAGAAAACGAGCTCCGACTGGGAATAATTGTTTTGAATGGTCATCCAACTCGGGAACTCGGGCCTATTTTTAGTGCTCCGACCTGAAGATCAATAGTGTCATCATTTGACCTCGTATTTTTCCCAGTTGTTTTGAACGCGGCATTAGACCTATCAAATCCACAAGTAGCTCCCGGAATTACAGATAGAGCGGACATAGCCATTGGCTGCATAGAGTTGCAAAAACAGAAATCCCATGCAGTCTTGTTTACACAAATTCAAACACTGGAATGTGATATGTAATCTTCACCTGGATTATGATGATAAAAACGTCATTATTTAGTTGAATGATTTTTCCATTTTAGCATTATTATTTATATATAGCTAACACGTTCTGGTTCTGAATTTCTAATGCCTAGTTCATTCATTATAGGCACTGCATTACGTTGCGCCAGATGCAATTCGTCTCTCTTTTGTGTCCTCTGAGATTCCCAAAGATTGGAAAGCAGCTGCAGTCATCCCCCTCTTCAAAGGGGGGGACACTCTTGACCCAAACTGCTACAGACCTATATCTATCCTACCCTGCCTTTCTAAGGTCTTCGAAAGCCAAGTCAAAAAAACAGATTACCAACCATTTCGAATCCCACCATACCTTCTCCGCTATGTAATCTGGTTTCAGAGCTGGTCTTGGGTGCACCTCAGCCACGCTCAAGGTCCTGAACGATATCTTAACCGCCATTGATAAGAAACAATACTGTGCAGTCGTATTCATTGACCTGGCCAAGGCTTTCGACTCTGTCAATCACCACATCCTCATCGGCAGACTCGATAGCCTTGGTTTCTCAAATGATTGCCTCGCCTGGTTCACCAACTATTTCTCTGATAGAGTTCAGTGTGTGAAATCGGAGGGCCTGTTATCCGGGCCTCTGGCAGTCTCTATGAGGGTGCCACAGGGTTCAATTCTTGGACTGACTCTCTTCTCTCTATACATCAATGATGTTGCTCTCGTCGCCAAACCCACTGGCTCCAGGTCATCTACAAACAAGACCCTGCTAGGTAAAGTCCCCCCTTATCTCACCTCGGTGGTCACCCCCAAAACCAATTCTTACTCTGGCCGCCTCGCCTTCCAGTTCTCTGCTGCCAATGACTGGAACGAACTGCAAAAATCTCTGAAACTGGAAACACTTATCCCCCCACTAGCTTTAAGCACCATCTGTCAGAGCAGCTCACAGATTACTGCACATGTACATAGCACATCTACAATTTAGCCCAAACAACTACCTTGCCCCCGACTGTATTTATTTATTTAGCTCCTTTGCACCACCATTATTTCTATCTCTATTTTGCACATTCTTCCACTGCAAATCTACCATTCCAGTGTTTATTTAAAAAAAAAAAAACTTGCTATATTGTATTTACTTTGCCACCATGGCCTTTTTTGCCTTTACCTCCCTTATCTCACCTCATTTAATCACATTGTATATAGACTCATTTTTCTACTGTATTATTAACTGTGTGTTTGTTTTACTCCATGTGTAACTGTGTTGTTGTTCGTGTCGAACTGCATTGCTTTATCTTGGCCAGGTCGCAATTGTAAATGAGAACTTGTTCTCAACTTGCCTACCTGGTTAAATAAAGGTGAAATAAATAGATAAAAATGTAAATTTGTACGTCCACAACTGAGAGGATTCACAATTCCCCCCTTGCGGTTGAATGGTCCGTTGCGAGACGGACGCGGCATTCTTTGAATTTGCGTTTTCTTCAGTCCAGCCAGAGTGACTACACCACAGAAAAATAGGAAATATGTGGTTTTCAGTGACTTTATGGAATAGCTAGCAACGTGTAAACAATTACTCATTCCTGTAAGTGAGTACTATTTTAGTAATAATGTTAAATAATGCACATGAGTTTTAAGACAAGTCTATTATGACTGTTGCCTCCCGTTTTAAGTTTGATGGCAATGATGTTTTTTGTTGTGATAATAATTAAGTGGAGGTCGCTAGCTACAGTGGTATCTTTAGCCTATATTTTAGCTAGTTAGCTGCTCTGCAAGCTAGCTAGATCTCAGACAAGATACAGGCTCTCCTATTGAGTTACAAATATTACATGCACAGATGAGACAGATATTTCACCGGATGTATAAATGTGAAGGATTCGCTTTGCGTTTCCACTCACTACCAATATGATAGTGAGAGGAAGTCCAGTGGCCGGTAGTGGGAGGAGATGCATTTTGGCCAACATTCTGCTAATTTTCTATTTAATGAAACGTTTGGTCTCAATTCAGTTTTCTGTTCCCAAAACTAGAATCAGTTCTGAACAGAGTGTACAACGTTTTTTAGACTTTACCAAAGTATATAAAAAATATTTGTTTAGGAGTGCAAAGTTGGAGTTATTGCACACGCGCACATCAGACTACACATTGCCAAACAGAAAAATGAAGATTTTGCTAGAACGCGCCAATAGGATCTCGCTAGCTCGTGCTTGGCTCTGCCGAATTCCTTGCTTTTTTCTGCCCACTATGACTCATTTGTTGTCATTTGCAACGACGGGCTGTGGTGTATCTTGGTTTAGTTATAAAACATCTTTGCTGCTTGTGTCAGTTCAGTAGTAGGGTAAGAGTTTATATTTTCTTCATTCATTATTCAAAATACAAATCAACAATTTACATTGTTACATCATACAAAAGAGAACACAGGTATTATTAACAAGAAAATACTAAAACATACAAAAAATATCAAGTAAACCCCCCCCCCCACAATTCTAGTGTAATTGTAGTGATTACTACAGTAGTGGGGCAAGATGCCGATGAAGATGGCATAATGAAATTCGTCGGGCCGTAGCTGCTTTTAGCAACGTGAGTGTATTTACATACGTTAGCTTTGCTCCCAATTGGGTTGCACAAAAACAGTCAGCGGGCATCCATATGATTCCCAATATGATGGGGGAATTTGTGACAAAATATCGAAGGGAACATATTATTCAACAGACTCTCTAAATGTGGGTCTGTTGTAGACCCACTTCCTTCTGCTTACCTCGTGTCAAAAAGTCCCCCTCCAAATTATTCCTTTTTGGTCCACATACAGGACTTTTATTTTGCCCACCGGCACACTAACTTGAAATTTAATTTAACGTCTGACTTCCTACGGACTGCTTTTGTGCAACCCTGTACAATAACGGAGCAAGGCTAGTGTACTAAATACACCAGTGATGCTAATAGCAGCTAGTGGGAACATAGATGGCTAGGAAATTAACTTGCTAGGAAAAGCTCCAATTATTTCTATTGTCAGAAACTAATGAAATCACCCATTACTTGACTACAGTTGTGGTGCACATGAGAAAATGAACACCATGATGTCCCCGAAGGCTGAAGATGTCAGACAGGGGATCTCTGTCATCTGTGAGATCTTGCAATGTCCAATATGGTGAGTGTGACTGCAGAATAACTTTGGCCATCTGTAGAAGATTACTGTATTGTGTAAGGTGTGTTGATGTTACATATACTTTTGCATATAGTGTACTGTTGTTTAGTATGCAGGCTGTTTCTACTTTGTTGAAATCAATTGTTGTCTGATAAGCAGCAGGAAGTAGGCAATTATGATCCTGTTCATAGTTTGTTCTTCTGCTCTATGCTCTCTGTTCCATGTAGTTTGGAGTTGATGAGCACACCTGTGTCTACTAAGTGTGACCACCAGTTTTGCAAGTAAGTAAGCTTTCACTTTCTTTGCTGTGGTCCAAATTAACTTTACTGCTGGTTCATTATGTAGTGTAGGTAACTGTAAGTGATTTTAACGTTTATTTTCGATGACAGTGTTACGCATTGACATCTCCCACCATCCTGGCATTGTTTTTACGTTGTACAATCACTCACAGTTGTTGCTCTCTCCATAAATTAGGTTTTGTATAATGAAGCTTTTGGACAGCAGTAGGAGAAAGGAGGCCAACTGTCCAGTTTGTAAGACAAAGATCACAAAAAGGTATGCCATATTGATTGTAGAGGAATACCCCCCCCCCTCCCTCCCCAGAATTGTGTTCATTATTAGAGTAAATGTGTCAGAGATATGCTTTCAAATGAAAATTGTACTGTGCTGTAATTCTCAAAAGATCACAATGTTTTGAATTATTCTGCCTTAATGAATCAGACTCTGGGTGTAAGCCTGTTTACTTTGTTTTCTGGTAACTAGAGACTACGTGTGATTTACAGTTGGGTCAATTGTGTTATTTGACCCTGTTGTCTGTGTGCAGGAGTTTGCAGGAGAGCCCTGGGTTCCAGAAATTGGCCGAGGGATTGCAGAATATGGTCCAGGCCTATGAACATGACACCTGCACAAACTGTGAGCCACATCGTTTAGCTTCTATCACCAAAACATGTTACTATACTATAAGTCATGTTTGAGATGTGCTAGAATTTTGATAATGATGACTTAGTTTGACTAACATTTTTTTTTCAGACTTCACCGGAATGTCCCAGGTGAAGAGACATATGAGGTAAGAACAGTACCACCGAAAACAATTTATAGATCTAGTTTCAATAAAGATGTGGTACATTTACTTACAAGAAGTATTTTTCTATCTTTTGTCACTCCTGCATATTTTTTAAATGAATTAGTATTTAAACATTTCCTTCCATCTTCCTTTCCCTTTCTCTTCTAAACAGTGTCAAAGAGACTGTGCAGAAGAAAAACGGCCATGATGTCTCATCTGATGACGTGTGGGCTAGTGACCGTGCTGATGATGAGGATCATGAGTTTTCAATGTCCTGCTCGTCAACTATAGCAGGTGAGAGATTTCATTTGGGTATGTTGTGTTGTCAATTTTCCTGTAACTATTTCTTAATAGCATTATTGATGGACAGCTGTATTAGTAGATTAATAAGAATAAGTCATTCAACATAATAGGGTATATTTCATTCATTGAAAGCATGCTTTTCACATGATTATTTGAGCATATGATTATTATGAGTCTTGTGTTAGTCACCGCCATGCCTCTCTCCTCAGCCAAGGATGGCTTTGCAACGCTCATGGGTCTTGAAGATTCTTGCCCTGTCATTTCGGACGAGGGGTTTGACAGCAGCCTAGGTGACATACCTCCAGCCACTGAAAAGCATACCGATGACTCTAAAGCTACCTCCACCACAGAAAAACAGAAGCCAGCATTAGAGGCAGAAATACCGGAGGTTGTTGAAAAAGCACCTTCACGACCTCAAAAACTTGGAAAAAAGATAACCACTCATCCTCAAGATCCACCATGCTGTCCTGAAAAGGTCAGAAACCAACCTGTCAGACGATCCACGAGGAATAACAAAAGAGAGTCCTTGACCGAAATGATAGACCAGAATCAGAAGAAAAGTCTAGAGAAAGTCTCTGAGTGGCTCATAAATAATTCCTCAACAGAAGTAAACTCTGAGAAGGAGATAAACACAGAGGGCTCTTATGACTCAGTTTCTTTGGCAGGAAGTTGTTCCCCCTCCTCACCCTTAGAGGATAACCTCAGAAATAAGGACCAGAGTCCAAAGAGAGAAGAGCGTGGCAAATGTCTTGAGGAGCTGGTATTTGGGGCTGTTTACAAACGGGATCGAAGAGGGAACCGCAGTTTTTCACCACAGAATATAGCGATCACAGACCCTCCACCACCCTGTCCAGCTGAGGAACTCCAGATCCTGAAGAAGATTGCCAAAAGGAGGATGATAAATAAACTGACACCTGCTGACTTTGTCAAGAGACCGAGGTCTGAGGAGAATGAAGACAGTGTTATGAATGACCAACCAGAGATGACAGAACCACAAGAGGATTCTCCCAATGAACACCCAAAAGATACTGAAGAAGATAAGTTGATTGACCTGACTGGGGAGCTGAATTCTAATACCTCTGACAAGCAAGGAGAAGAGCTTGATGAGTTGCCGGAAGGTGACAACAAAGAGAATGAAGATGTAGAGGACAGTCCTGTGTTTGATGTGCCACTACGGGAACCTGGGAGGAAGTCAAATAAAAAGATGCACGGTAGGTGGCAGGACGTTGACGGGGATTTACAAGGGAAAGTAAAGTCGGAGAATAACGAGCAAAAAAAGGCTGCCAAGAAAAAAGGGGAAAACATCAAGGTGGAGAAGAGCAAGGCAACCAAATCCTTAGTCCTTGTGGGTATCAGAGAGGGTGGAAGTGACTCTAAGATGCCTAAGAGCAGACCGTCAGGCCAGACCGAGGTTCAGATTGAGAGTTACCCTAGCAGTGAGGATCCAGGAAGCCCAATCATGAGGAGAACCAGGAGGAGTCGGAGGCTTCAGCTCTTCACAGAGGAAGTACAAGGGAGTAACAAGATCGGCACTGCAACATCCACAAAGGTTGTCGTTCTTGTTTCAGACTGCAACGAGATGCAGCAATCAAAGGAGGCGAAAGCTGACACCGACAGGGATAATGTGGCGTGTTTGCAGAACCAAAATATAGAAAAGGCTGTGAGGAAAAACGGATGTGTTTTAGATGAAGAAATGGGAGGTATTGAGAGCTTGGACTCTAGCGAGAAAAGATTGTGTGAAATGATTGAGTCACAGAAAGTGAACCAAGTTGAGGAGTCTATTGTCGAAGTCCCAAGTACAGGAAGTCCTTGTCACGCTGATGTTGCTTGTTCAGTGACTATGGTACCAAGTTCAATTAGTACCCCTGAGGCAAGTGTCTCATGTGTCGTGCCTGAGAGTGTAAACCAAAGTAATCCGGTTATCAAACCATTAGATGACTTGAGATCAAATGTACCACAAGAGACGTCAGCCAGCCAGGCCAAATGCATTGATCTGGACGAGGATATCCGGAATGACAGTGAGCTGGACACTGAGCAACTGCTGAAGAGCTTCAAAGCCACCAAAAGGAAGTCCTTCCACCTTGGTAGTCCAAATATCAAGAGGAGTTCCTTCTGGTCCAACAAGGAGATTACAACTCTTACAAAGACTCAAGAGAACAAACATGTTGGCACAGATATGGAAGCAGGAAATGGGCAGGGATTTTCAAGGACAACGGAGTGTCCCACAGTCCAACAGGAATCTGAGAAAGGGACAATATTCGATAATTCTTGCTGTAGTGATTTGAACCCACCTTCAAGTTCCCTCAACAATATTTCACAAGAAAAGGCGCAGAGGAATCGTAAAAGGCTCAGAAAATCCATTCTTACCAGACCACAGGATTTAGTGGATTCTTCGAACCCTGATACCAGTGGGAAGACCCAGAAACAGATTCTGTCCAGGCTTTCTGGCAACAGCTCAAAAAGTGCCCTCAGTCCCAACAAAGTCACAAAAAGCCAAATGGAATCTCCCCACCAAGCTGTGGGTTCTGGTCTGCTCTTTCCAGCTTTTGGCGCCTCTAAGGAAGATCTACCAGATCCGACACCTGTAGCTTCAAAGCAACTTAGAGTCCCTAAAAGTCAGCAGCCATACAAAGTGGAGGGCAGCATGAGTAAAAGTCCAACAGAACTGGAGAGTAGCCACAGTGTTGGATCAGAGATGGCAGTGGAGTTAAACAAAACATGTTCAGAGAACATGACTGGAAACATGGCCAATACAGAGTCCTCCTTGACTCCAGATGGCCTCCTTCCAATTATCCAATCAGTAGTTATCCAAGAGGCGCAGAGGACTAAAAGATGTGGTGTGGTCAGCTTGCACTCTCCCATCAAGAGCACCCTAAAGCGGAGGAAGGCTCAGAGACTGGAGTCTTCCTCGGAGTCCAACTGCAGTGGGGAGGAAGAGGAACTGCCTTCCCTTGCGCAAATTTTCAGACCTTCGACTTGTCCACCAACCGCTGAGGAGGAGGAGGAATCAGTCACATTGCTCAAAGACCATGCCAGGGAACAAGGAAGCCACAGGGAGGCTGGTGATGCAGCTGAAGATGGGCAGCGAGCGAGCAGTCCTCCCATGTGCCCCAGTCCTGAATGGGTCACCACCAGCCAGGCATCTGTGGATCTGTTTGGAACACCAGAAGAAGGTGAGAGAATTTTAGGCCTTATTATATTAGGCTGAGACTGATTGAACTGAGACTGAAACATGAAATGCGCAAATGCATTTTCAATTGTTTCTGATCTTTCAGCTGAAGGAATGGCAGGTGACACTGGCCTGACACAGGAATCATCACAATTTTCAAGCGAGTGTATTGCCACTCAGGTAAGGATATTTATACTCCGCCCTGTTATTTCATATATTACTAGACGGTAGACATTAAGAACCAAGTTATAACTTACTTTGATTTATTTTTTAATAAAAGGAAGTGTGTGTAAATCTGACACTGGGTAGTTTTAAAAAATATATCTAAATCTCAGCTAAGCATAAATGTTTCCTCTGCATTTTTGCCAATATTTTCCAGCTAATTTAATACTCAACACGTGTCACACCCATCTTTGGTACATATGTAGCTATGATTTTCAAATGTAAATATGGCCCTCTATATCAAAAGCAGCAGTTGTAGTTTCCAGTATTGGATGCTTTGTGCTGCATTGGCACGCCATGACCAATAGATGGCAGACATTGCATTTATTTTTTATTTTTTTCCACCATGCTTGTCAGTGCTTGGATGACAGACTACATGGACACGTAAAGAATGTCCCCCTCAGCATCTTTCTAAATTGCATTTAGTTTAAGTTTGAGGAAATGCGACCAAGGAGATGATTCTCGTTTTCTGCCCCATCCATCTTCATGCACTCCTACTTTGTCTGCTGTATTTGATTGAGAGTTTGGTTTATGTGGTTTTAGGCAGCGGATAGGAGTTTATTCACAGCTGTACAGCCAGTTGAGGATTGGGTCTCTCTGACAAGTGTGTCTGTGTCTACGAGCGTCCAATGCACACTTGCCTGTGTGCGTGTGTTTGGCGATTTTTTTACATGCTGACTACCTACAGTATATGTTACTCCGATAGAAAATAATCTTGTACATCACACATCTTGGCCTCCATAGAGGACTTTCTCACCAGTAGTCATTCTGGGTCTGTATGGCCAGTGAGTAATGAGGTTAGCCAAAGCCCTGACATATCTAAGGGGCATGGCTGCAAGCCTTTTGGGGCTGGGTGTCTTCCATATCTGCCCTGAACCGTTGAACCCTTGGTCTTCCCCTCAGACAAATGACTACACCCCAACTTTATCTCTCTGTTTCTTTATCTCCATCTCTCTGTCTGTGTGTGTGTGTGTGTGTGTGTTCTCCCTGGCTTTTTTTAACCTCTTGGTCTGTCTTCCTCCTCTCCATCCTTCTGTCTCTCTACCTCTTTTTGATGAAGTGTTCAGCGCTTCAAGCAGGTTTCCGCTGCCAACTCCAGTAATGCTGCATGGCAGAAAATCCATCTTTAATGTTTGGTTCTGTCACCACCAGTCGAATGACATGCCTAGCGCCATCCACTCCTAGTTGATGGACGTTTTCTATTGTAGAATTTTCTCACACACACACTATATATACAGAAGTATGTGGACACCCATTCAAATGAGTGGATTTGGTTATTTCAGCCACACCCGATGCTGACAAGTGTATAAAATCAAGCACACCGCAATACAATCTCAATAGACAAACCTTGGCAGTAGAATGGCCTTACTGAAGAGCTCAGTGACTTTTTCAACGTGGCACCGTCATAGGATGCCACCTTTCCAACAAGTCAGTTCGTCAAATTTCTGCCCTGCTAGAGCTGCCCCAGTCAACTGTAAGTGCTGTTATTGTGAAGTGTAAATGCCTAAGAGCAACAACGGCTCAGCCACAAAGTGGTAGGCCATACAAGCTCACAGACGTGTGCTAGCACGTAAAAATCGTCTTTCCTTGGTTGCAACACTCACTACAGAGTTCCAAACTTCCTCTGGAAGCAACGTCAGCACAATAACGGTTCGTCGGGAGAATTGGGTTTCCATGGCTGAGCAGCTGCAAACAAGCCTAAGATCATCATGCACCATGCCAAGTGTCGGCTGGTGTGGTGTAAAGTTCGTCACCATTGGACTCTGGAGCAGTTGAAACGCGTTCTCTAGAGTGATCAATCACTCTTCACCATCTGGCAGTCCGACGGACAAATCTGGGTTTGGCAGATGTCAGGAGAATGCTACCTGCCTGACTGCATAGTGCAAACTGTAAAGTTTAGTGTAGTAGGAATAATGGTCTGGGGCTGTTTTTCAAGGTTTTGGCTAGGCCCCTTAATGCTACAGCATACAATGACATTCTACACGATTCTGTGCTTCCAACTATGTGACAACAGTTTGGGGAAGCCCCTTTTCTGTTTCAACATGACAATGCCCTAGTGCACAAAGCGAGGACCATACAGAAATGGTTTGTCGGTGTGGAAGAACTTGACTGACATGCACAGACCCAGGACCTCAACCCCATCGAACACCTCTGGGATGAATTGGAATGCTGAGCATGAGCCAGGCCGAATCGCCCAACATCAGTGCCCGACCTCACTAATGCTCTTGTGGCTGAATGGAAGCAAGTCCCCACAGCAATGTTCCAACATCTAGTGGAAAGCCTTCCCAGAAGAGTAGAGGCTGTTATTGCAGCACAAGGGGACCAACTCTATTAATGCCCATGATTTTGGAATGAGATGTTCGACGAGCAAGTGTCCCCATACTTTTTTGTCATGTAGTGTACGTACGCAAATACACACTAAGCAGGCGCTCCACCAATTTTATCAGACATTTTCTCCCTTTCAATTGCTGTATATATTTTCTCATTCTGCTTCGCTCATCTAATAGTTATGCGTCTCTCTCTTGCTCTTCCTTTCTCTCCTTCAGCAAAAGGTTGCGATGCAGGAGGAGCTGCGGAGGCTGGAGAGAATGATGGCGTTGGTGTCTGAAGCGCTGCAGGAGAAGGAGGAGGAGGAGCCCAATGGGGCCAAAGTCTACCCCGGGGCCCCATATCCCCCAGCGCTGCTTCAACCTGACAGGTCCACAGGTACAGAACTGGGCTTTGTTCAGGAGGGTGCAACATAACCGACCGATCAGATAGAAATGTATTGTACAGAAGACGGAATTGTCTGTCGTGTAGAATAGGGGATGGTTTCAATTCAGTATACCTTTTTTAAGAAATATGAGCAGGGACTGGTTGACCGTATTGTTTGAAAGCTTTGTGCTTTCGAGTGGCAGCTGACCTGAATCTGTTGGTTTTGTTTGTTTAGTCTCCTCAGGCCTTGATCTCCAGGCGACCCTGCCGTCTGGCCAGGGCACCAGGAAGAGATCTGCCAGCAGGTGAGCAAAGCCAGAGGTTAACGAGGCACCACACTTTAACAACAGACTTCATGATATTATGAACGCTTCAACACTTCACTACACAATCACTTTGATAACCTGGTGCTGTTGGTTAGGTTTTGCTTACTACTTCATAAAATATGTGTGAGCTATTGAAAAATATAAATGTTATCGCAAAGTAGCACAAATTAAGGCTGTGCAATTAGGAAAATCCTAATTTGGGCGTTTTTAATTGAACTCAGTGCAACAGAACAGGGTCGTCCCCCACCGAGTTTAGAATGTAGGAAATCGCACTTAGATGATAAGTTCACTTTTTATTCACAGCATGAGATGGGAGCACTTATTGCCAGCTGCTTACTTATGAGCCATCACCACAACAGCAAGTTATCTGAATCTGCGACTTATTGAGGCGCGACTTATGGAGGGGGGTGGGTGTCGCTGGCTGCAACCTTCGGGCAGTATATGCTCATTTCAACCAGAGTGGGGCCCTAGATCAGCTTCACAGCCATTTTCAGGGCATGAATTTCATCCTCAACATACCAATAATTTTAATTGTTTGCCATGTAATTGCTCTTTCCCTCAACCTGTGACTAAGGGGAAAGTCCAAGAAAGTTAGCTCGTGTTAGCTAGTATCTTTGATTTAGCTAGCTCAGCGTCTGCCTGGTGCAGTTTTTTGGATAGAGGGTGATGCATCTCGGAGGACAGGCGGATAATCTCCCTAATGAAGCTGGAATCTGCTTATGCTGCGGAGAATCAAAAAGTAATTAGCGGCTGCATCTTATTTGTCATTTGGAGCACTTAGAGGGAAACTTGGGTTGCCACGGTAATTTATCTCTCCCGCTTGACTGCATCTCCCTATCTCTCCCTCCTTACTCATCTCCAGGGTTCTAAGTGCTGTCCTCTGGGGGAGGGAGAGAGCAGGGCCGGCTCCAGGCATAAGCAACATAAGCAATCGCTTAGGGCCCCCAGCCCGCTAGGGGGCCCCAGACTCAATAAAAGCATTTTTTTGTGGAACTTAGTCAGGGTCTCACTTACTCAAAATGTAGTTTTGTATCAGCAGTTTTTCTCTTATGACAGTCACTCAATTAGCCATGTCAGCTAGCAATTTTTAGATTGCCAAGTTAGTCTAGCCAGCTATTTAAACTTGCAGTAATCATGGCCACATCCTGACCAGGCATGTGCGCAGGGGCCCTGACCTCCAGGGGGCTCCCATTTGATTTTGTTATTCACTCTAACTCCGATATCATTAACTTGGCATAAGTCTTGGCAAAATGGGTACAATTGCAGGAAATTAGCTGTATAATATGAAAAAAATGTCTCTGCCCCATGGCAAAATGAGTAGAATTTCATGAAATTTGTTATACAATTTCTAACCTTCTCTCCACCCCTGGCAAAATTTGTAGAATTGCATAAAGCTTGCTTTAAAACGGAAACATTTACTCTACTCCCCATGGCAAAATGTATAGAATTGCAGCACATTTAGATCGTACAAGAGGGGGGCCACTAAAATGTTTTGCCCGCAGGTTGGGGGCCTCCTTAACCAAATTACACTTCACTAAAAGACTAGGGCCGGCCCTAAAAGAGGGACGAGGGGGAAAAAGAGGAGAGCCTGGGATCATATGAGACATGTTTTGCTGGCCTCTATTTTACTGTGAATGTCTGGAGACATTGGTGAAATTGTAAGGAATGGGTTGCAATGACGTTTTGGACGCCTTTTACCTGGGACCTCTATCATCTAGCCATTGGTCATTAAAATACAGAAGTTCTGTCAAGTTGCTGCATTACCTTATCAAAATGTCCCTGAGTAAGTTTCTATTGCATATTTTTTGATTCACCAAACCGAGAACAAAGAATCTTGAATCTTGCTTCACTAGGTTATATTCCAGTTTTAATCACAAGGTTGATCCTTTTAGTCATAACTGTCAACCACAATTGTATTAATTAAATGTATATCTGTCAATGTCTCTTCCTTGTGGTTCTTTGCCGTGGCTGCTCTTTCCCAAAAACGTTCCACATAGTCTGAGGTTCTCTCTTCTTCTCCCCTAGGGAAGGTGCCCAAAACATTGGGGGAAATGCAGCCTCACCGCCCCCTGGTCTTGGAGACTGTGAGGGCCTTGGGCCCACCCCCACCACGCCCTGCCGCACCAAACATGAGGGACCTGGAGGGACTGGGGGTAAGTCCACGGATCCAGTGGCTCCTACAATAGCATTGAACTAATAAGACCAAAAATAATTTTGGAGAAGGTCTGAGGTCCTTCCCCCAAAACATTTCCCAATGAGTTTTAATCTGAGAGTGTTTGTGTGTTGCCATGAACTTGCATCAAATCAAAGTTTATTTGTCGCGTACACAATTTTGTAGATTTTATCGCAGGTGCAGCGAAATGCTTATGTTTAGGGATACACGATATATTGGTGAACGTATCAAGTTTAACGCCGATGTGCAAAACCAATGTCAAAGCTGAAGTGCATACCTATATAACGTGTTAAGTGTTATGTGACACGCAAAAGACCCAACGGCGTTTCATAGCCTGGTCAACTGCCCGGCACCCTCCACAGCAACCCGCCCAAGCCCCCACCATTTCTCCTTCACCCATATCCAGATAGCTGATGTTCTGAAAGAGCTGCAAAATCTGGACCCCTACAAGTCAGCCGGGCTAGACAATCTGGACCCTCTTTTTTTTTTAAATTATGTGCCAAAATTGTTGCAACCCCTATTACTAGCATGTTCAACCTCTCTTTCGTATCGTCTGAGATTCCCAAAGATTGGAAAGCTGCCGCGGTCATCCCCCTCTTCAAAGGGGGAGACACTCTAGACCCAAACTGCTACAGACCTATATCTATCCTATCCTGCATCTCTATGGTCTTTGAAAGCCAAGTTAACAAACAGATTACTGACCATTTTGAATCACATCGTACCTTCTCCGGTATGCAATCTGGTTTCCGAGCTGGTCATGGGTGCACCTCAGCCACGCTCGAGGTCCTTAACGATATCATAACCGCCATCGATAAGAGACATTACTGTGCAGCTGTATTCATCGACCTGGCCAAGGCTTTCGACTCTGTCAATCAACACATTCTTATTGGCAGACTCAACAGCCTTGGTTTCTCAAATGATTGCCTCGCCTGGTTCACCAACTACTTCTCTGATAGAGCTTAGTGTGTCAAATCGGAGGGCCTGTTGTCCGGACCTCTGGCAGTCTCTATGGGGGTGCCACAGGGTTAAATTCTCGGTCCGACTCTTCTCTGTATACATCAATGATGTTGCTCTTGCTGCTGGTGATTCTCTAATCCACCTCTACGCAGACAACACTATTCTGTATACTTCTGGCCCTTCTTTGGACACTGTTAACTGACCTCCAGACGAGCTTCAATGCCATACAACTCTCATTCCGTGGCCTCCAACTGCTCTTAAAAGCAAATAAAACTAAATGCATGCTATTTAACCGATCATTGCCCGCACCTGCCCACCCATCCAGCATCACTACTCTGGATGGCTCTGACTTAGAATACGTGGATAACTACAAATACCTAAGTGTCTGGCTAGACTGCAAACTCTCCTTCCAGACTCACATTAAGCATCTCCAATCAAAAATTAAATCTAGAATCGGCTTCCTATTTCGCAACAAAGCTTCCTTCACTCATGCTGCCAAACATACCCTCGTAAAACTGACCATCCTACCGATCCTTGACTTCGGCAATGTCATCTATAAAATAGCCTCCAACACTCTACTCAGCATACTGGATGTAGTCACAGTGCCATCCCTTTGTCACCAAAGCCCCATATACTACCCACCACTGCGACCTGTACGCTGTCGTTGGATGGCCCTCGCTTCATACTCATCGCCAAACCCATTGGCTACAGGTTATCTACAAGTCTCTACTAGGTAAAGCCCCACCATAGCAGCGCCCACTCGTAGCACACGCTCCAGCAGGTATATCTCACTGGTCACCCCCAAAGCCAATTCTTCCTTTGGTCGCCTTTCCTTCCAGTTCTCTGCTGCCACTGACTGGAACGAACTTCAAAAATCACTGAAGCTGGAGATTCCCATCTCCCTCACTAGCTTTAAGAACCAGTTGTCAGAGCAGCTCACAGATCACTGCACCTGTTCATAGCCCATCGGTATACAGCCCATCTATATACCTCACTCCCATACTGTATTTATTTACTTTGTTCCTTTTGCACCACAGTATCTCTACTTGCACATCCATCTTTTGCACATCTACCATTCCAGTGTTTAATTGCCATATTGTAATTACTTAGCCACCATGGCCTATTTATTGCTTTAACTCCCTTATTTGACCTTATTTGCACTCACTGTATATATACTTTGTTTTATTTTTTTCTACTGTATTATTGACTGTTTTGTTCATTCCATGTGTAACTCTGTTGTTGTATGTGTCGAACTGCTATGCTTTATCTTGGCCAGGTCGCAGTTGCAAATGAGAACTTGTTCTCAACTAGCTTACCTGGTTAAATAAAGGTAAAATAAAAATAGAAATCCTGGTTGAGAATGAACAAATGAACAACGAAACAGCAATTAAGTGAAAGAAATTGGTATTGATTATGTTTTACTGGTAATGGGGACATCTGTAAATGCCCTCAAAATAACTTTTTGGTCAGTATGTGTGCGTGTGTAACCTTTATTTAACTAGGCAAGTCAGTTAAGAATAAATTCTTATTTACAATGACGGCCTACACCGGCCAAACCTGGACGACGCTGGGCCAATTGTGCGCCCCCCTATGGGACTCCCAATCACAGCCGGATGTGATCCAGCCTGGATTTGGACCAGGGACTTTAGGGATACCTCTTGCACTGAGATGCAGTAACTTAGACTGCTGCGTTCATGTCGGTGTTAACTATTTAACTGTAGTAGAATGCTTAACAGGATGCAATTTTTTTTAAATATGGGGTATCAGTATAGTTAAGTTTTTTTTTTTTTTGCAAGGAAAATGTTGGATATTGGTATCGGACAAAAATGTCATCTGTGCATCACTAGTGAACATTTTGAAGTGGGGACAACAGACTGGGATAGGGAGAGATTAACTATGTCCCATAAACACACCAGCCAGCTGGTCTGCACATGCTCTGATGATGAGATTTGGGATGCCTTCTGGGCTGGCAGCCTTACGAGGGTTAACGCACTTGAACTCCTTACTCACGTCGGCCATGGAGATCGGGAGCAGATAGTCCTCGTGAGCGGCGGGAGCCCACGTTGGTGGCTAGGTGTTGTTTTTCCTGGAAGCGGGCGAAGTAGGTGTTTAGCTTGTCTGGGAGTGAGGCGACGGTGTCCGTGACATGGCTGGCTTTCCCTTTATAATCCGTGATTGTCTGGAGTCCCTGCCACATGGACTCTTGTGTCTGAGCCGTTGAATTGCAACTCTACTTTGTCCCGGTACTGTCGTTGCCTTACGTAGGTCATAGCTAGTCTGTTTTATACGCGTCCATAGTAGTATTACATGTTTGGTAGTTCATGGTTTTGATTGATTAGTGTTATTTTGTAGTATATGAATGTATTTGCGTGTCTATGTCAGCAGGGCGGCTTGGCAGACAGTCAGGACGGAGCCTAAGGAGCAGCATGAGAGCGAGGCCCAACCAGGTGTCGCCAGTGGTCAGAGTGCACAGCGGGACCAATGCTCCCTCAGCTGGGCTGGAGGTCCAGGATAACCCGGTGGTCATCCAGCCTGCAAACACACACCCATCAACACACACTCCACTGCGGGAACCCCCTGGGGTCAAGTTGGTGCTGGTTGCATCAGGACTCAGTGCACCTGAACAGGTAAATGTTTCTGTGACACATCCAGGTGTTTAATGTGTGATAATACTTGATGTTATTAGGTTTTAATATAACTTTAATATACCTTCTAAGATGCTGGTTGTACTTCTGTGGCACTTGAGTCTCGAGTTTGCTTACTGAGGACAGATTTTTCCACTTTCTCTCCAGTCGATGGTAAAAAAGTTTGCCAAGAGGATGGGAGGCAGTGTGTGTTCACAAGTGACGTCCGAGACCACCCATGTCATCATGAACACAGGTTAGTGCGGGGTAACCTTTCACTACAGAAAATTAAAGAAGTATTTATTTTTGGACTAATTCGGGTAGGTCCAGGACGTGAATTTCACGGCAGCATGGCTTTTGATTCCCCCTTGTGTGTCCATAATGCCTCCCCCTCCAAAATACCATGCCTTGTGGCCAATGTGCCCTTCGGCTGAATATGATCATTATAATTCCCTTCCCCCTGCTACCAATCGCCATGCTCTGAAGCACCTCTCACTCACATGGCTTTCTCAGATCTCAATTCTTATTAGCCAATGCCGGTCACGTGATTAGCTCCTTCTCACAGCTCCGAAGTACAAGTGAAGACCGTTTCAACGGCGTGCGTCCTTGTCGAATTCCGAGGCACCATTTGAAGATGATAGAAGAACTGTCCACATTTTTCTCTCCTCAGCCAACAAGACAAGAAATGAACGGCATAATCACTGGCCTATGTCAGTCTACTGTTCCCCCATAGAAAAGGTTACCTATTCTATTGCTCAGCTTGTCGTTCTGTGCGAGAAATAAATATTTATCTCGAGGCGTCTTGAAATTATGGCATTTAGTCGTCCCGGAGACAATAAAAAAAAAAAGTCTTCCACAGTTCAAAACAGATTCTGGGACAGTTGCGGGATGGTAGAACCCAAATTTATGCAACCACTGTAAATCAAAAATAAATGTAAAAAAGCAATGAGGCTGATGCAACAGATCAGAACGTTTAGCTTAAAATGTTGATAAACTTATTTCTTCACATTATAACCGCAGAAATACGCTCACGGCATTAATAATTACCTCAACATTTCAATGGCCGATTTTTGGCTAGACTACTTTGTAGCAAGATTAGGTAGACATGCCTTATAAAATGACAAACAATTAAGTTTGGTTGAAGGGTTTCAAAATGCTGATTGCCTCAACTCCGATTCCAATGGGTGGTGCATAGCAGGCACTGTCATTTCTCTCCTATGTGAATGAACGGTGCTTTAAGTATGCCGACAGAATCAAGCCTTTTAGACCTTAACGTTTGTCCTTCATTACATTCATCAAACACGACTGGCGTTTAGCCTATATTTATGTAATCAAACGTCTAATTAAAGTTGGCTACATTTTCAGGCATCTCCATTTCAGCATTGGTGTAGACATGAGAAGCTGTAAGCTAATTCACATATCACCTACACTTTGACATGTATGCAAATTATTTATGTACATTTTATGCTAAATACATTTTCAATATTATTCTAAAAGCACTTTTGAAAGGGGGGGATCCGAGCTTTCCACTGCGACTACATTTATTTCGCAACTCATTAAACCGGAGTGTATATAATAGCATGGTTTTGTGGCATTTAGCGCTCAGTGCCTTGGTGGAGGCCACGGCTGAATGTAACACGGGTCAGTTGTAATAGGTAGGCCTACATATGTTTCGCTGTATTTATGCATCCTTGTCTGAGTGCCAGTGGACAGTTTCCTTAACAATACTTCTTGATTATATTGTAGGTGCACAATACAGGGAGGACAAAGGATTTATTGTATAGCCTTCACAATACACATTAGGCCTATAAGCTTTTTATTTTTGTACTTTTATTTAACTAGGCAAGTCAGTTAAGAACAAATTCTTACTTTCAATAATGGCCTAGGAACAGTGGGTTACCTGCCTTGTTCAGGGGCAGAACGACTAGTGGTTACTAGTCCAACGCTCTAACCACTAGGCTACCTGCCGCCCCGGCAGTATCATCAGTATCGGCATCTGTAAATGTCAAGTTTTAGCCAGTAGGTACGAGCTACAGTGCCTTCAGAAAGTATTCACACCCCTGGACATTTTCAACATTTTGTTACATCCTAAATTTAAAATGGATTTAAATGTAGAATTTGTGTGACTGGTCTACACACAATACCCCATAATTTCGAAGTGGAATTTTGGACACACTTACTCATTCAAGGGCTTTTCTTTATTTTGGACTATTTTCTACATTTTAGAATAATAGTGAAGACATCAAAACGATGAAATAACACATGGGATCATGTAATAAAACAAAAGTTTTCAACAAATCAATATATATTATAGATTCTACAAAGTAGCCACCACCCTTTGCCTTGACAGCTTTGCGCATGCTTGGCATTCTCTCAACCAGCTTCACCTGGAATGCTTTTCCAACAGTCTTGGAGTACCCACATATGCTAAGCACTTGTTGGCTGCTTTTCTTTCACTCTGTGGTCCAACTCATCCCAAACCATCTCAATTGGTTTGAGGTTCGGTGATTGTGGAGGACACACTTACTCTTTTCATAGTTTTGAGTCACTATTATGCTACAATGTAGAAAATAGTAAAAATGAAGAAAAACCCTTGAATGCGGTGTGTCCAAACTTTTGACTGGTACGGTATGTTCTTATAAGTTAATTGTCTTGCGTCAATAAGTATTCAACCCCTTTTGCTATGGCAAGCCTAAATAAGATCAGGAGTAAAAATGTGCTTAACAAGTCACATGACAAGTTGCATGGACTCTCTCTGTGTGCAATAATAGTGTTTAACAGGATTTTTGAATGATTACCTCATCTCTGTACCCCACACATACAATTATCTGTAAGGTCCCTCAGTCGAGCAGTGAATTTAAAACACAGATTCAACCACAAAGACCAGGGAGGTTTTCCAATGCCTCGCAAAGGGCACCTATTGGTAGATGGGTAAAAACAACAACGATAAGGCATTGAATAGTCATTTGAGCATGGTGAAGTTATTAATTACATTTTGGATGATTTATCAATATACCCAGTCACTACAAAGATGCATGTGTCCTTCCTAACTCAGTAGCCGGAGAGGAAGGAAACCACTCAGGGATTTCACCGAGGCAAATGGTGACTTTAAAACAGTTTAACGGCTGTGATAGAAAACTGAGGATTGATCAACTACATAGTAGTTACTCCACAATACTAACCTAAATGACACAGTGAAAAGGAAGTTTGAACAGAATAAAAATATTCCAAAACATGCATCCGGTTTACAATAAGGCACAAGTAGTACTGCAAAACATGTGGCAATGAAATTAACTTTATGTCCTGAATAAAAAGCGTTATATTTAAAACTGTTAGTTTTAATGGATTTTATAGGAGAAATTGAGGGTGGATCAACAGCGTTGTAATTACTTCACAATACTAACCTAATTGACAGAGTACAAAGAAGGAAGCCTGTATAGAAAAACAAATATTCCAAAACATGCATCCTGTTTGCACTAAAGAAAATATTGCAAAAAATGTGGCAAAGCAATTCCGTTTTTGTCCTGAATACAAAGTGTTATATTTGCTGAAAATAGAATGCATTCCTGAGTACGACTTTCCATATTCTCAAGCGTAGTGGTGGCTGCATCATCTTATAGTTATGCTTGTAATTTGTTAAGGACTGGAATTTTTCAGGATAAAAAAGAAACGGAATGGAGCTAAGGACAGTCAAAATCCTAGAGGAAAACCTGGTTCTGTCTGCTTTCCACCAGATACTGGGTGATGAATTCACCTTTCAGCAGGACAATAACCTAAAACACAAGGCCAAATCTACACTGGTGTTGCTTACCAAGAAGACATAACATGTGGCTGAGTTAGTTTTTCAAGTAAATATAAGTCACCTATGACAACCAAATGGTTGTCTAGCAATGATCATCAACCAACTTGACAGAGCTTGAAGAATTTCGAAAATAATAAATGGGTAATTCCATTTGGGCAAAGTTATTTGAGACTTACCCAGAAAGACTCTCAGCTGTAATCGCTGCCAAAAGGTGATTCAAACTTTAATGATTCACGGGTGTGAATACTTTTGTAAATTCAATATTTCTCTTTCGTTTTCAATAAATTTCCAACAATTTCAAAAATGGTTTCACTTTGTCATTATGGGGTATTGTGTGTAGATGGGTGATTAAAAAACATATTTTATCCTTTTTGAATTTTGTCTGTAACACTGCGGAATAAGTCAAGGGGTATGAGTACTTTCTGAAGGCACTTAATTACTTCATCATGCTCAAAGGGATATTCAATGTCTGCTTTTTAGATTTTTACCCATCTACCAATATGTGCCCGTCTTTGCAAGGCATTGGAAAATCTCTGGTCTTTGTGTATGAAATTCACTGCTCGACTGAGGGACCTTACAATTATCTGTGTGTGTGGGGTACAGAGACGAGGCAGTCATTCAAAAATCATGCTCAACACTATCATTGCAGTCTATGCAACTCATTATGAGCAAATATTTACTCCTGAACATATTTAGGCTTGCCATAACAAAGGGGTTGAATACTTATTAACTCAATACATTTCAGCTTTTTCTTTGTTTATTGTTTGTAAACATTTTGAAAAACATCATTCACTTTGATATTGTGGTGTATTGTGTTTAGGCCAGTGACAAAAAAAAATAAAAAAATCGCAATTTAATCCATTTTAAATTCCGGCAGCAACACAACAAAATGTGGAAAATGTCAAGGGGTGTGAATACTTCTAAGTATCGTGACAATATTGTATCAGTTCTCTGGCAATTCCCATCCCTAACACAAACACACAGCCCTCTATATACGCACACAGACACAGACACACAGTCTTCAAGCCTTAATTGCGTGCTCTGATGGATTCTTTGGATTTCAAAGCCGCCTCCTCCAAAGCACAACATTAGCTGAAGAGTGCGTTAAGGAAGCCACGTTAATGGCAGCCGTTACCCCGGCAACTGCCAAATGAAAGTGTGCAGGTTCTTGATCTTTCGGGGGCAGTGAAAGGTTGAGGAGGAGTAGGAGGAGGAAAGTTTGGGTCTGTGTGCGAGAAAGAGTAATGACCATGGTGAGATAAGTCTAAAACAGACGTTTAGAATTCCACACCTAAGTAATATTCATTATAGGCACCAAATGGAAGAAAACGGACTGAAACATGGAGGGACTGCCTCTACTTAAGAGACAATTGTTTTTGATTTCTGTTGCAAAATGTTTTGCTACAATGTGCACTAATGGATACAACCTTGCCCTTGACATGTTGCCCTTGACATGTTGCCCTCAATGTGGTGACTTCTTAGCGGTGCATTTGGAAAGTATTCAGACCCCTTCACATTTTCCACATTTTGTTACGTTACAGCCTTATTCTAAAATAGATTTAAAAAAAATTATAAATGACCATCAATCTACACACAACACCCCATAATGACAAAGTGAAAACAGGTTTTTAGAAAATTTTGCAAATGTATAATTCTTATTCATATTTCTAAACGAAACCGTATTTACATAAGTATTCAGAGCCTTTGCTATGAGACCTAAGCTCGAAATTGAGCTCAGGTGCGTCCTGTTTCCATTGTTCATCCTTGATGTATCTACAACTTGGTTGGAGTCCACCTGTAGTAAATTCAGTTGATTGGTCATGATTTGGAAAGGCACACACCTGTCTATATAAGGTCCCACAGTTGATAGTGCATGTCGGAGCAAAAACCAAGCCAGGAGGTCAAAGGAATTGTCCGTAGAGCACCGAGACAGGATTGTGTCAAGGCACAGATCTGGGGAAGCGTACCAAAACATTTCTGCAGCATTGAAGGTCCCCAACCACTAAGACTCTTCCTAGAGCTGGCCGCCCAGCCAAACTGAGCAATCGGGGGAGAAGGGCCTTTGTCACGGCTGATTTCCTCCTCTTCGTCTGAAGAGACCAAAATGCAGCGTGGTAAGTGTCCATAGTTGTTTTTAATTAATAAACCGAAACACTACAAAACAGTAAACGAAACGTGAATAACCGAAACAGTACCGTGTGGTGAAACAAACACCGACACGGAAACATTCACCCACAAAGTACCCACAGAATATGGCTGCCTAAATATGGTTCCCAATCAGAGACAACGACAGACAGCTGCCTCTAATTGAGAACCAATCTAGGCAACCATAGACATACAATATATCGAGAAAGGAAACAGCCCCATAAACATACAAAAAACCCTAGACATAAAAAACACATCACCCATGTCACACCCTGACCTAACCAAAATAACAAGGAAAACAAAGAATACTAAGGGCAGGGTGTGATAGCCTTGGTCAGGGAGGTGACAAATCTCCAGAGTGTCCTTCTGGAAGGTTCTCCTATTTCCACAGAGGAAATAATCTCTGCAGCCCTCCACCAATCAGGCCTTTATGGTAGAGTGGCCAGACAAAAGACACTCCTCAGTAAAAGGCACATGACAGCCCGCTTGAAGTTTGCCAAAAGGCACCTAAAGGACTCTAACCATGAGAAACAAGATTCTCTGGTCTGATGAAACCAAGATTGAGATCTTTGGCCTGAATGCCAAGCGTCACGTCTTGCGGAAACCTGGCGCCATCCCTACAGGGAAGCATAGTGGTTGCAGCATCATGCTGTGGGGATGTTTTTCAGCGGCAGGGACTGGGAGACGAGTGAGGATCGAGGGAAAGATGAACGGCGAAAAGTACAGCATGATCCTTGATGACAACCTGCTCCAGAGCGCTCAGAACCTCCAACTGGGGTGAAGGTTCACCTTTCCAACAGGACAACAACCCTAAGACCACACCCAAGACAACGCAGGAGTGGCTTCGGGGCAAGTCTCTGAACGTCCTTGCGTGGCCCAGCCAGAGGCCGGACTTGAACCTGATCAAATAGGGCTTGAAATCCCCCAAATACAAGTGTGCCAAGCTTCGAGCGTCATACCCAAGAAGACTCGAGGCTGTAATCGCTGACCAAGGTGCTTCGACAAAGTACTGAGTAAAGGGTCTGAATACTTATGGAAATGTGATATTTTGCTTTGTCATTATGGGGCATTGTGTGTAGATTGATGAGGAGAAAAACGCTTTCATCCATTTTAGAATAAGGCTGTAACGTAACAAAATGTGGAAAAAGGTGAAGGTCTCTGAATACTTCCCGAATGCACTGTAGATGGTTGTGGATTGAGACAGACTTAACTGAGGACAAGACTGTTACTGATAGGAAAGTGTGTGTGTGTGCGACCAACCACCAGACAGGAAGCTCCAGGCACCATCTCTAAGATCACAGCAGGGCTCTCGCCTACGCACTCATTGCCATGGGTCAGCTGTCTACTCTGCACTGTCAACCACTGCATGCTTGATATCTAGTGTAACGTCATATTCATAAAGGTGTAACTTTATTACGCAGATTGATGAAGTATCACCGGACTTCCTGACGCTAACCTGGTTGTGGATCACATGCGGTGACGCATTCATTTCCCACAGAATGCTGACTCGTACTCCACTGTGACTGTAAAATACGACTATGGATTTCCGATTGATGCTCTGCGCTACCATTTACTGCTGGTTCTCCAAGTTCAGTTCATGATCTTACTGTCATTTTGAAAATCTTGTCATCAAATCACAAAACCCCAACATGGCAAAAAAGTATTTGTGAACAGTGATTTCATTGGGTGAGGTTAACAAAGTGTTTTGAGGCCATTTTTATGAAAAGCTATGGACGATATTCATTGAAGTTGTGATTTGTGTGTTCTATGTGTGTGTTTTCTCACGTCTACCCTACCTCTTGTTTGTCTGTCCGTCACAGATGGTGATCTGGTGTGTGAGCGCACGCTCAAGTACTTCCTGGGCATCGCAGGCAGGAAGTGGGTGGTGAGCTTCCAGTGTGAGTTCAGAGTTCCGTCACTGTAATTGGTCCCCTCACCACAGACCGATTTTAGGGAAACCAGTGTTAATGTGAAACCACAGGGAAGGGAAGGGAAGGTTTCTTACGTAACACAGTTCAAGGAAAATGGGGATCGTTTGTGTTGCCGAATATAAGCATTATTTTTGTTCCTATACTTCACAGGGATTTCCGAGTGTTTCAAACAAGGGACAGTCTTAAATGAGGTACACACTCTGGTTGCATGTCATATTCCAAGAGCAGATTACAGAATATTCCATGTTTCCCATTGAGTTAATCTTTTAAACTATTGATGGGCGCAGCTATTTGTGAAGCATGGACTTTAATTAGTATTTTTCTTGGTAATGTACTGGTATTGTTTTTCCACAATGTCTTGGTCGTAATGACAAATGATACTACCGACTTCCCTATTAAGAATATTTTAACCCTTCGTCGCCCCCAACCCACACAGACGTCATTTGAGGTGCGAGGAGACGTTGTGAACGGACATGATCACCAAGGGCCCATGAGAGCACGGACCACTGGGGACACAAGTGTGAGTTTTACACCTGTTCTGTTACACCTTCACTATTACACCCCATAATACATCCCACACCCCATGTCACACCTGCACTATTACACCCCAAATGTACACCTAGGTATTATATTACAACTTATTACCCCATATTGCATGTAAACTAATACACCCCCATATTACAAGATTTGTGCAGTCTTTTACTTTTTAAAAAACTTTTTGCTGAACACATTCTTTGATCTCCAGCACCTGCTTCAAACCACTAGATATGTCATCTTGGAGTACACGCCTAGTCCTGCTTTAAAAAGTCAAACCCATTTTCTAATGGTGCTTTCGTCTCCTTTTGGAGTGGGGCCAGATCTGAAAGCAGCAGCAGAGGAACCTTTGCAACTGAAGAGGAAAATTTGAAATGGCTTGATGTCATGTTGGTATTATTGGCTGCTTTGAGGAGGCCCCTAATTGAATTAACCAGTAATTTCAGGCCTATTTGAGGACCCGATTACAGTCTCTCCACCTTGATGGCTTCAGACAGACTGCCGTGTTCATATTCGCTCGCTGTCGCCAGACGAACAGGACAGACAGTCAAACCGATAAATTGGTATTCGAGGCGTTTGCTGATTGCAAGATGTGAGTGGCATGGTGGGTGGGTGGTAGGGAGGGTGTGTGTGTGTGTGTGTGTGTTATCATGTCCTTGTTTTAATTCCACCTGAAGGGCATTAGGTGTCTAAATGAGAAATATGTAAGCGAGATGTTTGTTCATCAGACCGCCACCGCGGGCTAACGATCATTATGGATGGAGGCTGAGGTGTTGAGATTGAGCATTTCTCAGTCAAACAGGTTGGAGCTTTATTTCTAAAACCTTAACATCCAACCGTATCGTGGATATTAACCTAGGCTTTGATGTGAAATCAGTTTTGTCGCTTTATAGCTTGACTGGCTATAAATAACATTTGTCCAAACAATAAAGTTAACTATTGACAATGAAGTACTTCATGAGATACCCATTTAGAACATACTGTTTTTTTTCCATTTATAGGCCTAAATTAACAGTAAACGGTAGAGATGTTCCTGACTGGCGGTGCACTTTGGCTGTTACCATGGAGAATTCTGTACAGCTTGAGCCTTTTTTTTTGTCCCCATGTTCTGTTTGACACCATACTGGATTCAAAAGCAGTTAGGGCTTTTGGTTTAATACAGTGTTTTCCCTACCATTGTATAGGCAGGGTGGAACCCCCCCCCCCCCCAACTTTGGCTCCACTGGTTTCAATGGAACGTTATGGTCCCACAGGACCTGGATGTTGCTTTGGGCCTTTGTGCCCCACGTGGATGAAGGTCTTATCTCCTGAATTTACTCAATCTAAACTGAGCTCCTGTCTCTCTCTTTCCCTAGCTGCTGATGAAGGATTACGAGATCTGTTTCCAAGGCCCTTTCACTGATATGACCACTGGTAAGTAACTGCAACGCTGACCAGAAAAGAACCCGCTTACAGACCATACTACACACAAACTCACCTCACCAAGAAATGGGTTGAGCATGGAACACTTTAAAATTATTGTTATTTTTTTTAGGTTTGCTTGAATTTTTCTTTTAGAAAATACCATTGATTTATTTGGTAATGGTGGATGTTTTAATGTTTTTTGGGGAAAATGCAGTACTCTCTCTACTCGTACCCTCATTCAAAATAGAAGTCCATTTAAATTGGAAGTATCATCCGTTTCCCCTAGAGCCTTTTGCAGGTGACGGCTAGTCGGCTGAACTTTGGGAATGTTGGCTAATGGAACAAGAGCGATATTATGCTGTTTTTAATTTGTATATAGATATATTTTTTGAAAGAAAGGAAAAATGTGAGATGGCAAAAAGGAAGAAGCCTGGACGCCAGGAAAAACAAAAGGTGGCCTTCATTTATGGAAAGCCTCCCCAGGGCTCCTGGTAGTACCACTGTCTCTATAGAGACAAGAAAATGAATCCATCTCTGTCTACCCAGTCCCCCTCATTTACCACTGTGAACTGTAGGACACACACTCTGGCATAGAGGACTAGTTCTAGACATTGGGAACAGTTTGAAGCCCATTGTTTTGTGCCTGTCAATTTATTGAATGGTTAAAAATTGCAATGTGCAGATAGTCTATGGGAGGGTTGAGAACTGACTGAAAGTTATGGATGAGTCATAGCTAGAGTTTAACAACCAGCTTGGATCTCAAACCATGCTACAATATAAAAGTTCAAAGAAATACTGTGTTCTTTTTTTAATTTTTAAGACCCGACAAAATGAAAAGTTAACAAAATATGCATATATTGATAGCGTTTCAATCCACCAAACTAATAGATTTTCTTCAACTAGACCAAAAACAGTCAAAATCCTAGAAAGTCCAAATAGAATCCCAACAAAAAATAGTCCCAATGTTAATCAAAAAGCAAAAATGTGCAGTCCCCCTTTAAAATGCAGAAATATTTAATCAAATGAAGTTAGTCACACAAAAAGAACAACCCAGGATGGTTGTGGGAGCTCAATGTTAAGGCCTCTTCCAAAACAAACTTTTGTCGTTGATATAACAATCCACAAAAATTTGCAACAAGTATAACTTTGAATGGTTAATCTAGACTGCTTAAAAGGTTTTCCACACAAAAAAAACCTCGGCCAGGTACACACACAATAGTTCCCCAAACGGCTTCCCTTCCTCTTAAAGGGACATTCCCTCTTAAAAGGGATAGTCCACTGAAATGACAATGGCGACCATCTTAGCTTTGCAAGGGCAAATAATGCAGTCAGAACTGGCTGATGTAAAATAGCATGAAAATTAAAATACGCAGAGGTTTAACCTTGCAAGGTGTTTAAAACTTTAAACGAGACATAGGCACACTCACCTGTGGCAGTCACAAGAGGAGCTACAGGTAACTGCCAAAATAAAGAAAACACCAACGTGTCTTAATAGGGCGTTGGGCCACCACGAGCTGCCAGAACAACTTCAATGTGCCTTGGTATAGAGTGTCTGGAACTCCATTGGAGGGATTCGACACCATTCCATAATTCAGTGTTTAGTTGACGGTGGTAGGAAACGCTGTTTCAGACACCGCTCCAGTGTCTGAATCAAATCAAATGTTATTTGTCATGTGCTGAATACAACCGGTGTAGACCTTAATGTAAAATGCTTACTTACAAGCCCCTAATCAACAATGCAGTTCAATAAATAGACTTAAGAAAATATTTACTAAATTAAGTAAAAAATAAAAAGGAACACAAAATGGCATAACAATAACGAGGCTATGTACAGGGGGTACTGGTACCGAGTCAATGTGCGGGGGTACAGGTTAGTCAAGGTAATTTGTGTAATGGCTGCCAAAAGAGCTTCTACAAAGTATTGACTCAGGGGAATGAATACTAATGTAAAAGAGATATTTCATGTTCAGTAAATTTGCAAATATTTTCTTTTTTTTCTCATGATGGAGTACTGTGTATAAATGGGTGAGGAAAAACATATTTAATTCCAAATGGAATTCGGGGCTGTAACAAAATTTGACCGACTGGCTCGATTCGGTCTTAGGACAAATCTGGGTTTGGCGGATGCCGGAAGAAAGCTACTTGCCCCAATGCATAGTGCCAACTGTCAAGTTTAGTGGAGGAGGAATAATGGTCTGCGGCTGTTTTTCATGGTTTTGGCCAGGCCCCTTAGTTCCAGTGAAGGGAAGTCTTAATGCTACAGCATACAATGATTTTCTAGACAATTCTGTGCTCCCAACTTTGTGGCAACAGTTTGGGGAAGTTCCTTTCCTATTTCAGCATGTCAATGCCCCTGTGCACAAAGCAAGGTCCATACAGAAATGGTTTGTTCGAGAACGGTGTGAAGAACTAGACTGGCCTGCACAGAGTCCTGACCTCCACCCAATCGAACACCTTTGGGATAAATTGGAAAGCCAACTGCGAGCCAGGCCTAAAGGACCAACATCAGTGCCCGACCTCACTAATTCTCTTGTGGCTGAATGCTGCAGGGACTTGCTTCCAATGTTCCAACATCTAGTGGAAAGCCTTCCCAGAAGAGTGAGGGGGACCAACTCCATGTTAATGCCCATGGTTTTGAAATGAGATGGTCGATGAGCAGGTGTCCACATACTTTTGGTCATGTGTGTGTGCATATAGTACGTTTTGCAAATTCTTAACATATTGTAATTCGTAGCTTCTTATACGCAGTGGGTGATAGACATCCACAAATTAATATATACCATACGGATCATACAAAATGGAGAGTCACCGATTTACATACAAAATAATACGCAATGCTCTGAGACCAAGTTGCACTGTCAGGCAGCCTAAACATCTTGATTATACGTTTTACCAGAGATGTTCTGTGAATAAAGTGACGCAGTGGGGCAATAAAAAGCATCTGACGATGCCCTTTGGCTGCCCTACAAGTTGTTTGGATCACTCGTAGACGTGCAAAGTTTTTCAAGAGTCACGTTATTAATGAAGGCTCTGGGGAACTCACTGACCTCTTTCTTTTATCAGGATGTATGACTTTCTCGCTCTCCCATTTCTCCAGGTCAGATGGAGTGGATGGTGGAGCTTTGCGGCGCAACAGTGGTTCAAGAGCCTCTTCTCTTCACTGGTGAACTGGTAAGAATGTCTGTCTGACCTTGAAAATGTTATGTTATTTGTCACATGCGCCGAATACAACAGACTACCGTGAAATGCGTACTCACGAGCCCTTCCCAACGATGCATCATGCTAGATAATAATAAGAGTAAACTAAAGAACGGACTAGCAGCAGCATATTATGAGAATGAAAGTGTGTGTGTGGGGGGGCAGAGTGTGTACAGTGAGCTCCCAAAATATTGAGATGGTGACACATTTTTTGTCGTTGTTTTGGATTTGGAATTATACAATGACTGAGGTTAAAATGCAGACGGTTTAACTTTTTAATCCATATCTGGTGAACCGTTTCAAAATTACAGCACTTTGTACACAGTCCCCCCCATTTTAGCGGACCAAAAGTATTGGGAGAAATTGTATGCGTATTAAAGTAGTCTAAAGTTCAATGAGTTAGATGCACAAATATCATACCCCCCCATTTGTGTGTCTAACATTCTCTCATTATTATTATTAATAATGATTCGTTCAGGATTATCTGTAATCATGGTAGAATCCACATTAATGTAGAAGTGCTTAGAAGCATATTCTATTCTTATTTACAATTAAAGTGACTCCAAAATGACACACTACATTATTTAATTTTTCTATTGGGCACAAAATTATCTGAAACACAACCAAAACAAATGCATCCAACAAGTTTGTAGAGTCACAAGCTTGATGTAATCATTGCGTGCTAGGAATATGGGAACAAATACTATACTTTTGACAACTTCAATACACATATAAGTGAATTTCTCCAATACCTATTGGTCTCCAAAAATGGGGTGGACTATGTACAAAAATGATATGATATATGGATGAAAATACCCTCAAATTAAAGCAGTCTGCACTTTAACCTCAGTCATTTAAAATCCAAAGTGCTGAAGTACAGAGCCAAAACAACAACAAATGTGTCACTGTCCCAATACTTTTGGAGCTCACTATATATAGCATTTCTAAGTATGCATAGAGTCAGTGCAAGATGAATGCAGATAGACTTGTAATGCGTGAAGAGGGAACAAACATCCACACACCACGACACTCAACAACCAAAACGATGCACAAGTATCCTCTGTGTGTGTGAGAACCCTGCAGAAGGGCTTACTGTGTCAATTGGCTGTAAATATCACAGTGTGGGCCTTTGTAAGTCCTGTGTTGTAACTGCACTGAAAGTGGAGAAATACTAAATTACTCTTGTTCTTTACTTGAGTGGATAATTCCGGATACAGTAGTGGGGAAGAGGGGATTATCAATTCTCTTTTTCTTACTTTTTGTCAGAAAACTCGTCAGCTAATAGTGGTACAACCAGGCTCGGACCAATCACCAATAAACTACCAAGGTGAGTCTCACAAGTGGAAATGACTCTTCCACAAACACACACAGTCACACGCACTCACATTCTCTTTCACACACATTTCCAACATTTTTCTCTCACACATACACACATTCTCACACAAACACACACACCGTTAGGCTCCATTCCTAAAAATGCTGTGATTATGGTGCCGTCCCGCTCCAACGACAGGGCGGTTGCATAAGTCATCCACACCCCCTATCGCCCTGAGGCTGAAGCACCGAGCAGGGATAGACCTCTAGTGTGTCAGACAGAGTGGGGGTGGGGAGAAAAAGCTGTGTTTGCGTGTACTGTCTGGGGGTCTGAGAAACATGTATAAAACATTTTTTTTTTTTTTAAATGTCCGCTGAAACAAATGGACTAATAAAGCTAAAGAGGAAAATGGAAAGGGAGGGAGGGGGTGATGAGAGAGGTGGTGCAGCAGCATCCTTATGGGGCACCATTCTAAACATGCTATATTTTGTGAAAAATATCAATTCTGTGCCACAAAATACATCTCTTTCATTAAAAAGTTACAAACGGCACCACACCCAATACATCCCTCTCCCGGTGGTCTAGTTTGTGTAGTTACATATTTAACGTGGCCTTTCTTACCCAACGTCCTCAGGCTCTCCCAGGTAACCAAGTTATACCTGCTAGCCCCTCTGCACCATCGATTTTAATCAAACACACAGACATACACACATTCACGTCACACCATCTCACACACCATCTCACACACTACACACATCAGACATACACACATTCACGTCACACTATCTCACACACTACACACATCAGACATACACACATTCACGTCACACTATCTCACACACTACACACATCAGCCCATACACAAGGTAACACAAGGCCACGCTCACATTGGGAAGAACAAATGGTGTAAGAAGTCGATGTGTGATGTCATATCGCTGCGTCTACCTGTTTTAGTTAAATACACCTGTGGCCATTTTGTTGAGGGTGTTGTCATAGCAACACATACCTCATCCTCACTTCCTGTGTGTTCTCCACAGCCCTCCAGAGGATAGCCACGGTCATCACCCGTGGTTGGGTATTTGACTCCGTGGCAACCTACACCCTTCAAAGCCTCGACAACTACAGAACGTAACCTTCAGACCTGGTGTCACATCCAAATCTCTCTGCTGGCCTGAACCCACTCCACTCGGTTCATTGGTGTGATACCCAAATCGTTCCCTGGTCTGGATCCTGTCACTAGAGGCAGTCCCTGGTGTCACGTCCAAGTGGCTCCCTTGCCACCCTCTTTCTTAATACAGTGCCTTCAGAAAGTATTCATACTCCTTGACTTATTACACATTTTGTGTTACAGGCTGAATTCAAAATGGTTTAAATATTTTTTTCTCTCCCATCTACACACGATACTCTGTTAATGGCAAAGTGAAAACATGTTTTTAAAAATGTTAGCAAATTTATTGAACATTTAAATGCATAAATATTTAATTTACATAAGTGTTCACACCTCTGAGTCAATACTTTGTAGATTCACATTTGGCAGCGATTACGGCTGTAAGTCTTTCTGGGTAAGTCTGTTCTTTTCAAAATTCTTCAAGTTCTATCAAGTTGGTTGTTGATCGTTGCTAAACATCCATTTTCAGGTCTTGCCATAGTTTTTTAGATATAAGTCTAAACTAACTCAGCCACTCAGGAACATTCAATGTCTTCTTGGGAAGCAACACCAGTGTAGATGTGGCCTTCACTCCATTCACTTTCTTTTTTATCCTGAAAAACTCCCCAGTCCTTAATAATTACAAACATATCTATAACATGACGTAGTCACCACTCTCCTTGAACATATGGAGAATTGTACTCAGTATTGGATTTGCCCCAAATACAACACTTTGTTTTCAGGACAAAAAGTGAATTGCTTTGGCAATTTTTTTTGCCATATTACTTTAGTGGCTTACTGCAAACAGGATGCATGTTTTGGAATATTTTTTTGTGCATGCTTTCTCTTCACTCTGTCAATTAGTTTAGTATTGTAGAGTAACTACATTGTTGTTGATCCATCCTCAGTTTTCTCCTATCACAGCCATTAAACTCTTAACGGTTTTAATGTCACAATTGGCCTCATGGTGAAATCCCTGAGCGGTTTCCTTCCTCTCCGGCAGCTGAGTTAGGAAGGACGCCTGTATCTTTGTAGTGACTGGGTGTACAGATACACCACAGCAATAGGTACCCTTTTGCGAGGCATTGGAAAACCTCCCTGGTCCTTGTGTTTAAATCCGTTTGAAATTCACTGCCCGACTGAGAGATCTTACAGATAATTGTGTGGGGCACAGAGATGAGGCAGTCATGAAAAAGATCATGCTAAACACTATTGCACACTGAGTGAACCCATGCAACTTATTATGGGAACTTATTTAGCCTTATCATAACAATACTAATTGACTCTAGACATTTCTGCTTTAAATGTGTAATTAATTTGTCAAATGTATGGGGTATTGTGTGTAAGCCAGTGACATCTCAATTTAATACATTTTAAATTCAGGCTGTGACAAAAAAAAGAAAATGGAAAAAGTTGAGAGATGTGAATACTTTCTGAAGCCACCGTATGCCTAAGAGACAATCCATGATCAACCAGTTCAAAAGATTACGGCACTTTACCCCATCCCCCTGGGGTTGACTTGTTTTGTCACCATGACTACATGACTTCCTTTAAAATAGTTTTCATGCAGTTGCTTTGTGTTATAACTAAACTCTGTGTGATGTACATAAATGTAATGTTCTCTTACTTAAAACAACTCGCATGGAAACAAATTATATATTTTTGTACCCTGTGAGAATGAGAAACCAATGACCTGAAGAGAGCCAGAGGCTGGTGTTTTGTTATATATGCACGCATACATACGCATGCGCACGTGTTCGTACAAACACACACGTGTATATATTAACACACACACAGGGAAAGCAAACAGGAATCTTTAATAGGGTGGTGCAACATTGGCGTCTTTTGCCTCCGTTCTCCCTCCCTCTCTTTTTCCTCCGAAAAGCCTGACATACCCTGAAAACAACAAAGAAAAAGCGGGCGCTTGTGGGGCTCACAGGCCTGTTACGAAATGTTCTCCAGTATTTGACTTTATACACTAACTGTGCTTCAGGCCAGAGCATCTCTCAGTGAATCAGTAGCATATTGCAAGAGGGGGCCAAGCACAAAACTGTTCTATGGGGTAGGAAAAAATACCTTTGTTTGAGGCCCGGGAGTTCCAACTGGCTTAAAACCTTTTATCAGACACACTTGTTGTTTTGCGCCAGCGTCATCTGAGTGTTTTCTTTTCAGAAAAACCTATTAGTATTTATTTACCTTGACTTCCCGGTACGCTGTTCTCTTCTCTCAAGGTCTCATGCATTTTAATGTTGAAGAAGCTTTTTACCCCTGGTTCATTAAAGCCCACTATGTGTATCCTACAAGGCTTTCAGACCCCTGTTCACTAGATATCCCAAACAAGACCAGCGCGGCGAGAGGGGGCGTGGGGGGAGCAGGAATATGCTCTGCCAGTAGCAAGCGTTCTACTGAATTATTGAACAGGCGACAATTGGGAATAGAAAGGAAGATAGCGAGGGTAGAGATTGAGAGGAGTGGAGAGGACCACAAGCACATTAAGGATGGCCCCCGTCCATAAATTGAGAGCCTGTTGCAATTCTGTGACTGTAAGTAACCCACTGTGACTAGGGTAGCCTGACATGGTTTGAGACCTGAAGACTTGAGTTAGCTCCCCCGAGCTGATGCTTAGGTTTAGCTCAACAGGCTAACACAGTCTTGTGGCGTGCAGGTTATCCGGGTTGCATACCTGGTTGGTCACACGCCTGGGAGGTTGTTCCTGATGGACAAAGTTGGTGGTGTCCAAAATATTGTGCTATGAAAGACTTTAGCACGGTTAGCGGCATGTGGTAAAGTTGCAATGTAAAAACCCTAGGGGGACTGTTCCATCCAAACTCATTTGTATGCACCCAGGGTATTAAATACCAAAATAACATTCCACATGTGCTGCGGACAATTTAATCGATAATGACAATGTTTAAAAAATACAAATATTTTTATTTTTTACTCAATAACACATTTGGGTACTAACCTCAATGGTAGCTGGAAGGGACTAATTGTTTTCTGATTTTAGCTGTCACACTGTAAGTTCACCCTCCTATAGAATGGATAGAAATAATGCATTTTACTTAAACATTTTTTTTTTCACTCAAGGCGCCATATGCTATGGATGCATCAGGTCAATGAGAATCTTAATAGTTGGAATCCATGCATAGGAACAAAGGACAGTTGTGTGGCGTGTTGTAATGGAGCGCCGTTCCTGCTGTGAGAGACAGAAGGCCTCATGTCTGTCTTGAATCTAATTGGACCCCAAAGGGTGACAGTATCTCTTAACGATCATATATGGAGAAAGCACCGTCTAAATAATGTATTGAAACCAGACAAATGTATGCAAGACAAAAACATTGATATGCTTAATGCTCTACCGTATGTTTGGCAATGTTATATGTCTGTTAGTCTGCTATCACAAGATTCAGCGAGAGCATATGACAGGGGGACCAAGATGGAAAGTTAGTCCTGATTCCCAGTTATAAGCTTGTAATAATATCCCTATATAGGTTTGTACTTTTGTGGTAGACCGCACTGAAGGAAGAGTGACGCCTCAAGGACGTCTCCCCTCTTCGCGGAGTCCTACCCTGTAGACCGCAGCCTACTCCAGGTAGAAGTTGGGTTATAAATATCGACAGAGACTTTGCCTGAGCTGCTGGAAGTGTTTCGCCTGCCGCTGGTTTATTGATTGGCAGTGCCCACAGGGCCTGCTATACTACTTTATCGTCTGCTGTTTTATACATTATCGCCTGCTGAGGGAATCTGGAAAGGTTTTCATCAAGAAGTCGTGAATTCGACGGGGTGATATTATGCATGTATGCACACTCATGCATTGTTTTAAATGGAGTCTTCTGCACATACGCTATATATACAAAAGTATGTGGACATCCCTTCAAATGAGTGGATTGTGCTATTTCAGCCACACCCGTTGCTGACAGGTGTATAAAATTGAGCATGCAGACTGTCCTTACTGGGGCTCCCGGGTGGCGGAGCGGTCTAAGGCACTGCATCGCAGTCCTTGAGGTGTCACTACAGACCTTGGTTCAATCCCAGGCTGTGTCACAGCCGGCCGTGACCAGGAGACCCATGAGGCGGAGCACAATAGGCCCAGCGTCGTTAGGGTACGGTTTGGCCGGCTGGGATTTCCTTGTCCCATTGCGCCCTAGTGACTCCTTTTGGCGGGCCGGGCCCCTGCAAGCTGACCTCGGTCGCCGGCTGGACGGTGTTTCCTCCGACACATTGGTGTGTCAAGAAGCAGTGCGGCTTGGCATTCGTGTTCTAGAGGAAGTATTGCTCTCGACCTTCGCCTCTACCGTGTCTGTAAGGGAGTTGCAGCGATGAGACAAGACTGTAACTACCAATTAAGGAGAAAAACGGGTAAAAGTAAAAACATAGTGACTTTCAACGTGGCACCGTCATAGGATGCCACCTTTCCAACAAGTCGGTTTGTCAAATTTCTGCCTTGCTAGAGCTGCCCCGGTTAACTGTAAGTGCTGTTATTGTGGAAACTTCTAGGAGCAACAACGGCTCAGCTGCAAAGTGGTAGGCCACACAAGCTCACAGGATGTGCAGCAAAGTGCTGACGCACTGAAGCGTAATAGTCTCCTCGGTTGCAACACTCACTACCGAGTTCCAAACTGCCTCTGGAGGCAACGTCGGCACATGAACTGTTAGTTGGGAGCTTCATGAAATTAATTTCCATGGCCGAGCAGCCGCACACAAGCCTTAATTCACTATGCGTAATGCCAAGCGTCTGGTGGACCGGTGTAAAACACGACACCATTGGTCTCTGGAGCAGTGGAAATGCGTTCTCGGGAGTGATCAATCACACTTCACTATCTGGCAGTCCAACGGACTAATCTGGGTTTGGCGGATGCCAGGAGAACGCTACCTGCCCGAGTGCATGGGGCCAACTGTAAAGTTTGGTGGAAGGGGAATAGTGGTCTGGGGCCGTTTTTCATTGTTCGGGCCAGGCCCCTTAGTTCCAGTGAAGGGAAATCTTAATGCTACAGCATACAATGACATTCTAGACTATTCTGTGGTTCCAACTTTGTGGTAACAGTTTGGGGAAGGCCCATTCCTGTTTCAGCATGACAAAGCCCCCATGCACAAAGCGAGGTCCATACAGAAATGGTTTGTCGAGATTGGTGTGGAAGAACGAGTGTCCTGCACAAAGCAAGTCACTGCAGCAGTGTTCCAACATCGAGTGGAAAGCCTTCCCAGAAGAGTGGAGGCTGTTATAGCAGCAAAGGGAGGATCAACTCCATATTAATGCCTATGATTTTGGAATGAGTAGCTTGACGTGCAGGGGTCTTACATACTTTTGGCCGTGTAGTATATTTGTCTTTGAGCATTTCATATACAAATGTCATGTGTTGATTTTTATTGAGTTTTGTTGCGTCACCTTGAAGTCAGTCAACTGTTCTTGGCTAATGTCTATATTGTCTGGTCTGATACCCGAAGTCCTCGAGTCCAAATCCTTAGCGTCCGAGTCCTTTACATTACCGTTCTCCTAGCAGCGGGATATTATGCTTGTATTTGGTTAGTAGAGACCCTACTGATTATTTCCCACCCCACTTTAGCCGAGAAAGGTATAAAAATTCTCTACAAGCCAATATGTATCCCATGTACAGTCTTAGTGTATTGCATTTGGGGCTATGGAGGGGGCGAAGAACACATTGGTGCTGGAAGTTCCAAGTCATGAAAATCAAGTTCTAGACTCAAGTTTCCTACTAAAAAACTGTCTTAACCCCCCCTACTGGAACAGCTTCAATTTCATAATTATTCATAAACCTTCAGTTTAAAGAAAGTGCATGCTTTGGACATACCATTGAAGACAAAGAATAGCTGTGAGAATTCAGCTGAAAGCACTCTGAAATCTTGCATTCAAAACAAACCAAAATGCCAGTGTCCTCATTACAACGCTCCATCTCCAACTTGAACAAGGCGGTTGTTGACTCCATCGTGGCCGAGAAATGTATTTTTTTTATAGTCACAATTCTGACTTGCGGGCCTTTCAAATGCCAGATGTGCACTTTGGTGTGATGGAGCACTGCATGCTGTTTTCAGCATTTCCCCCAAAGTCACAGAGAAACCTTGGAGTATGGATTCAGCTTAACTGTCTTTGACAATAGCATGCATTTTATTGGAGACAAGGGGGGGAAAACACTGAATTAGGCCTCTGTTGCACTGTTTTACAAGAGTGAGTTTTAAAGGCCAAACAACAATGGACATATTCAAATGGTTCAATAGACAATGGCCTATGTGCATAAAGATGTTGGAATTCGAATATAGTATGATGTCATTGTTTTAGCCATCTGAAAAAAATGAACAGAACAGGCTTGGAACCTCTAACCCTGTCAATTTGACTGGTGTACTCATGGGTCCACTCGCAAATGGCTGCCTGATATTGTGACGCATCTAATTTCCAAGGTGATGTAGAATGTTAATTGAAATTGTTACCTGATGTGGTTCATTCAATGGAGTGTGTTTTTGTAATGCCTATTTGAGTTGAATCAACAAATCACAGCACATATTGATGTGTACATGTCCTGCTTTTGCTCCTATGCAAGTACACCCAATGGATGCCAGTGACATCCCGACAACTTTGAGAAAAAAACACTTCATAGTTGTCGCGAGATGGTGAGGCATATTCATGACATGAGGAAAGTAGAATAGCATTTCTCGCCATTGAAAACAGGCAATAGACGTCAACACCACACGATTATTCAAAAAAGTATTAAAATAATGAGATGTATCTACCAATCCAAAGAGGGGAAAAGGCGGAGCTTGATAGCCCGCCGTTCCGCTCTGTGGACAAGAAATCCCATTTTGGGGGTGGAAACAGGTGTCGTCATTCTATCCAAAACTCTGTTCTAAAGTAGGGGTCTGAGCGGATTGTTGGGTGCCGGAGCATAGTTATAATAATCTGTACACTGCAAACTGACCACGACTGCCCAAAAATGGATTTGTTATTTTCAGAAACAGTCATGTCTCAATGTAATAAAGGTATGAAATGATCACGTTTCTTTTTTAATTCATGGGGATACTTGGAACAGATTTCCTAAATGAAACTCATTTTTAGCTGAATTCCTGGTGATTTTTGTCTTTTTTAACCAAAACTAAAACAACAACAAAAATGTTCTACTTTGGGTGGGCCAAAAGAAATCACTCACAAGACGGTTTTGGCCCACAGGCCACCTGTTGCCAACCCCTGGTCTAAAGTCTGTGAATGAAAGAACCTTCTCGCATCAAGTTCAGTTTTTATAAATGCCAACTCTTGCGGGAAAAATGGCGCGTGCACATTTTGAGATTAATTTTGTACGTATATATAGTGTTGGTCTGCTTTTCTCCTCGTTTTAACACCTGATTTACTAAATTAAAGCACATTTCAATAGGTTCAGGTATGTCATGACATAGCACAAGTGGGGGTGAGGGGCTTTCATCTTTTGTTCTCTATTTCTCTACTGCTCCTCAAGTAAGGGGGAGGCTGATGACATCACAGATTCCCATCAGACAAATTTCTTGAATGCCCTACTCGAAGTTTGCAGTTGTGTTAAAAAAGAAAAAACTGTTTTGCTCAACCTATTTAAAAAAAATCTTTCGTGTACTGTAGCTAGTCTTGAATGATGGGGCAAAATGTTGATTTCTGCCTAAACAGACATACCCAAATGTAATTATGTTTCATGATGGCCATAAACAATAACTGGTAATGTTGCAGAGTTTAGATAGGTCTGGAACTCACCTGTCTTGTAAAAATATAAGAAATTGCTGAGGTGTACTCACTTTTGAGGACACAAGCTCAAGTGCATAGTACAAATATTATGAAAATATGAAAAATCACAGTGGGGCAATAGGGCTTGAAATGACTGAAATGCTTTCTAAATATAGTAACAATCAAATTATAAACATAATATAACATTTTTCTGTATAACTCAAATAAATGTGATCAAACTTAGTAACAGTACAATATTTCCTGTAACTGACAAATAATTTTCTTCTAAACGTCCACTGAGCGGTGCAGACACACAATTCAATTGTGTGCAGATTCATTACAACTTCAGCTTTAAGCACAAAGGGATTTCATCCTGTCTGTGACCAAGAGAAAGTGGACTTGTTTCAATTCTATGAAATGAGTTAGTATTTATTTTTTATGTTGTGACATCTAATTACGGCTGAGAATGTCACAGCGAGATGAAATGACAACGGTTGGATTCGCTGGACTGTCACCTTTCCGCTGAAAATGTGGTAGCGGAGAGCAGACAAATGGGGCTTTCTGACACTATAAGGCACGGAACCCTATGATGTTCACAAGGCACTTTGTAAAACAAAATGTCAATCGGAACCAGTCCAGAACCACTTAATGTCCCCCATATAGGGCTTAACGTCTAAGAGGCTCTAGACAATGTTACAGAATTCACGGGTAGTACAGCATATTTAGGTTGGGGGAAAAGTTGATGAAAAACATTGTTGAATTCAAAAGTTCAGCTGAAAGGTCCACAACCATTTGCAACAGTTTGAGTTTCTGTAAGATAAAAGTCTTTTGCCAAATTACATAGATTACTGCAAAAAAATGAAAACATTCTTTCAACAGAGTAAGTAGACCAGCTTATGTAAAATAATTGACTATGGGTAGGCTACAGTATTTCTAAGTAAAAGTAGCATAACATCGTACGCCTATTTAATCTCGGATGCCTATACCAAGGCAGGATATAGAAACACTAATCTATAAACAACATATTTACAAACAATTCATCCTTTCCATAGAAGTGTGGTCTGTAGCCTTTTTAAATTGTTCCCAATATAAAATCAATCTTACAGAATGTGCGGACATGCACTCGCTACAGGCAGCATTCATGTTTAGTTTGTTTTGATATTTTCCAGTGTCTTTTTCAATCGGCCCACACCTCTACAGAAATGTGATCAAATATGACATTGCTCCTTCTTTTACAAGCTGCGCTTGGCCTAAGTCGTGCCAAATTATACAGCAAATAAAGGGTGTTATTGACACCATAAAAGGTGAACGGAGGGTGTATTTCCGGGCATGCGTTTTAATGCTGTTCACCTCCTGCACAGCTTTACTATGGGTCTGATTTATGAGGGGAAACATGGGTATGCATGGCGTGCTGAAGTTTATATTTCTCAATATTTTTTGAGACCTATTATTTTCAGAAATGGCGCACGCAGATATTTAATGTGAAATGTACGCAAAGGTCATGAGCCCTATGGGCCCGGGTCAAAAGTAGGGCAATATAAAGGGAATAGGATGTAATTTGGGACGAAACCATTGTCTTGTTAATAGCTCTACATAAAGGAGCATTGTAAACCTAGTGATCAGACATTTTGTACCAAACAATTAAGTGTGCATTGGACAAAATCATTCAGCTGACATGTGGAAAGAAAGGTGGACAGATTGTTGAAATATTGATGTGGCGGGAATGGTAGGAAGTGCTCAGCCTGGACTGCAGGCCAGGCTACATCCCTTTGTGAATGATGCTGTTGAAATGTATTACAAAGGAAATTAGCTCTAAACAGTCTGTGAGGCCATCTGGCATGACTGCTTGTGTGTGAGATTTGTATGTACTATATACCAGGGACACAACTTTGATTTTAAAGTGATGTGTGTAGGGGAGACTCCAAACAGCCTACCTGATCCCCTCAGAGGCGCCCGCATGGTCCTAAAGCACACCGTCGCCTTGTTTTGTATCACATTCCAATGATAAGATTGGGAGGGACAAAAAATATATATTTCATAGTTTGTGGAGGACATGTCCCCCCTGTCCCCAGTGAAAATTGCGCCCCTGCTATATACTCTGCATGTGCTTGTAGCTTAGGGGAGATGAGACATCATAGACTGGTTGCCTTGATCATCATGACCAGGCTGAAACCTGACGACATCTTGTTTGCCACCTGGGTGAACAGTTAGACACTTAGCCTAGCAAGGATGACTGCCTTTGAGGTGATTTGAATCTGTGCTTTACTATGCACCTGGGCCCTACTTACTGGTATATCTGGAGCAAATGTTGTTTTTCCCCAAAATGATATTCTGCAGCAGTGTGAACAGATATCAGGTTCATTTTGTTCCGTATTTTTGTTGGTGAATGACAGCCTCAGTCACTACAGTGTGCTGTTTCGTGGTTCAGTTCCTATTTAAAAGAGAACCTGCACCTGCTGCCAGGGAAGCTCAAATTAAGATATTCATGGAGAGTTCTTAACATAAATATTTTCTCTCTCCATGTAGGTTTCCATCTAATTGGTGACAGATTTTCATGCGAATATTAACAAATCTGCATAAAGAAAATATGCACATTTTCCCACCAGTGGTGTGATTCCACCAAACACGTGGTACGGATGAGGTAGTGCACACAAGTAATTGTTAATTTAAGTTTTCATGTACCGAAGAAAAATGTAAAGTTCAATGTGTTTTCATCACATTTTCACCGATAGCTTTGTCACAAAAACTGTTGCCTTATTAAATACGGTGGTCTGGTACATTCACTCTAGCCAACAGCTGGCAGATACAGTGCGGGTAGGCTAATCTACATGAGATTATTTTTATGGATAAACGCGATTAATATTATTTGCCAAACAGCAGTCAAGCATCATGTCACCAGAATAGGACTCTCGATATTTTTTGGACAGGAGCAGCAAGCTCATCACCTTACACTTTCACCACCCTGTGAAGTTCACAAGTTATTTCAGCTGTAGCCTGATAAACTGCACGGTTTCCTGAGTTGTAGTGGGAAGACCGCACACCGACCATATTATCGACTGACTCCACGTTTACTTAGATAAGATGGTTATTATATCAATATTTGCTCATTAAGGTGTTTCTACCGCAATTTGTCACGTAATTAATTTTATCGACACAAAAACACCCCACCATGTCGAACTAACAAATTATCTGTCGGCATTTATGAAATTGTACCGAAACGCCCTGTTTCCATCACAACTTTCGTGATTGGTTTTTATATGGTATGACTTTATTTACATAAAAACTGAATGGAAACGTGGTTACTGTAGGTCGGCCTAGGGTATTTAAGTGCTGTCTGTGTCTGGGATGTTCATATGAGGATGTGTGTGAGTATACAATCAATCTTGCAGAATTCACGGACAAGCACTCGCTGTAGGCATGCAGCAGCATGCATGTTTAGCTTGAAAAAAGTCACTGCAAAATATCAAAACATTCTGCCCACACCTTTACATAAATATGATCAAATGTGCTATTGCTCTTTCTTTTACATATTGCAAAGTTTTAGTGCTGTTCACCAGTGGACAGTTTTATTACAGGTCTGATGTATAATGTGGAACATGCTTATGTATGGCGTGTGCCACGTTTTATAAAGCTCAATTTTTTTTTCAATTTACCCTTTCAGAAATGGCGCAGGTAGGTATTTAGTGTGAAATTTACGCAACGGTTATAAATGAAGTCCCAGAGCCCTACGGGCCTGTGTCGAAAGTAGAGCACTATATAGGGAATAGTGTGTCGTGGTTCTACATAAAGGAGCTTTGTAATCTAGCAATCACACATTTGTACCAAGCAAATGTGGGCATTAAAAAAACAAATTCATCTGACATAAGGCTCTGTGGAAAGAAATGTGCACCGATTGTTAAAATATGGATGTGGAGGGAATGGTATGAAGCGCAAATCCTGGACTGCAGGCTAGGCAGCATCCCTTTGTGAATGATGATGCTGCTGCTGTTGAAATATTTCACAGGGGAAATTAGCACTAAGCAATCTGTGGCCATCTGGCGTGATGCTTCTGTGTTAGATTTGTATGTATTACGTAGTATGTGTGCTGGTAGGATGTTTTTATGTATGTGTGTAGATGAGATGTCATAGACTGGTTGGCTTGATCACCATGACCAGGCTGAGACCTGAAGACAGCTTGTTTGCCACCTGGGTGAACAGTTAGCCACTTAGCCTAGCAAGTAGGATGGCTGTCTGAGGTGATTTGAATCTAATGTTCTTTACCATGCATCGAGGCCATACTTAGTGGTATATCTGCAGCAGATGTTGTTTTCCCAGAAATTCAATTCTTCAGCAATGCGAACAGATACAGTATTGACACTGAACAAAAATATAAAATAATCATTTGAAATGAAAATGGACAATTCACTCTGCTCTTTGTCTGTTATTCACTCTCTGTTTGGCTTTGCCTAACCTTATATACTGAAGAGAAATATAAATGCAACATGTAAAGTGTTGGTCCCATGTTTCATGACCTGAAATAAAAGTTCCCAGAAAAGGTCCATATGCACAAAAAGCTTATTTCTTTCAAATGTTGTGCATACATTTGTTACATCCCTGTTAGTGAGTGTTTATCCTTTGCAAATGTAATCTATCCACCTGACAGGTGTGGCATATCAAGAAGCTGATTAAACGGCATGATCATTACACAGGTGCACCTTGTGCTGGGGACGATAAAAAGGCCACTCTAAAATGTGTCGTTTTGTCACAACACAATGCCACAAGTTTTGAGGGAGCATGCAATTTACATGTTGATTGCAGGAATGTTCACCAGAGCTGTTGCCAGATAATTGAATGTTATTTTCTCTACCATAAACCTCCTCCAAGGTTGTTTTAGAGAATTTGGTAGTACGTACAACCGGCCTCACAACCACAGACGACGTGTAACCACGACAGACCAGGCTTCTTCACTGAGTGATCGTCTGACGAAGGGGAGTGGGGTGCTGAGGAGTATTTTTTTTTTTTTTGTTGCTGTATGCAATAGTCCTTTTTGGGGGGGAAAACTCACCCAGTGGGTGGACCTGGCTCCCAAGTGGGTGGGTCTATGCCCTCCCAGGCCCACCCATGGCTGCGCCCCTGCCCAGTCATGCGAAATCCATAGATTAGGGCCTAATGAATGTATTTCAATTGACTGATTACAGTTCATAGAAGGAAACTCAGTAACATCTTTGAAATTGTTGCATGTTGCATTCATATTTTTGTTCACTATAAGTGATGTCTGGGATGTTCATATGAGGGTGTCTGCGTGTGTGTGTGTGTGTGTGGTCAACATTCCGTAGTCTCACCACTGTGAATAGAGTACAGCTGTCTGTGATGAGGCAATTTGCTCTCTCACGATTACCCCGCTCTCTAGCGGCAGAGGTAATGTTTCAGCAACCGTTTTGGAACATCCCTTACTCACAACCTCACACACACACAGACAGACACACAGACAGACAGACAGACAGACACAAACTGACTCTCTCACAAACATGAAGTGAACTCCCTCACACACACACACTGCTGCAGTGCAAACATTGCTATTACTTCACAGGAGTCAGAGGCCCCTGTCATCTCCCCACACACTCCATAGTTACATTGTTGTAAACGCACGTGTGTGTGTATATGTGTTTATCACTCTGCGTGTGGGTGTGGAAAAGAGTTACCCGTCAGTCCTGGAGCCCTGTGCTGGTTGTCTCTAACTGTTGTGTGGAGAGCAGGAGGAGAGTTCGAGCCCTCGCGGACACAGGCTGCAAATATGTTTTATCTGCTCAATTTTACATGCTGTTTAAATGGGTCATGCATTGTTAATGCCTCACTCTCTCCACAGACATGGCAGCCGTGACCATCGCATTGTCATAATGGCTTGCGTTACTGGAGTAGGATGATGTTACACTGATCTGAAGTCAGTTTTGCTTTGTTCCCCCATAATGGTTAAGGTAAGGCATCTGGGAGGGTGAGCTGATCCTAGATACGTCCTCGAAGGGTAACTTCTGTTTGGAGCGGCGTATTACAAAGCGGTTTTATGGGCCCTCAGCACTGATTTACAGTCAGTTTGACGTTTTCTCCCCTAATGGTTAATGTTAGGCATCGGGCAGGTGAGCTGATCCTAGATCTCTACCTAAGGCTAACTTCTATTCCAAAGTTTTATGGCAGCTGACACAATACAAGCGGGAGCCACGATTAATGATGCAGGAGGGTCTGGTCAGGGAGGGCCACTAATCATGCAAGTTTATGGTGGGATTAAAAGGAAAGATGGACCCCCTCTCTATATTGTGTGTGGGTGTGTGGAGCTAATGATATAAACTGGAGGCTTTCTGGGCCTCTGTGTAGTTAACATTTCATATAGTATGTAGGTAGACAATACACCCCTCCCTCCCTCTAGCATCCGATTGTGTGTACGTGTAACAGGGTTGGTTATGTTTCCACTTGCCTCTAAAGAAATGTGTATTTAATGTTCAAGCATTCTTATTGGTTAGTTCAACTCTGATAACTATAAGGTGTGTTGTGATTGGCCCCGCTTGCAGATAGGGGGAGATCGCGAACGTCAGGTCTCCCCAGTATGAAAATGTGATGCAAGGGGTAGGTCACGTTCTGAATACTGTTTTCTATTTTACAATGTGTACAAGTTTGCTGTACGTTACTGATTTATACATGTGTGGGTATATGCTACCTGTTAGGGATTGAGGGGCTTTCTGGGATGTGCTTTGGCATATGATTGCTGTAAATAAGTGTGTTAGCTAGCATACACCAATGTAATGGTCACATAAGCCACTGCTAACACAGTTGTCTTCATGCTACAGATTTTGCCATCGACAGCCATCAATACCGTTAAGCACAACTACCTTGCTGTTTCCCATTTAACAACAGGTATTTACACGTTATATTTTGTATAGTATTTTTGTATTTTGTTCGCCCAGTATGAAAATGTGATGCAAGGGATTTTGCCTTCAACAGCCATTAATACAGTTAAGCCCTGCACAACTAACGTGCTGTTTCCCATTTAACAACAGAAATAAATGCTCAACTGGGACCACTGGCCGAAGTGATTTATTTTGAGAAAACACAACGCATGGAGAGTACATTATACATCTGTTACACTGGTGCCGTGACCCGGATCACTGGTTGCTGCCGAAAAGGAGGAGGTCAAAAGGGGGGTGAGTGTAACGGATGTGAAATGGCTAGCTTAGTTAGCGGTGGTGCGCACTAAATAGCGTTTCAATTGGTGGCGTCATTTGCTCTGAGACCTTGAAGTAGTAGTTCCCCTTGCTCTGCAAGGGCCACGGATTTTGTGGAGCGGTGGGTGACTGTTGTTGATGTGTGCAGAGGGTCCCTGGTTCGTACCAGGGTATGGGCGAGGGGACGGTCTAAAGTTATACTGTTACATAAGTACACAGACACGCAGTCTGGTGCTCAGTCCTGTGGGGCATGTTGACAACTTGTATGTTTGTGTGACCGTTTTTTTTCCAATGGTAAACAGCCTGAGTAAGACATCTTCCTTTATCCACCATCATTGGTTCTGTCTCATGCCTATGCTTACAGTATTCTTATGAATGCCTTTTTTTACAAGGTTTTTGTTTGGCGGATCTCATTGTTAGTGACATTTGTCAATTAAACTCGTGAATGTAACTTTTTATGTCAAATTGGTTTACATTTTACCTGTAGTCCTAGTTGTCCTGAAAAGAAAACGGTAACACGCTTCAATGTGAGACTAAATATGAGGGCTTGCCAAGCAGATACATGAAAATCAGACTCATAGTCTGATTTGACTTGGGACTGATAGGTTTAAAACATTTCTAGTCTATCTGCAGTATGGGTAATTATTAGATGTTCAATGTTTCTTTAGAAATTCTTTCAATAGGAATAGTTTAACTATTAAATCGAGTGTTCAGTTCATGTTACAGGGTTGACCTTAAACCTGAGCGACAAACGCAAATGAATTACTAATAACATTAAATAAGTGAAACATTTCAAAATCTAATTGTGGAACTACCTATTTTTCACTATATTGTGTGGCTTTCTTTACTTTATAATATTATAAAGGCTTATTTTATCTGTCAAAAATTCTCAGTAAGGCATTATGGGAAAGGGGGATACCTAGTCAGTTGTACAACTGAATGCCTTCAACTGAAATGTGTCTTCCGCATTTAACTCAACCCCTCTGAATCAGAGAGGTGTGGGGGCGGGCCTACCTTAATCGAAATCCACATCTTCATCAGCTCAGGGGAACAGTGGGTTAACTTCCTTGTTTAGGGGCAGAATGACAGATTTTTACCTTGTCAGCTCGGGGGGATTCTGGCCCAATGTGTTTTTTGTTGTTGTTTTTACCTTTATTTTACTAGGCAAGTCAGTTAAGAACAAATTCTTATTTTCAATGACGGCCTAGGAACAGTGGGTTAACTGCCTGTTCAGGGGCAGAACGACAGATTTTGTACCTTGTCAGCTCGGGGATTTGAACTTGCAACCTTTCGGTTACTAGTCCAATGCTGCCTGGGAGGGAGGGGTGTATTGTCTACCTACATACTATATGAAATGTTAACTACACTGCCTGTGTGCCTCATATTTATAAAGAAAATAATAAAAAATGTTTTTTGTTGTCTGTACATGGACAGTGATTCACAGGGTGGAGGTGACAGAGGAGGTAGAACTGAAATGGCCTCGTGGTTTGTGGGTGAGTGTGTCGAAGCTGAGACCAACGAGGCACGCTAGAGGTGCGAGCCACAAGGCCCTAACCAAGGTAAGCCGGCCAAAGAGCAAACACATCCTAATGAGGGTCACTGACTGGAGGTTGATCCCCCCCAGCACATTAGACAGAGCTGGCAGGTGATTCAACAAACTCATGCAAACCAGTAGGCCTATGTTACACACATTTCATCCAGGGTGGTGTTCATTTGGGTGCACTGTAGCAAAACATTTCGCAGTGTAAAACAAAAGCCAAGCATTTAGTTATTATTGCACAAGTTCAGAAACCTTGTTTCACTCAGTTTCTGACCATTTTCTTTTGTTTTCTCTCCTAAGACCGACCCAGATGAGTGCAATGCTGTTGCTGAAGTGACTGGAATTCGAATGGCATTGACCCCAATGACACAATTGTGAACAGACTGTGGTCCACGCTGTAGGAACACTAGCCGCTTCAGGCGGATCAAGTAGAGTCACATAGAGGACAAAGAGGAGCAGCAAGGAGAAGAGGAGATGGGGTGAGTGTTTGCTAAACATGGCCACTAGCCTTGGGGTAAAGGAAAGGGACAAGACAACAAGGTGAGGGCAGACAGAATGGAAGTTTGTCATCTGAATGTTTGCTGAAGGCTCAGGCAAGGGGTTGATGACTGCATTAGTGTAAACAGTAGCTCTAGGGTGAAGAATTAGATGATGGAGTTGACTAGTATTATGTTATTGGAGGCTTTGGAGCTGACTAGTACTGATGAACTATAACCTACTAGTACTGCGTTAGGGAGTAGAATGTGTTGGATTTGACTAATTCTGGGTTGCAGAGTGGACAGTGTGTTGTAGTTGAATGACTAGCTTTAGGTTATGGAGTAGAATGTAGTCACAAAAACAGAAATATCTTTGTCTAAAGCCACTTGCCAAACACTGAGCTCACTCCAATGACAAACACATTAAAAAAGGATCAACAAAACACTGTATATGCACAAGTGTGGCCCAAAATGGATTTATTAAAAGCTCTGGTGAAAGCTTAGACCGTGACACAAGACCATGGCTTGCAATACCAGAGTAAGTCTTTGTGACTGGAGGCCAACACTGGCCTTGCCTTGGGCACACCGCGCGACCTCTCACTCCAAGCCGCATGGAGACATCGCGGTGACGCTGTGAACTGTCACTTTGTGAAATGACACTGCTCACAGAGGCGGTAACTTGCTGGGGGGGCTCCACTGCATGGAGGGAGAGAGGTGGGGGAAGGATTTAGGAGGAGAAACTGTGGTGAGCTGTGAGTACTAGAAAATGTCACACGAGAGGGCTCAAGTCTACTGACTAGGCACCAATCTATATGTGTAATGTTACGATAGAACAATAGTTTAGATTGAAGCCCTAGAATGTAACTGGATGTGCTATACTGTTGTTGGCCTCCTTTTCTGAACAAGGCTTTTTGACTTCGAGAGTAACTCGATGTTTCAAAGCTGGAATTCTAGTATTTCAGTTCTGGTTGACTGAATCAAATACAAGTAACTGCCAAAATAAAGGAAACACGTGAGTAAATGAAGGATACAACATATATTGAAAGCAAATGCTTCCACACAGGTGTGGTTCCTGAGTTAATTAAGCAATTAACGTCCCATAATGCTTAGGGTCATGTACTCTGAGATCTCAGTGGGTTTGAAAGACGGGTCTCAAATGAGCATTGTGTGTGTGTGTGTGTGTGTGTGTGTGTGTCAGTCACCAGATCTCAACACAATTGAACACTTAAAGGAGATTCTGGAGAGGCGCCTGAGACAGTGTTTTCCACCACCATCAACAAAAACACAAAATTATGGAATTTCTCATGGAAGAATGGTGTCACATCCCTCCAATAGAGTTCCATACACTTGTAGAATCATTGAAGCTGTTCTGGCGGCTCGTGGTGGCCCAACGGCCTATTAAGGCACTATGTTGGTGTTTCCTTTATTTTGGCAGTTACCTGTGTACCAGTTATTGTGAGAAAAGATGACATTGTCAGTGTTATGTGGTTTATACATGGCTGGCTATGTAGCAATAGCATGTTAAGGCCAACAACTTGAAGTTAACATTAAGGCAATGTTGTGGGTTGGGTATTTTCATGGTACCAAATCTAATTCTTTATCTCACTTATTCAAAACAATGTATGTTTCTGGTCTCTGTGTCTTTTAGATCCTGAGGGAGCTTGATGGATTACAGTCATATTAACAAATATTAAAACCAAGGTTGAATTCTCTTCATTTAGCAGAGAAAGTTTATTTTAGCATCACACATACAGCAAGACATATAGCAAAAACTGTGTTTTCCTTCTGAGATTTCCCTCAAATGTAATTGTTCAAATACGAAATGTTAATTTTCAGTAACACATCAATGTTATGTGGTGTCAGTGATTTGTTATGTTTTTTTCCCCTCCAAAGCACTTGTGGGTTTAGAAAATGTGTGTCACGTTGGCCCATTGTTTTTTTTTTGTTTTTTTTTTCGCTCTGGGCACGAAACCTTGGTTTGTTAAGCTTCATCTCGTTGTCTCAGATGGAATAATAATATAATTCCCTGACATTTAAGTCGGTACACTTTGTGTGCATCTTTTTGTGCTTCATTTAGTTAAACACTTACATAAAATGCCATCTCAGGACAAGACAGGACAGAATAGAAAATAATTCCAGGACAATCTCATTACAATTGGCTCGTCTGACTTTTCCCAACCGCTTCATTCCTTTTTTCATAACCTCATTCATTCCCTCATTTTCTCTCTCACTCTCTTCCTATAGCCAACAAATCCACGTTTTTGTCCGTTTCTCCGTTGTTCTTTCTCCACAGGTCGATGGTTTAAAAAGGAAAATCGTCGTCATCGCTGCAATGACCTGCATTCATTTGCAGCGGCAAAAAAAAAATCAACCAATAAATAAAGTACATTTTATAATATACATTGTCTCTTTTGTACATCGTTTGGGTCAGTTGGTACAGTCTGGCTAGTCCGACCCCTACATGAGTACACAGCTCTTGGCCCGGTTCTTTCTCATGGCGGGGGGGTGCTCCAGAACCTCAGTGTGGGGCGGTTGTTGGGAGACCCGCTTGAGGCCTCGGCGCGAGCCGCTGCGTTTTAGCTGGGGCCGGTGGAGGCGCGTTACCGAGGTCAGGGTGGTAACGTGGAAGACATCGCGGACGCTGTTCTCCGAGTACTTAGACGTGCACTCTGTGTAGGCCACAGCGCCGATCTGCCTCGCCAGGGTAGTGCCCTGGAGATGGAGAGAGATGAAGAGTCACGTTAAGAAATTAGAATTGACACTTTTGACAAGGGTGAGAACACAAGAGAGTAGAGGTTTTATAGGAAGAGAGAGTGAATTAATATGAGGTAGAGAGAGAATGTGGATTCAAACACACAGGGCATATTTCATGGCTTGTTTTACGGGTGGCAGGTAGCCTAGTGGTTAGAGCACTGGGCCAATAACCGAAAGGTCGCTGGTACGCCCTTGAGCAAGGCACTTAACCCTAATTTGCACCAGGGGTGCTGTGCTACTATGGCTGGCACTGTAAAACAAAACATCCATTGCACCTAACTGGTATATGTGACAATAAAACATTTGTGATATATATTTTTTATGGGATTCAATGCCTAAAAATCTATGTATGTTCCATACGGCTCATTTGAATAAATCCCATCTAGTCACATAAACGTGTCGCTCTGGTCTATGCAGACCCTTGTTGCGTTCCAGGTCATCTTTATTAGGGTCTTGCTGCACAGATTCAGATCTCACAGTGTTTAACGTCTCAGGAACTCATTGGTATGATAAGGTGATCTTCTGAGATGTGCTCCACAAAAAAAGACCACCTGGAATGGGCCCATTATCTCAGAGAGATGAGTTGGGTCACTGGGTCTCTCTCTCCTTCTCCCCCTCATTTGGTTACAACGCCAATCACTGATTAAGTGATGATAACATTTTAATTTGTGATTTAGCATACGTTCTTATCCAGAGTGACTGTATTCATCTTAAGATAGCTAGGTAGGACAACCACATCACAGTCATAGTAAGTACATTTTTCCTCAAAGGAGCCATAAGCAAAGTCAGAGCTTGTGAGGGGGAAAAATGTAAATTGCGAGTGTTAGTTCACGAAAGGCTTCTTGAAGAGGTAGGGTTTCAGATGTTTTCGGAAAGATGGGTAGGGACTCAGCTCTTCTAGCTTTGGTTTCACCATTGGGGTGCCAGGACAGAGAAGAGCTTGGACTGGGCTGAGTGGGAGCCAAGGGACCAGAGGTGGCAGAACGTTCAGATTTGTAAATTTTTTTAACTCGGCAAGTCAGTTTAAAACAAATTCTTATTTACAATGATGGCCTATCCTGGCCAAACCTGGACGACGCTGGGCCAATTGTGCGCCACCCTATGGGACTCCCAATCACGGCCGGATGTGATACAGCCTGGATTCAAACCAGGGACTGTAGTGACGCCTCTTGCACTGAGATGCAGTGCCTTAGACCAGTGTGCCACTCGGGAGCTGGGGTGTAGAGTTTCAGCATAGCCTGAAGGTAGGGAGGGGCAGTTCCTCTTGCTGCTCCATAGGCAAGTACCATGGTCTTGTAGTGGATGCGAGCTTCAACTGGAAGCCAGTGGAATGTCCGGATGAGCGAGGTGACATGGGAGAACTTGGTGGACTGCAACATTCTGGATTAGTTGTAGGGGTTTGAAGGCACAAATGGGGAAACCAGCCAGCAGCGAGTTCTTTTAGTCCAGACGGGAAATGACAAGTGCCTGGATTAAGACCTGTGCCATTTCCTGTGTGAGGTAGGGTCGTACTCTACGGATGTTGTAAGGATAAACCTGCAGGAGCGAGTCACTGCTTTGATGTTTGCAGAGGATGACAGAGTGTTGTCCCGGGTCATGCCAAGGTTCTTTGCACTCTGGGAGGGGGACACCGTGTAGTTGACAACCGTGATGGAAAGATCTTGGAGCGGGCGGGCTTTCCACGTGAGGAAGAGCAGCTCCGTCTTGTTGAGCTTGAGGTGATGGACCGACATTCCAAGCTGAGATACTTTCCAGGCACACAAAGATGCGCGTCGCCACCTGGGTGTCAGAAGGGGGGAAGGCGAAAAGTAGTTGAGTGTCATTGGCATAACAATGATAGGAGAGAGCATGTGAGGACATGACGGAGCTGAGTCACTTGGTGTATAGAGAGAAGAGGAGAGGGCCTAGACCTTAGCCCTGGGGAACACTAGTAGTGAGAGTATGTGATGCTGACACAGATCCTCTCCACGTCATCACGTCACTTGGTAGAATACATGCCATGTTCCATTCAGTGAGGGAACAATCCCCAGCCAGACACACAGCAGTATTATGATTATTATATCTCTGCAATATGTTCGTTGTGAGAATTCATTCATACAGAAGGAAACGGGCAACATTTAAGTCTCTGCTTAGACCCTAAGCAGATTATGGCAGAAGTCGTCGGGTTCATCCGCGATTCACCCTTGTGACAAGCGGATTCCTTTGGGATTGAATTGGACAGCAAGTTGTAAATCTTAAATTGCTGGCAGTTGATTTGCATTACAGGCAGCGGTGCCCTTTGATCGAGGCTCTTTGAGGACAGCGAGCGAGTTCTGAGCTCAAGAGTGTTTTGTGGAGCTTCAGTTAAGACTGAGGAAATCGAGCAAAGTGACATTAACGTAACCTGATAACCGGTCCCTCCTGATTGGCAACTCAATTGGGTTTGCTCAATGAAATTGGTTTCATGATTACATTTGTTTTTTTGGTAGTTGTTTTTCATGATCTTAGTAATGGTCTCATAAGCAGTTTGATGATCTTAATATATCAGGGTTTTTGTCTGCGTTGTTACTGTTTCCCGTCGTGTGTCTACTCTGCTGTAATTGACTGGCATGCCAAGGACATTTCTCCCAAGCTCCTCTCTGGAGAAAATAGGGATGTGACTTAATGTTTGAAGAATTGTCAACTCGTAAATAACATTAACATGAAAATAGGCCATTAAAATTCACAGCCTCCCGAGTCCGTCAGTCCGTCCCTCTATGTTATTGCCGGAGGACATTGAAACAAAACAATTAAATTGTTCCACTTAGTGTTTGTCTCACTCCCTGGTATCAACTCTTTCAGGCTCTGTACCGTATGCTTACATATTTGAGAAACTATTTGAACTAAATGGCATTTTCAGAACTGGAATACTGTGTACATATTAGGACATACAGTTATGTTAATGCACAGTAGGTGCCCTCAGTACAAAAAAGTGTGTTTTAGTTTACCTCTGCCGAGTTAGTTTTATGTATTGGAACATATCAGAATGTTAATGCTATGCATTTCCAATTTGTAAGTCGCTCTGGATAAGAGCGTCTGCTAAATGACTTAAATGTAAATGTCTATGTTACATGAACGCTCTGAGAACAGTAGCTAGTAGAAGTGGACAATTGTTTTATTTTTTTAAAATCCAATTAACTTCACAGATCTTCATTGTAAAAGGTTTAAACACTGTTTCCCATGCTTTTTCAAGGACCCATAAACAATTAATGAACAAGCACCTGTGGAACGGTCATTAAGACATTAACAGCTTATAGACGGTAGGCAATTAAAGTCACAGTTATGAAAACTTTGGACACTAAAGAGGCCTTTCTACTGACTCTGAAAAACACCAAAAGAAAGATGCCCAGGGTCCCTGCTCATCTGTGTGAACGTGCCTTAGGCATGCTGCAAGGAGGCATGAGGACTGCAGATGTGGCCAGGGCAATAAATTGCAATGTCCGTACTGTGAGACACCTAAGACAGCGCTACAGGGAGACAGGACAGACAGCTGATCATCCTCGCAGTGGCGGACCACGTGTTACAACACCTGCACAGGATCGGTACATCTGAATATCACACCTGCAGGACAGGTACAGGATGTCAACAACAACTGCCCGAGTTACACCAAGAACGCACAATCCCTCCATCAGTGCCCAGACTGTCTGCAATAGGCTGAGAGAGGCTGGACTGAGGGCTTGTAGGCCTGTTGTAAGGCAGGTCCTCACCAGACATCACCGGCAATGGGCACAAACCCACCGTCGCTGGACCAGACAGGACTGGCATATAGTGCTCTTCACTGATGAGTTGCGGTTTTGTCTCGCCAGGGGTGATGGTCAGATTCGTGTTTATTGTCGAAGGAATGAGCGTTACACCGAGGCCTGTACTCTGGAGCGGTATCGATTTGGAGGTGGAGGGTCCGTCATGATCTGGGGCAGTGTGTCACAGCATCATCGGACTGAGCTTGTTGTCATTGCAGGCAATCTCAATGCTGTGCATTACAGGGAACACATCCTCCTCCCTGATGTGGTACCCTCCTGCAGGCTCATCCTGACATGACTCTCCAGCATGACAGTGCCACCAGCCATACTGCTCATTCTCTGTGTGGTTTCCTGCAAGACAGAAATGTCAGTGTTCTGCCATGGCCAGCGAAGAGCCCAGATCTCAATCCCATTGAGCACTTCTGGGGACCTGTTGGATCGGAGAGTGAGGGCTAGGGCCATTCCCCCCAGAAATGTCCGGGAACTTGCAGGTGCCTTGGTGGAAGAGTGAGGTAACATCTCACAGCAAGAACTGGCAAATCTGGTGCAGTCCATGAGGAGAAGATGCACTGCAGCACTTAATGCAGCTGGTGGCCACACCAGATACTGACTGTTACTTTTTATTTTGACCCCCCCCCCCCCCTTTGTTCAGGGACACATTATTCAATTTCTGTTAGTCACATGTCTGTGGAAATTGTTCAGTTTATGTCTGTTGTTGAATCTTGTTATGTTCATACAAATATTTACACATATTAAGTTTGCTGAAAATAAACACAGTTGACCGTGAGAGGACGTTTCTTTTTTTGCTGAGTTTAGGTGCTTTTAGGTGTTTTGCCATAGCTAATAGAATGTCTGCATTAGGGCATCACAGATAGTCTGAGCCATGCAAATGTCTGTGCCGTAGCTTTGTGTGTGCGCGAGCTCTTGCGTGTGTGTGTGTGAGCTGTGAAAGAGCAGTTGTGCACACATGTTTACACAGTGTGGACCGGTACATATCAACAAGTTTATACCGTAGAGGCATGTCTGTTTGTGCTTTAACCATGCCAGGTGTGTCTTATCTGCTTACACTGGGCACACACCTGAGAAGAGCTCTACATCTTTACTGACGACCAACCCAAAGAGGAGAGAAACAACAGGCATAATGTAGGTAAGTCAAATATTTTATATATATATATAACACACACACACACACACACACAAGTAGAGCAATGTTTCCAGAACAGTGTGTCACATTATCACATCCCAAATGGCACCCTATTCCCTTTTTATCAGGACCCCATTTGGGACGCCATAGTCCCCAACGTACTCATAGTTCCTAGCTAAAGTTCTGCCAAGAAATAGCCTCATATTTTATTTGACCTGTTTTGACAGGTGTTACTATGTCATGCTAATGACAATGTTCTGAAGGTGTTATGCCATCGCAGTTCACAAGTGAGCAGCTACTGGCATTGCCATACATTTTTCATAACACCCTCGGCTAAAGCGTATTGCTTGCTATGATATTTTTCTTTCACATTGTACTTCTATGCACAGTTCCAGGGACTACAATGGGTGCGTTACCAGACCAGCACAGTACAGCTTGGCATGAATTGGCTCAGTCGTGAGAAACAGTCAGTCCTGACCTGTTCATGAGTGACAGGGATGAGTCGGAGTTTGGACAGCTCTCTCAGCACGTTGAGGTCCGTCCGCATGTCCAGCTTACAGCCCACCAATACCACCTTGGCGTTAGGACAGAACTCCTGTGTCTCCCCCTGCCACTGTGGAGCAAGAGGAAGAAACTAGTCAGAACCGAGCATAACAGGTGAGCACCAATATCCAAAATATATCTATTTTAAATATATGAAACTTGGAGAAAATATATGTTTATCTCGTTCAGTTAATGTTATTTACATTGTATGGATATGTTATCACTACAATAACTCAATGGCCATTGAAATAACACACTGTCCATTGGAACAAGTTGCCACATGACAACTGAAGAATGGAACGGAGCACGAGTTCTGTCCGCTATGAGCTCACAGCTTCAGTAACCACAACCACATCCAGACAACACTCCCTCAGAGTTTCATCAGAAAGAATAACAACACATTATGAAGCAGACAAGTCTCAATGTCGACATGTCACACTGTACTGGGTAGCTATTCTCCCTACTGTCTGTGCTGGTCTGTCTCTCTGTCTCACTCACCCTATATCTCTGACTGCTTACAATATCGCTTCACATTATCCGTTGAATGATACCTCTCTGTTTCTACTCAATACAAACAATGCCTTTCTTGTAGACGACCGTCCACGTGATTATGGGCTCTGTTCATTAGTGTTAGTCATCATGTGCTGTTGTCTTGGATAAGCACTTTCTGTTGAAGACGTACTGGTGAAGATCTAGACAAGTCACAAGGGCCAAGAGGTAGGGTCATTGTGTTTTATATACTGAATAGAAATATAAACGCAACGTTCAACAATTGAATTAATCTCACTGAGTTGCAGTTCATATGAGGAAATTTGTCAATTGAAATAAACTCAATAGGCCCTAATCTATGGATTTCACATGACTGGCAATACAGATATGCATCTGTTGGTCACAGATACCATTAAAAAAAATGGGCCTCATGATCTCGTCGCGATATTTTTGTGCATTCAAATTGCCATCGATAAAATGTTGTTTTAAAAAAAAAAATAGTCCGTAGCTTATGCCTGCCCATACCATAACCCCACCGTCACCATGGGGCACTCTGCTCACAACATTGACATCAGCAAACCGCTCACCCACACAACGGCATCCACGGGGTCTGTGTTTGCGAGGCCAATTAGACGTACTGCCAAATTCTCTAAAACAATGTTGGAGGCAGCTTATGGTGGAGAAATTAACATTAAATTCTCTGGCAACAGCTCTGCTGTCAGCATGCCAATTGCAAGCATTGTGTTGTGTGACACAACTGCACATTTTAAAGTGGACTTTTATTGTCCCCAGCACAAGGTGCACCTGTGTAATGATCATGCTGTGTAATCGGCTTCTTGATATGCCACACCAGTCAGGTGGATGGATTATCTTGGAAAATGAGAATTGCTCACTAACAGAGATGTAAAAACATTTTTATTTCAGTTCATGAAACATGGGACCAACACTTTACATGTTGCGTATATATTGTTGTTCAGTATAAAAGGTTAATTAAAGCCAAACAACAGAGAGTGAATAACAGACAAAGAGCAGAGGGAATTGTCCATTTTCATTTCGAAGGATAAGAATGGTTAACGACAGAAATGATTGGTGATGCGCAACAATGATATGTACTGAAGATAACATTTTACAAATTGCACTTGAAGCCCCTCTAATGGTAGTTTCACTTCCTCATTCCAGTAAATGTTTTGCCTGAAAACGGAAACATAGGCAGTATTTCCTTATTACGTAACTATTAGGACATGTTCCCAAGGCCAGTAGGAAAATGTCTGACCAGTGTGTATCTCATTCCATGTATTACATTATTACCCTTAATTTGTGTTCTTTGCTTCAATAACATTTCAATCAAATCTTGGCCTATGCTCTGCTTCAATAACATTCTCTGATTCCCGGTAGCAGTACAGCTGAGCCACTGGTTGATCAAACAGGAGATTACAGCACACACGACCAACAGGTCTTTTACATATGCAGCATGTATTATATATGCTAGTTGGATAGTGTCTTTGTTTCTAGCCCGTGTGTGTGTGTGTGTGTATGACTATGGGAGATACAAGATGATCTGTACTGTACTGAGGTCTGGGAGGAAGCCTGAGGACTGGGTGCGACAGCTGCCACATCATACTCTCAAGAGTCTCCAGTTGCTTTTTCGATTCTCCCCCCTTCTCACCCAAAGTGTTCATTCCCCCCCCTCTCAAAGATACAAAAGCATTAGATTAGTGAGGGGAAATTAACAAGGGCACACTTCGGGGAGAAGGGAACAGAATGGGAATTGGGCTCCATTTTCACCCTGGGAAAACCGATCCCATCATAGGATCCCACAGGGAGGGAGGGGAGGACGAGGGGGTAGAGTTTAGAGGAAAGAGAGTGGCAGAAATAGAAGGATGTTGCCAGATACAGAGGAAGATTTGAGGTCACACAGAAATGCTGTGTGAAGAAAGCAGGAAAGCTTTACAGTGACAAGACAGAATCACTGATTAGTAATACAAAATCACTGATACCATGTGTCCTCACTTAACACTTGTCACTTAGACATGCTCTGGTACTTTGGCGACTATGAAAGTATTTTCTAAACCTCCTGCTTTGGGCTGGATGTGTCAATGAAGTTCATACAGGCATAATCTATGAGCAGAATTACTGTTTCACCTCAATTAGCCACGAAATCCCTAGTTTGAAAGACACTGTTACATTTGCGTGACAGCTAGCAAGAGGCCTACCCAGCATTATCCAATGAGGTTGCAGGGCGGGCTCAGTGGACACAGCAGAGAGCGAGAGCAAGAACGTGGTGCACATATGTAACGTAGTACGCAGTTTTCGGAGACCACTTTTGGCTCGTGAGTGCTACTTTCAGAACTACTGGCTAAAAAGTGTACAAAAGTACCAAACCAAATGTCTTTAACATTTTAATACTTAAAGGAAAATTCTATAAAAAAAAACGATATTTTGGTATTTGCTTCATTAGTCCATTGTTGATATAGTCACAAAAGCATTTGCATGCCAGCAATCAAGTTTTCAAGGTGTATAACTTTACAGAAATACAGCCGGTGTGATGCATTTTGCATCATAGTTTTCCTTTAACACTTGAGTGGAATTTATTGTTGGGACAGCTTTTGTTTGGCTTCAGTGGTATGAAAGATTTGACCACTATTTCAAATAGAAGCACTTGGCACTTGAAATATCACAGGGGGTCAAGAGCCCAATTCTGGAGGACTATTGTGAGAGGGGTGTATTCAACGCCCACCCGTGGCCTGTTGGCAAGAGATTAGCAAGGCATCTATTTAGGGTCACAGGTCAAGTGAGCCCTCAAGAGCCCCAAGTGGACCTCTATCAGAATTTTGGGGTACCCCTGCCCCCTCCTTCGGTTTTGTCTCGTGACTCAAAGAGTGGGGTATTTTATCTCTGAATGGCGATGCTGATGATGTCATGGGTGAGCGATGGGCTTGACATTAGGAATGTCCACTCCACCCAGTCAAAGGCATTCCTTGCCCACACAACTGATGTACGCTATACACTATAAACAACAAAGTCTTTCTCATTCAAAAAAAACGTGTAGATCTGTAGGTCCCAAATGGTGTGGCTCAAAGAAAGACTTCCACCAGAGAGTTCCACCAATTAGAAACCACAGAGGCTAGGACTTTGGGAAACAATGCCAAACTTCTCCCTCTTATTATAAAGTAAATGCATATTTTCTTTTGAAGAAGGCTGGGACAATGGATGGATTACACCTCATTTTGTGTTCATTTTGTGAGAAAATGACCTCAAAAAGGCCATAACATTAACTTCTAGCCTTCGGTGGAACATTACCTTAAGGGTCTGTGATGAGCCTGCATGCTTTAAAAAAAAATATATATACATTTGTTAATTCCTATCTCGGCTACGTTGTTCTCACAAGCAGTGTCTCTTTTATATGTGGTCCTTACTGTTCTAAAAGGAGCTATAGGATAATTTGAGATAAGGAATCATCAACTACGGAGCCTCGAGTTTAGAGCTTTGGGCCAGTAACCGAAAGGTTGCTGTTTGAATATCGGAGCCGAAAACGTAAAACAATAATAAGAATCTCAATCATTTCAAATCTTGCTAACATTTGTATACGATCACCTGTCGGAGTAGATTTACAAAATTAAAATCACTTGGAGCTGATTTCCTGTTGTTTTTACAGTCTTATGTCCAACAATGAAGAGAGAAAAAAAATCAATGCTCTGAAACATTGGGGGGCCAAATAAAACCACCAACTGGCCAAATTCGTGCCGCCAGTTGGCGAATCCTGTTTTATATGATATTTTATTGAACTGTAGCACAGACATGTGGCTTTGCTTCGTAGCTCACTGACCTTCTTCAGCACACTGTCCAGTGTCTCGGGGCGGCTGATGTCGAAACAGATGAGCACAGCGTCAGCGTCGGGATAGGCTAGCGGCCGCACATTGTTGTAGTAGGACGAGCCTGTGGACAAACGACAACACACAACACGTCATTCCTTTTGAATATCCAATTTGGTCAAATATGAAAGGACATGTGGATCATGGAACATAAATATTTTTAGGTAAGCAAGCTATGCATGTTTAGCTTACACATTACGATGTGAAATAATGTTGTTTTTGACCCACCTAAAAAACAACTTCACTATCATGACTGCTTCAGACATTTGTTATGTAGTGGGGGTGGCTCGCCGCACTTATGTGTAACCTTGCTCAAGACCTGACAACTCCCAGATCTAATGTCAAGGCTTTAGTTTATGGTTACAACTGTGTAAACACTCCTTTTTGATGGAGCGTTCAACAGAATTGACACCCTGTATTTCGGTATGGTGTTTGTCAGGGGGCTCTCTCTGAACTGACCATTGTGACTGGTGTGTGTGTTTCAAGTTTCAAAGTTTGTTCGCCATGTCCAACAGGTGTAAAACAGTACAGTGAAATTCATACCTTCAGAGCTCTTTCCCAACAATGCAATCATCATCATAATAATAATAATAATAATAAATAATAATAATAGTGCCTTCAGAAAGTATTCATACCCTTTGACTTATTCCACATTTGGTTGTGTTACAGCCTGAATTCAAAATGTATTAAATAGATTTTCTTTCCGCACATACACTACCAATCAAAAGTTTTAGAAATGAAAGACTTAGAAATGTCCTTGTTTTTGAAAGAAATTAAAATAACATTAAATTGGTCAGAAATACAGTGTAGACATTGTTAATGTTGTAAATGACTTGTTGCTGAAAACGACTGATTTTTAATGGAATATTTTCATAGCCGTACAGAGGCCTATTATCAGCAACCATCACTCCTGTGTTCCAATAGCACGTTGTGTTAGCTAATCCAAGTTTATAATTTTAAAAGGTTAATTGATCATTAGAAAACCCTTTTGCAATTATGTTAGCACAGCTCAAAAGTGTTGTTCTGATTAAAGAAGCAATAAAACTGTCCTTTAGACTAGTTTAGTATCTGGAGCATCAGCATTTGTGGGTTCGATTACAGGCTCAAAATGTCCAGAAACAAAGTACTTTCTTCTGAAACTCGTCAGTCTATCTTGTTCTGAGAAATTTAGGCTATTCTATGTGAGAAATTGCCAAGAAACTTAAGATCTCGTACAAAGCTGTGAACTACTCACTTCACAGAACAGTGCAAACGGTCTCTAACCAGAATAGAAAGAGAAGTGGGAGGCCCCGGCACACAACTGAGCAAGAGGACAAGTACATTAGAGTGTCTAGTTTGAGAAACAGATGCCTCACAAGTCCCCAACTGGCAGCTTCATTAAATAGTACCCGCAAAACGCCAGTCTCAATGTCAACCGTGAAGAGGCGACTCCAGGATGCTAGCCTTCTAGGCAGAGTTGCAAAGAAAAAGCCATATCTCAGACTGGCCAATAAAAAGAAAACATCAAGATGGGCAAAATAACACAGACACTAGACAGAGGAACTCTGCCTAGAAGGCAAGCATCCTGGAGTCGCCTCTTCACTGTTCACCATGCTCAATGGGATAGTCAATGTCCGCTTTTATTTTGTATTTCTTTTCATCTACTAATAGGTGCTCTTCTGCAAGACATTGTAAAACCTCCCTGGTCTTTGTGGTTGAATCTGTGTTTGAAATTCACTGCTCGACTGAGGTACCTTACAGATAATTGTATATGTGGGGTACAGAGATGAGTTAATCACTTAAAAAATCGCGTTAAATACTATTATTGCACACTGAGTGAGTCAATGCAACTTTTTTTAATTGATTTGTTGAGCAACTATTTACTCCTGAACTTGCTTTCCATTAGAAAAGGATTGAAGACTTGACTCAATAGATGTCAGCTTTTTATTTCTTATGAATTCATCAACATTTTTAAAAACATGTTTACACTGACATTTAAGGGGTTTTGTGTGTGGAAGCGTGACAAATAATGATATTTAATGCATTTTGAATTCAGGCTGTAACACAAAATGTATTTCCTGGATGGCTGGGAGCTCGCCCCCTGTAATGCACTGAGCCGTCTGCACCACCCTCTGTAGGGCCATCCGGTCAGGGGCAGTGTAGTTGCTATACCAGATGGTGATACAACCAGTCAGGATGCTTTCAATGATGCAGCTGTAAAAGTTCCTGAGGATCTGAGGGGCCATGCCATATCGTTTCAGCCTCTTGAGGAAGAAGAGGCGTTGCTGTGCTGCCTTCATGACTGTTCCGGTGTGAGGGGACCGTATTAAGTCCTCAGTGACGTGGACACCGAGGAACTTGAAGCTCTTGACCCTTTCCTCTGAGGCTCTGTGGATATGGATGGGAGTGTGCACCCCCTGTGTTTCCTGTGGTCCACAATCAGCTCCTTGGTCTTGCTGACGTTGAGGGAGAGGTTGTTGTCCTGGCACCACACTGCCGGTTCTCTGACCACCTCCCTGTAGGCTGTCTCATCGCCATTGGTGATCAGGCCTACCTCCATCGTATTGTCAGCAAAGTTGATGATAAAGTTGGAGTTGTGTGTGTGTGGCCACACAATCATGGGTAAACTGGGAGTACAGTAGGGGGCAAAGCATACACCCCAGTGGGGACCCCCGCTTTGCGGGTCAGTGTGGTGGAGGTGCTGTTGTCTACTCTCACCACCTGGGGTCAGCCCGTCAGGAAGTCCAGGATCCAGTTGCAGAGTGAGGTGTTCAGTCCCAGGGTCCTGAGCTTGGAGACAAGCTTGGAGTGCACTATGGTGTTGAATGCTGAGCTGTAGTCAGTTAACAGCATTCTGCATCTGTGTGTGTCTGTGTGTGTGTGTGTGTGGGGGACCTGTGTGACCTGTATGTGGGGGTACTAGGGGCCACATTCCTGTGCTGAACTGAATGTGTGGGGGACAATCCCCCCTCCACTGCCCCTATTGTAACCCCCACTGTGTCCTTTGTCACCACTGCACAAGGCTTTGGGCACTACAACAAAAACTGTCCAGGAGAGAATGTGCTGATTTTTGCTATAGCACACACACACACTTGTATATATTTCTACATTTTTTTACCTTGTCTCTCATTTGCATTGTGTCTCCATGTTTTGTCCAGTGCATATTTACATATTATGCTGATCTCACACACACACACACACACACACACACACACTCAAACATGTAATTGTAGAGTTGTACACCGTTCTGGTCAAATATTTGTCACATTCAAACATTGCCATTTTCTTACAACTTTCTCACTGTCTATCAGATTATGCGCCTGTGTCTGCCCCAGTGCCGATGTTTTATAGCGAGTGAGTCATGCTCAAGACAGATCGCGGGAGACGATGCTTGCGAATGGATTTAGAATATTGATGAGTGGCGGTTTGGACGTTGAGTTTGCATCGTCTCAATGCTCATTTTGGCCAAAACACTTGCAGACTTGAGTGATCACTATCGAACACAACAGCAAGTGGCCACTCGATAAAGAGCTAGGGGCCAAGTGTCCAGTTTGAGATTCGACCTATGTCTGTGGTATATAGAAATTCATTGCCCTATAGCAGTCAACGCAATTGGGCCATATCCTGTATTGTGAATTTAAGTAGAATTTTATGCATTTTTCTTAGTTTTAACAGGAAACGGATGTAAAAATAAATACATTTTAAATGTCACTTCCCGTGTGTGCGCGTGCGCACGCTTCTGCTTCAGTGCGTGCGTGCGTTCCAATGCCCAGGTGTGTGTGTGTGTGTGCTCCATACATGTGGCAGTGTGTGTGTGCTCGATACATGTGGCAGTGTGTGTATGGACAGAAAAGGTCAGACTGAAGGCCGTACCCTTTCTCTCCTCTTGTCTCTCTCTCTGAATAACTCCTGCTCCTGGGTTTCAGAATGAGATGGCAGTCTGGAGAGGAAAAGATGAGGAATGTAGAAGGGAGGGGTGGAAACAGAGAAAGGAAGGCGAAATAGAGGTGGGACTGAGAGGGAAACAGATGGAGGAGGAGACTCTCCTTCCTCTTTGCCCTCCTTCCTCCCTTCTTTTCTCAACACTCTCCCTAAATCAGATCACTTCAGAACCCACCAGTAGGGGATAAGCCAGAGTGTTCCTAACACACTGGGGCTTTCCCATAAGGCAGTCATTAGACACACAGCAGAGGCCCGGGCCCCTATTGGCCCCTTACCGTCCCCATAAACCCCCCTTGTCCCAGTCCCCACAAACCACAGCCCCCCATGCACCATCCTCCCTCACCAGCTGCAGCACAGCTTCTCACTGTACCAGCTTGCCTGGCACAGATGACAACAATAGGCTACAGCAAAACTAAAGTCAACTTCACTGTTGCGTAGTTTTGTTGTTGTTTTCAACGGTTTGATCTAAACTACACTGTTAAAAAAAGAAAAGATGATTTCATGTATAATTGCTGCTGGATTGTGAGTTTACTCAGCATTTGGGCATATAGGTGAATTGAATTGTTTACTACATTTTAGGTTGAGTGAATATATAATTCCATTTGAGAATTTATTCTACCTTATTTAAATATTACTCAGTGTGCCTTGCATTTCCAGTGAATTGTAATTACCATCCATGACTGTATTTGTTAGTGACAGAGACATGGTTATTGTATTAAAATGCTTTCAGTCTTGTAGCTTTCACCAAGTGAGTGTCTAAGTGAATATTTTATCTTTTAAAACTAAAAAATGTTGACAACACATGACATATATCATAAGGCCTTTCTTCGAGGGCCTAGTTACACCCTAACACAGTGAGTGGTCTGAAAGCCCTGGTTTACAGGCTGCATCAAGCCTGCAAGTCACATTATGCTGCGTTTAGGCTGCATTTAGACAGGCATCCCAATTCTGATCTTTTTTCCACTCTTTAACCAATCACATCAGATCTTTTCATATCAAATATTTTTCAGAGCTGATCTGATTGGTCAAAGACTATTTACTGGAAGAACATATCAGAATTGGGCTGCCTGTGTACACGCAGCCATAGTGATGTGTAATTTCTATTGGAATCCAGTCAGAGTAAAGATATCCAACAACTGGAACTTTTAATCAACCGCAACCTGCATTGAGAATGACTGCCGGGGTAGTTAAGATTGATTATTCAGACTACCTAAATCATATAAACTCGAAATGTTTAGTTAGTTTAGAAAAAAGTACACTACTGTTCAAAAGTTTGGGGTCACTTAGAAATGTCCTTGTTTTTCCTAGAAGGCCAGCATCCCGGAGTCGCCTCTTTACTGTTGACGTTGAGACTGGTGTTTTGCGGGTACTATTTAATGAAGCTGTCTGTTGAGGACTTGAGAGGCGTCTGTTTCTCAAACTAGACACTAATGTACTTGTCCTCTTGCTCAGTTGTGTGCCGGGGCCTCCCACTTCTCTTTCTATTCTGGTTAGAGACAGTTTGCACTGTTCTGTGAAGGGAGTAGTACACAGCATTGAACGAGATCTTCAGTTTCTTGGCAATTTTTCGCATGGAATAGCCTTCATTACACAGAACAGTAATAGACTGATGAGTTTCAGAAGAAAGTTCTTTGTTTCTGGCCATTTTGAGCCTGGAATCAAACCCACAAATGCTGATGCTCCAGATACTAAACTAGTCTAAAGAAGGCCAGTTTTAATGCTTCTTTAATCAGAACAACAGTTTTCGGCTGTGTTAACATAATTGCAAAAGGGTTTTCTAATGATCAATTAGCCTTTTAAAATTATAAACTTGGATTAGCTAACACAACGTGCCATTGGAACACAGGAGTGATGGTTGCTGATAATGGGCCTCTGTATGCCTATGTAGATATTACATTCAAAATCAATCAGTCGTTTTCAGCTGCAATAGTCACAACATTAACAATGTCTACACTGCATTTCTGATCCATTTTATTTTAATTGACAAAACATGCGCTTTTCTATCAAAATCAAGGACATTTCAAAGTGACCCCAAACTTTTGAATGGTAGTGTATGCTAAATATGTTTGTTGCATAAGATCGATCAACCAATCAAAGTACATCCAAAAACACAGGTATTGAGAAAAAAAAATTCCACCTGCAATAGAGCATGCTGGGAAATATGATAATGATGGGTGTGGTTTTGAGCAAACATGAATGTATAATTTTACTCAACAAGCTTATTCAAATTCAGCTAACTTCAAGCAGACTTTGTTGAGTAAATAAACACATTAGCTTAAACTTTTGAAGTCCACTCAACTCACAGAATAATGCTGATTAAGCATTTGGTTAAATTGGCTTTTTTTTTTGTCGCTAATCTTAACAGTTTTTTTTTACGGCTCTTAATAGCTCAAAACTGTTGTAGTATACTAGTGATTCATCCCAAATGGCACCCTATTCCCTATAAAGTGCACTACTTTTGACCAGAGTACTATGGGCCCTGGTCAAAGGTAGTGCCCTTCATAGGGAATAGCGTGCAAACTAGGTCCCCATAATGCTTAATGGTCATTTTATGTTACTGGCACCTGAGAAAACAAGACTTGTTTGTTTGTTTGTTTTTGGCTCTGGATTTCAAGATTTGTTGCTCAAGAAAGACAATGATACACTTTGTGCTTTTCAGTAGAGATCTAATTTCATTAAATTCAATCTAACTTTCGGGAAGGGGAAGGAAAAACAATAGTATGTATTGAGTGGGTTCTTTCTTTAATATCGTTCCAAACATTGTTTTTCGTTAACAATGTTGTGTCAGTGTGAGACGCGCAGTTCAAAAATCAATGAAAAATGCACAGTGTGAAGTCAACCAGCCCCCAAACCCCATAATTTCTGTTTGTGTTTCAGACAGAAGAGAGAGAGAGAGAGAGAGAGAGAATTGTGTCTGGAAAGTGGAAACCTTTCTACCTACCTGTTGCCATGTAAAGCTATCTCGGGAAATTGTGCTTAACCCAGATGCAACGTCAAGCCACACACTAAAAGTAGAAATAATTCATTTGCAGGGCTGCTTGGCAAGCAGTTTCTCCAGCAACCCAAGTTTAGAAACCCCTATACACAGAGTATATACCTCAGGTAGTCAGCCCTAATTTGTGCAGATGCTGTTCTCTTCAAATGTCCCTGGCACCAGAAGCCATGACTATTGTTTTCCACAGGAATATTTCTAATTGGTCACACATGATGGTAATGACAGCCAATAGGGCTCTGTGATGGCCCTCAGCCAGTTGAGAGACAAAAGAAATAGACAGAGGCCTGGGGAGTATGGAAAACTGTCTTTGTGAATTCCAAATTGACCCCTAGCCCCTACTCCTTTTAGGCACATGTGCTGTAGATCTGAAAATACATGATAGGGTTAACCTAACGTCTCCTTACCTTCTGATGATGCTGGCTGGTAACTTTCACCATTGCTTACACCCAGAGCCATATACAGAGATGTTTACTGAGTGTTTCAAAAGCATTAGGAACACCTGCTCTTTCCATGACAAAGACTGACCAGGTAAATCCAGGTCAAAGCTATGATACCTTATTGATGTCACCAGTTAAATCCACTTCAATCAGTGTAGATGAAGGGGAGGCGACAGGTTAAAGAAGGATTTTTAAGCCTTGAGACAATTGAGACATGGAGTGTGTCTGTGTGCCATTCAGAGGGTTAATGGGCAAGACAAAAGATTGAAGTGCCTTTGAACGGGGTATGGTAGTTAGGTGCCAGGCGCACCAGTTTGAGTGTCTAAAGAACTGTAATGCAGTTGGGTTTATCACACTCAACAGTGTCCCGTGTGTATCAAGAATGGTCCATCACCCAAAGGACAACTTGACACAACTGTGGGAAGCATTGGAGAAAACATGCGCCAGCATCCCTGTGGAACACTAAACACCTTGTAGAGTCCATTCAACTGACGAAAAGGGGGTGCAACTCAATATTAGGAAGGTGTTCTTAATGTTTTGTACACTCGGTGTGTGTTTAGACAGTATATGGCTCCGCTTACACCTATCCAATCCCCTTAAATCTACAGCAGTATCTAAGGGGTAGCAGCTAAGGTGAATTATTGAATGGGCAGGTGGAGCAGGGTTTTGGGGGGAAGAACTGAACAATATGTGTAATTGATTCTGTAGAAAATAATTGATGTGAGAAACAGTAGAACCATGTAAAGCTGTGTTGTCCACCATTCAATAGATTGAGGCAGAGACTGAAAAGGTCATTTCTAATCATTATCGACATTACAACTGCCAATATTACCGAAACGAGTGGTAAACATTTTGTGAGAAAACCACTGAAAAACAATTGAAGCCATAAACGAAAAGATTTCGAGAAGATGTCGAGTAGGCAATGATCTGCCGGGTTTGCTTTGAGTAGCACTTTTTGGGGTCCTCTGAAGCACAGGAGGTCGGTGGCACCTTAATTGGGGAGCATGGGCTCATGGAAATGGCTGGAGTGGAATAAGTGGAATCGTATCAAACACATGGTTTCCATGTGTTTGATGCCATTCCATTCGTACCGTTTCAGTCATTATTATGAGCTGTGCTCCCCTCAGCAGCCTACTGTGCTCCGAAAGAGCCATGCTTCAGACGGCGCCAATTGAAAATAGTTTCACCCTGACTTTTCCCAGGATGCACTATTTTTCCAGAAAATAAGACCTTCGGAGCAGAATAATAACTTGATGACATTCCATTATAACATTATGTAGTTAGAAAAAAGTTGATACCCTTCTCTCTTGTTGTTTGTTTCCAACCAGAAATAATGGAGGGATGCCTTCTCCCCCATTTTAAAGTCAGAGAACATTTACAAGATGGCCAAAACAAAATGGCCGCATTAGCCTCTGAACAATAGCAAGACGGCAGAGAATCAGCCTATAATAACAGCTACCAGCCTCGTTAAATCTGAGTGTGATTCTTATTCACCGCTGTGGCATCCTGGGAAAAGGACATTTATCTGTCTCTGTTTATCTGCTTTTGATTCATTTTACTACTAACAGCAATGTGTTTTATTGCTGAGAGCTGTACAAATTTCCGGTTCGGTTGGCAGTATCTTAGCAACCTGAAAACTAGAAAATGGGTGTCTTTGTGTCAATGTGAATAGATGGGCACGAAAGTTGGACAGCCTGGGTGGAGGAGGGCGTTTCTGGTGTTCCATGAGTTTGTGGAAACTCAACAGACATGGTTCTGTAGTTCAAGTGTTTACATGTTTTCATTGAAGGCCAGGTAGGTTATTTTAAGCAATGGTACACATGGCTCTACATTCTTCCACATTAGCACAGTGTCGCTTCCAGTTCCATAGAGGAGTGTTAAGAGTGAGAAAAGTGGAGGGAGTGTAGTCATGGGAACACAGTCTTGTAACATTACCGTAACTCAGACAGACAGACACACACACACACACACACACACACACACACACACACAGTCTGATCAGAAACCCGATCTCCAGTCGCTAGATGGCATGGCATGACCTGATCCATGTTCCTCAACAGAGAAGAAGCTAATGTTTATTGATCCCTGTGCTTTCTGACCCTCTCAGGGACCTGTTGTACCAGGACCACTTGGGAAAAATCCTGCTGTTGAGGCACATCATGGAGAACATGCAGTCCCATCTGTCTATGGTCCATCGTTCTCACTATTAGCTAGCTACAGTACAGCCACACTTAACATTACAACACCATAATTCCAGGGAAGAATCAATCCCATTACCTTGTATCAGCTAGTATGCAATTACATAGCACTTACCTATGGCATCCGTATTATGAATTCATCATTTGTCAGACTTGCTCAGATAAACAATAACAGTCAAAAGTTTGAACACACCTACTCATTCCAGGGTTTTATTTTATTTTTTACTATTTTCTACATTATAGAATAATAGTGAAAACATCAAAATGGTGAAAAAACACATATGGAATCATGTAGTAACTCCCCCCTTAAAAGTGTTAAACAAATCAAAAAAATATTTTATATTTGAAGTTCTTCAAAGTAGCCACCCTTTGCCTTGATGACAGCTTTGCACACTGGAATGCATTTCAATTAACAGGTGTGCCTTGTTCAGTTAATTTGTGGAATTTATTTCCTTCTTAATGTGTTTGAGCCAATCAGTTGTGACAAGGTAGGGGTGGTATACAGAAGATGACTCTATTTGGTAAAAGACAAAGACATATTATGGAAAGAACAACTCAAAAAGCAGAGAAATGACAGTCCATCATTACTTTAAGACATGAAGGTCAGTCAATCTGGAAAATGTCAAGAACTTGGAAAGTTTCTTCAAGTGCAGTCGCAAAAACCAAGCGCTATGATGAAACTGGCTCTCAGGAGGACCGCCACAGGAAAAGAAGATCCAGAGTTACCTCTGCTGCAGAGGATAAATTCATAACAGTTAACTGCACCTCAGATTACAGCCCAAATAAAAGCTTCACAGAGTTCGAGTAACAGACACATCTCAACATCAATTGTTCAGAGGAGACTGCATGAATCAGGCCTTCATGTTCGAATTGCTGCAAAGAAACCACTACTAAAGAACAACAACAAGAACAACAGACTTGCTTGTGCCAAGAAGCACGAGCAATGGACATTAGACCGGTGGAAATCTGTCCTTTCGTCTGATGAGTAAGAAATGTGAGATTTATGGTTCCAACCGTCGTGTCTTTATGAGACACAGAGTAGGTGAACGTATGATCTCCGCATGTGTGGTTCCCACCGTGAAGCATGGAGGAGATGGTGTGAGGGTGCTTTGCTGGTGTCACTGTCAGTGATTTATTTAGAATTCAAGGCACACTTAACCCGCATGGCTACCACAGCATTCTGCAGCGATATGCCATCCCATCTGGTTTGCGCTTAGTGGGACTATTATTTGTTTTTCAACAGGACAATGACCCAACACACCTCCAGGCTGTGTCAGGGCTATTTTACCAAGAAAGAGAGTGATGGAGGGCTGCATCAGATGATCTGCCCTCCACAATCACCCAATCTCAACCCAATTGAGATGGTTTGGGACGAGTTGGACCAGCATATGTGGGAACTCCTTCAAGACTGTTTGAAAAGCATGATGGTTGAGAGAATGCCAAGAGTGTGCAAAGCTGTCATCAAGGCAAAGTGTGGCTACTTTGAAAATGTGTTTTAACATATTTTTTGGTTATGTCATAGTTTTGATGTCTTCAATATTATTCTACAATGTAGAAAATAGTTTTAAAAAAAATAAAAATAAAAAACCTGGAGTAAGCAGTAAGCACTTCCTAACTGCTTGTGCTAACTAGCTAGCCTGTTGCAGGGCTCCATACATACAGGTAGATTATATAGAGTTTGACGCAACAACACATGGGATAGTGCAACGCAGCAGAAACTGCCATGCCACGCTGTGACTCCACATGGGGTTGCCAAGCATTTGATGTCTGATTCGAACAAGGGGTTTCTTTCTTCTTTTTGTTTGCTTTTTTTTATCCTCTAAATGTTGGCAGGCATTGTACTCCACTTTTGCAGCATGTGTTGTTCCGGTGTCTTCTAGTTTAATCCCGTTTAATGCCATGTTCAAGAGGAGTCTCGCCCTGGATTTAGTGTTTGTTTGGTCTCGCATTGGGTGCTTTTGTCTTCCTTATAAGGCTTGGTAGAATTGAGAGTGATTCGATTTATTATTTTTTACAGCACAGCTCCTATAAACTGCATGCCTGTACTGAATAAAGTATCCAACGGCAAAAAGAGGATGGAACAATACTTTTTTTGGGGACATGCTGCATGAATGTAGCTGACACATTGTGTGGGTGGGACAATTCTCTGAAAAATGAGTCCTCTGTATGTATTCAACTTGCCGTGTGAATATTTGGCGGCGTCCAACTGGTATTTCCTGTACGTGTTTTAACCAGCGGATTATTTTCATGGTAGTTACTTGCCCAAGGCTGTTTGAATATAGGCACTAACTAACAAGTGAGGTATGAGGTCAGGTTTAGTTCTATGGCCTTGAGGCATAACACCTGTTTACCATACAGACAGTTGAGAGCAGGGATTAACAGTACATACTGTACTGAACTCCTCATAATCCCATGAGATTGACATCCATAAAACAGTAGTGTGTATGTATTATCATACCACTTTATAATCTGTGATATTCACTCTGACAGTGCCAGACTTTGGCCAAGTGGTTAACACAGCAGACTCTGTACCACGCGTAATGGTAATCCCCAACAACATGGGATTAAATCCCCGGGCCACCACTTTCTTCACTGTTCATCCTCTCTATCTGTCTCCCACTCTAATTTCAAACTGTCTTCATAAAGTAAAGGAAAAAAGGTATGAGGTATGGCATCAATACTGATAGCATTTTATCACATCACAACTCCAGTAATGATGAAATGGCAGTAAATATGCACAGTAAGGTGTTGTTTCCTTTTTTTCTGAAGAATTAATGTGACGGGAGAAATGATTCCCCTAAATAAATCCCAATCTCGCCACGATTTGTATGTTACATTCGCACTCAACTTTACGATGACCAGGTTTATTTTTGTGTGGTTTCATTTAAATCGAAGCCCTTTAGGTAGATGTACATGTTAAAGCAAACATTTAATTTCATACATGTCAATGTAAAAAAAAACAACATATGTTGTCACGATTATGCGTTATGGCCCTCTGCCTAATCCCTACTTGCTTGCTGCCTGTGTTTTTTTTCTTCAGGTCTTCCTGTATACTTTTTTTTTGGGGGGGGGTTACCTTACCAATTCCATTAATCCATGGATTTCTTCTTCACCTAGAGTGATTATTCCTAATCGGATTACTATCACCCTCCGGGCTCCAGCGTTCTAGACACCCTTTCCTTTGCTCCGGCTATTAAAGACGATAATGCAAAAAGGAGATGTGGGCTCAGAACCTGGCCAACAAAGAGAGATATACTGCTTTGAGACACCAGCGTTAATTCACACATTGCACAGACGCGATTAACATACTGTAATAGGTTTCGCTCACTGGCTACACACACCCTCAAGGATCTACACACACAGGATACAATGGTTAATACACACACAGTCACACAGGACACGTTCACACAGCAGGACGCACTCTCTCACACACCCTGCAGGGCACGTTCTATTGCAGGACACAGGCACACATTCACACGCATACTCACACACCGAGTATGCCACACTCACACAAAGCAGGCAATGCTCTCTCACACACCCTGTGGGGCACGTACTAGCACAGGAGGCACACATGTACACACCCTGACCCCGGTCCAGAGTTAATTCCAATTCTCAGTCCTCTTTCTCCCCCCATTTAATATGTAAAGTGTCATGTCTGATATCTTGTTCCCTCTCCTGTTTCATATTTTCCATTTGTAGCCTGCATGATTAAAATGTGAAAATCCCATTGAGGTGTTGGTAATATAACTCTTTGAAGGTCCTTTTTACAATTGATTTATATTTCAGGCACACGGGACGACATGGCGATGACATGGAGGGAGTGAGGATGAAATGGTCAGTGGATCTAGTATTCACACAACATGGACACACATAATACGACCATCATCAGAACCCTGACATTTTAATTGAGTGGTGATTATTATACTTCCTTGGAAAAATATCAACATAACTGACATTTTACTAGAACAAATACTAGTTATATATTTGTTTTGTATATTGTGAGATATGCTGTGATATATGCTGTTGTAAGAGTAGTTATTTTTCTAGAAGTACAGTAGGATTAGTTGAGTTACTGCATGTAATTACAAAGCAGGTATGCAAATAGAGAGAATAAACCATAAAGCTTTAAACAAAAAAAGCGAATTACATTTCAGAGAAAGAGTTAAACGCATAAAACAAAGTGTCGACACCGACATTTTCCCAATTTTAGTTTTTAAGCACGCCAGTTACTAATCACGTCTCTGGTTGTTTACTTGAGAAATGCTGAGTGTTTAGTTCTTAGAACATTATTGGAACGTTCTTAATGACCCCTGGGCACAGGGGGAGGGCACTGCCAACGAGCATAACTTTCTCTTGGCATAAGCAATGCCCCTGCAGAATCTCCTCTGATTAACGACAGAGGGCAAAGACTGGCATCTGGGCATCTCCCATGGCACCAGTCCACCCACTCTTGTTGTGTGTATGCTACTTCAATGTGGCCATGCACAATAAGCATTATACAGTGTATGCCCTATGTAAGCTAAATTAGCACCAAGGTTTGTAAATGTTGATGTTTTTGTGCTAATATAATGTTTGTAGAATGAACAGATCCTTTTACTTATTTTAAAAACAGCAACCTTGATGTGTAACCTTAAGTTACACCAATGGAATTGTGAACCACAAACTCAACATGATGTTATAGAAGACATTTTTATTTGGAAACCAAATGTCATACGTGAAGTTGTTTTAATCATACATCGATTTTTTTATCAATTAAATAATGTTGCCTGTTGTATTTACAACACAACGGTACAACAATAAATCAAAATAGTAATATACATGTTATAGAATATACATGCACAACAAAACCTATTCCCCCTTAAGGAGACTGAAAAGATTTGGCATGGGTCCTCAGATCCTCAAAATGTTTTACAGCTGCACCATCAAGAGCATTCTGACGGGTTGTATCACTGCCTGGTATGGCAACTGCTCGGCCTCTGACCGCAAGGCACTACAGAGGGAAGTGCATACGGCGCAGTACATCACCGGGGCCAAGCCTCATCCAGGACCTCTATACCAGGCGGTGTCAGAGGAAGGCCCTAAAAATTGTCAAAGACTCCAGCCACCCTAGTCATAAGACTGTTCTCTCTGCTACCGCACGGCAAGCGGTACCAGAGAGCAAAGTCTAGGTCCAGGAGGCTTCTAAACAGCTTCTACCCCCATGCTTTAAGACTCCTGAAGAGCTAATCAAATGGCTACCCAGACTATTTGCCCCCCCCCCCCCCCCCCAACACATTGCTGCTACTCTGTTATTATCTATGCATAGCCACTTTAATAACCCTGCCTGCATGTACATAATTACCTCGACACGGTGCCCCCACACATTGACTGCTTTGTTTTTCTTATCTCTTACTTTCATTTATTTCTTACTTGTCATTTTTGTGGTTATACTTTCTTTTATAACGACAATGACAAGTTTGTGTTCGGACGACAATAGAATGATGTCACCGCGACAACTGTCGAGAGACAATGTCGATGGACGTAGTATAAACCAGCCTTCAGTCTTGAAATCTTTGGTTGTTTAGTACACTGCCGTACCCATTCTGTTTAGCACATGGCCTCATGTGAATCTTTAAAGAGACGGGTGGGGCTAAGGCTTAAGAGGCTGTGAAACAAAGAAGAGCTCTCCAGTAGGTGTACCAAAAGGTCTATTTTCTCAAAAGTGGGGTTACAAGCTTATTTTCAAAGCAGAATTACTTTCAAAGTTGAATTACTTTACCATTATTCCTCAACTGTAGCGTATGATTTACCATTTTCTAGCTCCGAGTCTCTATTTTTATCCAATGTAAAAATAAACAAAGTTTGCTCTTAAGATCGAGCCGGCTGGTCACATATACCAACAAAAAACATTCATTTTCAAAAGTTTGAATACACCGTACTACAAAATACAGGCGTCCTTCCTAACTCAGTTGCCAGTGGTGGAAAAAGTACTTAAAAGTCATAATTGAGTAAAAGTAAAGATACCTTAATAGAAAATGACTCAAGTAAAACTGAAAGTCACCCAGTAAAATACTACATGAGCAAAAGTCTAAAAGTATTTGGTTTTAAATGTACTTAAGTATTAAAAGTAAAAGTATTAATCATTTCAAATTCCTTATATTATGCAAACCAGACAGCACAATTTTTTATTTTTTATTTACAGATAGCCAGGAGCACACTACAACACTTAATTTACAAAAAAAGCATTTGTGTTTAGTGAGTCCGCTCGATCAGAGGAAGTAGGGATGACCAGGGATGTTCTCTTGATAAGTGTGTGAATTGGACCATTTTCCTGACCAAATGTAAGAAGTACTTTTGGGTGTCAGGGAAAATGTATGGAGTAAAATGTACATTATTTTCTTTAGGAATGTAGTGAAGTAAAAGTACAGATACCCACAAAAACGACTTATGTAGTACTTTAAAGCATTTTTATTGAACTACTTTACCCCACTGCTGGAGAGGAAGTAAACCGCTCAGGGATTTCACTATGAGGCCAATGGTGACTTTAAAACAGTTACAGAGTTGAATGGCTGTGATGGAATATTGATCAACAACATTGTAGTTACTCCACAATACTAACCTAATTGACAGAGTGAAAAGAAGGAAGACGGTACAGAATAAAAAATGTTGCAAAGCAATGAACTTTTTGTCCTTAATAATACAAGCATTATATTTGGGGCAAATCCAATACAGCATATTACTGAGTGCCACGCTCCATATTTTCAAGCATAGTGGTGGTTGCATCATGTTATGGGTATGCTTGTAATGGTTAAGGACTGGGGAGTTTTTCAGGATAAAAAAGAAAGTGAATGGAGCTAAGCACAGGCAAAATCCTAGAGGAAAACCTGGTTCCGTTAGACACTAGGAGATTAAATTCACCTTTCAGCAGGACAATAACCTACAACACAAGGCCAAATCTGTACTGGAGTTGCTTATGTAACAATTGATAAACACTATGGGCTACTGTATGTTTAAGCTTAAACTCTATTGGACCAGTTAGGTTCGCTACTGGCGCAGTAGGGAGAAATGAAAACCCCACAACTGAATAATTTAGGAAAAGAATGTCGGCTTGTATTTTGTAAATAAAAATACTTACAAAAACAATGAATCACCTTGAGGAAATATTGATATGTGAAATGTGTAGAATGAGCTCAATATGAATTAAATACATAAAAAGACTTAGATATCGGCCATATACAATGGGGCAAAAAAGTATTTAGTCAGCCACCCGTTGTGCAAGTTCTCCCACTTAAAAAGATGAGAGGCCTGTAATTTTCATCATAGGTACACTTCAACTATGACAGACAAAAATGAGAGAAAAAAATCCAGAAAATCACATTGTAGGATTTTTTTATGAATTTATTTGCAAATTATGGTGGAAAATAAGTATTTGGTCAATAACAAAAGTTTATCTCAATACTTTGTTATATAGCCTTTGTTGACAATGACAGAGGTCAAACGTTTTCTGTAAGTCTTCACAAGGTTTTCACACACTGTTGCTGGTGTTTTGGCCCATTCCTCCATGCAGATCTCCTCTAGAGCAGTGATAAGGTGAATTCACCAATTTGTAAGTCGCTCTGGATAAGAGCGTCTGCCAAATGACTTAAATGTAATGTAAATGTAATGTTTTGGGGCTGTTGCTGGGCAACACGGACTTTCAACTCCCTCCAAAGATTTTCTATGGGGTTGAGGTCCGGAGACTGGCTCGGCCACTCCAGGACCTTGAAATGCTTCTTACGAAGCCACTCCTTCGTTGCCCGGGCGGTGTGTTTGGGATCTTTGTCATGCTGAAAGACCCAGCCACGTTTCATCTTCAATGCCCTTGCTGATGGAAGGAGGTTTTCACTCAAAATCTCACGATACATGGCCCCATTCATTTTTTCCTTTACACGGATCAGTCGTCCTGGTCCCTTTGCAGAAAAACAGCCCCAAAGCATGATGTTTCCAACCCCGTGCTTCACAGTAGGTATGGTGTTCTTTGGATGCAACTCAGCATTCTTTGTCCTCCAAACACGACTTGTTGAGTTTTTACCAAAAAGTTCTATTTTGGTTTCATCTGACCATATGACATTCTCCCAATCTTCTTCTGGATCATCCAAATGCTCTCTAGCAAACTTCAGACGGGCCTGGACATGTACTGGCTTAAGCAGGGGGACACGTCTGGCACTGCAGGATTTGAGTCCCTGGCGGCGTAGTGTGTTACTGATGGTAGGCTTTGTTACTTTGGTCCCAGCTCCTCCTGAGGTCATTCACTAGGTCCCCCGTGTGGTCCTGGGATTTTTGCTCACCGTTCTTGTGATCATTTTGACCCCACGGGGTGAGATCTTGCGTGGAGCCCCAGATCGAGGGAGATTATCAGTGGTCTTGTATGTCTTCCATTTCCTAATAATTGCTCCCACAGTTGATTTCTTCAAACCAAGCTGCTTACCTATTGCAGATTCAGTCTTCCCAGCCTGGTGCAGGTCTACAATTTTGTTTCTGGTGTCCTTTGACAGCTCTTTGGTCTTGGCCATAGTGGAGTTTAGAGTGTGACTGTTTGAGGTTGTGGACAGGTGTATTTTATACTGATAACAAGTTCAAACAGGTACCATTAATACAGGTAACGAGTGGAGGACAGAGGAGCCTCTTAAAGAAGAAGTTACAGGTCTGTGAGAGCCAGAAATCTTGCTTGTTTGTAGGTGACCAAATACTTATTTTCCACCATAATTTGCAAATAAATTCATTCAAAATCATACAATGCGATTTTCTGGATTTTTTTCTCATTTTGTCTGTCATAGTTGAAGTGTACCTATGATGAAAATTACAGGCCTCTCTCATCTTTTTAAGTGGGAGAACTTTCACAATTGGTGGCTGACTAAATACTTTTTTGCCCCACTGTTTGTTGAAGCTTAAACTCTATTGCACCAATTAAGTTCGCTACTGGCGCAGTAGGGAGAAATGAAAACCCCACAACTGAATAATTTAGGAAAAGAATGTCGGCTTGTATTTTGTAAATAAAAGTACTTACAAAAACAATGAATCACCTTGAGGAAATATTGATATGTGAAATGTGTACAATGAGCTCAATATGAATGAAATACATCAATAGTACAATAGACTTAGATATCGGCCATATATCCTGTCTATGGTTTACTGGGGTGCACCCAACTCTATCTTAATCTGAGGGCCTCTCAGATTTCAATGGTCAAAGTTCAATAGCAATACAATAAACATGAATCCACAGAAAAACACAACCCAATTCACAAATACAGACTTATAAACCACTATGACATTGGTCAAATTAAACAAAACCAAAAATATATAATAATGACAAGACTTCAAAATGGTTGTGTAGCAATGATCAACAATCAATTTGACAAAGCTTGAAGAATATTTTTATAATAATGGGGAAACATCGTACAATCGAGGTGTACAAAACTCTTGAGAGGCTTACGCAGAAAGACCCACAGCTGTAATTGCTGCCAAAGGGGATTATAACATGTATTGACTTAGGGGTGTGAATACTTATGTAAGTGAGATATTTCTGTATTTTATTTTCAATAAATGAGTTAAAATTTCTAAAAAGATGTTTTCACATTGTCATTATGGGGTATTTTGTGTAGATGGGTGAGAACAAAATACACTGCTCAAAAAAATAAAGGGAACACTTAAACAACACAATGTAACTCCAAGTCAATCACACTTCTGTGAAATCAAACTGTCCACTGAGGAAGCAACACTGATTGACAATAAATTTCACATGCTGTTGTGCAAATGGAATAGACAACAGGTGGAAATTATAGGCAATTAGCAAGACACCCCAATAAAGGAGTGGTTCTGCAGGTGGGGACCACAGGCCACTTCTCAGTTCCTATGCTTCTTGGCTGATGTTTTGGTCACTTTTGAATGCTGGCGGTGCTTTCACTCTAGTGGTAGCATGAGACGGAGTCTATAACCCACACAAGTGGCTCAGGTAGTGCAGCTCATCCAGGATGGCACATCACTGCGAGATGTGGCAAGAAGGTGTGCTGTGTCTGTCAGCATGGAGGCGCTACCAGGAGACAGGCCAGTACATCAGGAGACGTGGAGGAGACCGTAGGAGGGCAACAACCCAGCAGCAGGACAGCTATCTCCGCCTTTGTGCAAGGAGGAGCACTGCCAGAGCCCTGCAAAATGACCTCCAGCAAACCACAAATGTGCATGTGTCTGCTCAAACGGTCAGAAACAGACTCCATGAGGGTGGTATGAGGGCCCGACGTCCACAGGTGGGGGTTGTGCTTACAGCCCAATACCGTGCAGGATGTTTGGCATTTTCCAGAGAACACCAAGATTGGCAAATTCGCCACTGGCGCCCTGTGCTCTTCACAGATGAAAGCAGGTTCACACTGAGCACATGTGACAGACGTGACAGAGTCTGGAGACGCCGTGGAGAACATTCTGCTGCCTGCAACATCCTCCATCATGACCGGTTTGGCAGTGGCTCAGTCATGGTGTGGGGTGGCATTTCTTTGGGGGGCCGCACAGCCCTCCATGTGCTCGACAGAGGTAGCCTGACTGCCATTAGGTACCGAGATGAGATCCTCAGACCCCTTGTGAGACCATATGCTGGTGCGGTTGGCCTTGGGTTCCTCCTAATGCAAGACAATGCTAGACCTCATGTGGCTGGAGTGTGTCAGCAGTTCCTGCAAGAGGGGGGCATTGATGCTATGGACTGGCCCGCCCGTTCCCCAGACCTGAATCCAATTGAGCACATCTGGGACATCATATCTCGCTCCATCCACCAACGCCACGTCTGGGAGGAGATCCCTCGGGAGACCATCCGCCACCTCATCAGGAGCATGCCCAGGCATTGTAGGGAGGTCATACAGGCACGTGGAGGCCACACACACACTACTGAGCCTCATTTTGGACTTGTTTTAAGGACATTACATCAAAGTTGGATCAGCCTGTAGTGTGGTTTTCCACTTTAATTTTGAGTGTGACTCCAAATCCAGACCTCCATGGGTTGATAAATTTGATTTCCATTGATAATTTGTGTGTGATTTTGTTGTCAGCACATTCAACTATGTAAAGAAAAAAGTATTTAATATGAATATGAATTTCAATCATTCAGATCTAGGATGTGTTATTTTAGTGTTCCTTTATTTTTTTGAGCAGTGTATATTTAATCCATTTTGAATTCAGGCTGTAACACAACAAAATATGAATTAAGTCAAGTGGTATGAATACATACTGAAGGGACTGTATCTGCACATATCTGATGTAGCACAAGATGTTCAGGGACACTTTTGGCTTGTGAGTGCTACTTTCAGAACTACTGGCAAAAAAAGTATGCAAAAGTACAGAAGAATCATTTGTTAAACCATTTTTTTTCTCAAAATCTATTTGATCAATTAAATAATGTTTCTTATTAATTTACAACACAACAGTACAACAACAAATCAAAATACCCAAAAATGACTTTAAACATATGTTTTAAATACAATATATTTTTATTACTATTCTAAAGAAATTCAATTCAATTACAAACAGAAAAAATAAGTCTTCATATGTGGCAGTCTCCATGTGATCTCATTTGGAGATTCAATATCTGCTGCTTTTATTCAATGTCACTTGGTTTAAGAAGTAGCCCTCGGTCTTAATCGATACAAACCTCAGTGAGCCCGGAATGTGTGTAGCAGGGCTTCTCGGTTGCCTCGTAGTTGGATGCCTCAGCATTGTCGGATACAACTTCGGCTAGCTTGGTGTCGAATGGGTTTAATGCCACCTGGATGGTAGGCTCAGAGTCAGGCACAAGAAAGTTCTCTGGGATGCTCGACAGAGGCGGCTCACACTCTCTCAGGCTGACGGCACTCTTTCCGGGTCTCTTTTCAGATTCAGATTTGTCCTCGGTGGAGATTGACTCCTTTGACTTCGGCAACTCTTTTGCCGAACCGTCAGAAATGTGGGCACACTGTGGTGTGGATGATGCCTGTTTCAAACCAAAGCGTGAAGATATGCTCTCCCGGACTCTGGACACCAGTGTCTGTGGTTCATCGGTGGCTGGTTGTCTTTTCTTCAGCCTGGCAGCGGCCATAGCATCAGATCTCCTTCTAGCTTCCTTGGAGATTCTCACAGCATCATAGAGAACTACTATTACGATGAAGCCATAGAAAAAGAGCCCCAAAATCAGGTTCACCTTCACAAGTGGCTCGGAGTAAGAAGGGTCAGTCAATATGTTGACTCTGGGTTTGATCTTCAGGGTGCTCTTCTGAGCTTTTGAAGCTGGAGCCTGAACATTTTCTTTGAAGATGTCATCGTCACCATGTAATGCTGTTTGCTTGTAAGCCAGTAGATAAGGAATAGGTCTCTCTACAATCTTCTGGGGGACTTTAGCTTTACCTTGGAAAGTATCATCTTTCATCCTCTGAGGTTGTTCCAGCATCTGGTCCACTTGCACCATTTTGGTCAGTTTTGCAGCATTGGGGATGTCCTGAACAGGGTGGTCCTTCACTGGCATCAAAGGCTTGTGCTCTGGAACATAAATCAGGGGCTCTGAGGGGTCCTTGGCATTTTTGGAGGAATATCCTTTAGTCAACTGGCCCACATTACCTGGAGAAGAATCGTCTTTCACCCGTAAACTCTCAAGTTGTTCCAGCAATGTCTTAAAATTTGTCTCTTTGGTAGCGTCGGGGTTGTTCAGAACAGGGTGGTCCTTCACTGGCATCAAAGTAGTCTGGTCCGAAGACGAAGAAGACAACACATTTGTAGCAGCAGGCGATAGGAGACAGAAAATAACAGCCAAAAATAACATCTTCATGTTGCACAGCCCACCTTTCTGGGCGAGCTGTGCCATTTTGATGAAAGAAATCATCTTTCAAAAGTAGGCAGTACAAATTACAAGTCAAACTACTAACTGGTCAGCTGAGCTTTGTAAAAGTGATTTGGGTTTACTGTTCACTGTCAAAGATACATAAGATATGGACCCAACATGATGTAATAGAGGAGTCGATTATGACATCACGAGTTCCAGAATGTTGACCGTGGACATTCAACAACTATGTAACCTGCTCTTCATTTTATTCATTCATTCAGATAATTCATTAATCTCTTTGGAGACATTTGGCAATTTGTTTGACGTGCAGTCCCTGTCCCTTAACGGCTTTCTCCGACAACTTTGGCAAATGCCCCTATGACCTACAGCTCCTCGTATACTACCAGATCATGATATCTACACTGGTGCTTGCGATGACCCAGCTAATTATGAGCTTTCTGACCAGGGGAGTGAGACACTTTTGGGCCTTCCTCATGGCCCGCACCGCCCCCTTGCAAATCTCTGATACTTTGGTCACTAAGAAAGTATTTTTTAAACCTCTCGCTCTAGCTGGATGCATCAATGTCTGGTTCATACATGCATAATCTGAGAGAAGAATTACTGTTTTACCTCAATTAGCCACAAAATCCCTAGTTTGAAAGCGACTGTTTTCTTGAAGCTGTGCCACGCCATTTTCCTTACATTTACCTCCACATTTGCTTCCATGTGGGCCAGCTCCCTAGCAATTAGAATTCCAGCCAATGGGCTTCAGCCCCTTACATTTGAGTAACAGCTAGCAAGAGGCCTGCCCAACATTATCCAATGAGGTTCAGAGGACACAGCAGAGAGAGAAATTACTCGGTGCACATACAGTGCCTTCAGAAAGTATTCACACCCCTAGACTTTTGCCACATTTTGTTGTGTTACAGCCTGAATTTAAAATGGATTAAATTGAGATTGTGTCACTGACCTATACACAATAATGTCAAAAGTGAAATTCAGTTTTTTGACATTTTTCAAATTTTCAAATGAAATGTCTTCAGTCAATAAGTATTCCATGCCTTTGCTATGGCAAGCCTAAATAAGTTCAGGAGTAAAGTTTGCTTAACAAGCCATATAATAAGTTCATTGGACTCTGTTTGCAATAATAAAGTTTAACATGATTTTTTAATTACTACCTCATCTCTGTACCCCACACATACAATTATCTGTAAGGTCCCTCAGTCAAGCATTGAATTTCAAACACAGATTCAACCACAAAGACCAGGGAGGTTTTCCAATGCCTCACAAAGAAGGGCACCTATTGGTAGATAGGTAAAAATAGAAAAGGCAGACATTGAATATCCCTTTGAGCATGGTGACGTTATTAATGGCACTTTAGATGGTGTATCAATACACCGTCACTACAAAATACAGGCGCCCTTCCTAACTCAGTTGCTGAAGAACAGTGGTGGAAAAAGTACTTAAAAGTCATAATTGAGTAAAAGTAAAGATACCTTAATAGGAAATGACTCAAGTAAAACTGAAAGTCACCCAGTAAAATACTACATGAGCAAAAGTCTAAAAGTATTTGGTTTTAAATGTACTTAAGAATTAAAAGTAAAAGTATTAATCATTTCAAATTCCTTATATTATGCAAACCAGACAGCACAATTTTTTATTTATTTACGGATAGCCAGGAGCACACTTCAACACTTAATTAACAAAAAAGCATTTGTGTTTAGTGAGTCCGCTCGATCAGAGGAAGTAGGGATGACCAGGGATGTTCTCTTGATAAGTGCGTGAATTGGACCATTTTCCTGACCAAATGTAAGAAGTACTTTTGGGTGTCAGGGAAAATGTATGGAGTAAAATGTACATTATTTTCTTTAGGAATGTAGTGAAGTAAAAGTACAGATACCCACAAAAACGACTTATGTAGTACTTTAAAGCATTTTTATTGAACTACTTTACCCCACTGCTGGAGAGGAAGTAAACCGCTCAGGGATTTCACTATGAGGCCAATGGTGACTTTAAAACAGTTACAGAGTTGAATGGCTGTGATGGAATATTGATCAACAACATTGTAGTTACTCCACAATACTAACCTAATTGACAGAGTGAAAAGAAGGAAGACGGTACAGAATAAAAAAATGTTCCAAAACATGCATCCTGTTTGCAACAAGGCACTAAACTAATACCGCAAAAAATGTTGCAAAGCAATGAACTTTTTGTCCTTAATAATACAAGCATTATATTTGGGGCAAATCCAATACAGCATATTACTGAGTGCCACGCTCCATATTTTCAAGCATAGTGGTGGTTGCATCATGTTATGGGTATGCTTGTAATGGTTAAGGACTGGGGAGTTTTTCAGGATAAAAAGAAAGTGAATGGAGCTAAGCACAGGCAAAATCCTAGAGGAAAACATGGTTCCGTTAGACACTGGGAGATTAAATTCACCTTTCAGCAGGACAATAACCTACAACACAAGGCCAAATCTGTACTGGAGTTGCTTATGTAACAATTGATAAACACTATGGGCTACTGTATGTTTAAGCTTAAACTCTATTGGACCAGTTAGGTTCGCTACTGGCGCAGTAGGGAGAAATGAAAACCCCACAACTGAATAATTTAGGAAAAGAATGTCGGCTTGTATTTTTGTAAATAAAAGTACTTACAAAAACAATGAATCACCTTGAGGAAATATTGATATGTGAAATGTGTACAATGAGCTCAATATGAATGAAATACATCAATAGTACAATAGACTTAGATATCGGCCATATATCCTGTCTATGGTTTACTGGGGTGCACCCAACTCTATCTTAATCTGAGGGCCTCTCAGATTTCAATGGTCAAAGTTCAATAGCAATACAATAAACATGAATCCACAGAAAAACACAACCCAATTCACAAATACAGACTTATAAACCACTATGACATTGGTCAAATTAAACAAAACCAAAAATATATAATAATGACAAGACTTCAAAATGGTTGTGTAGCAATGATCAACAATCAATTTGACAAAGCTTGAAGAATATTTTTATAATAATGGGGAAACATCGTACAATCGAGGTGTACAAAACTCTTGAGAGGCTTACGCAGAAAGACCCACAGCTGTAATTGCTGCCAAAGGGGATTATAACATGTATTGACTTAGGGGTGTGAATACTTATGTAGGTGAGATATTTCTGTATTTTATTTTCAATAAATGAGTTAAAATTTCTAAAAAGACGTTTTCACATTGTCATTATGGGGTATTTTGTGTAGATGGGTGAGAACAAAATACACTGCTCAAAAAAATAAAGGGAACACTTAAACAACACAATGTAACTCCAAGTCAATCACACTTCTGTGAAATCAAACTGTCCACTGAGGAAGCAACACTGATTGACAATAAATTTCACATGCTGTTGTGCAAATGGAATAGACAACAGGTGGAAATTATAGGCAATTAGCAAGACACCCCAATAAAGGAGTGGTTCTGCAGGTGGGGACCACAGGCCACTTCTCAGTTCCTATGCTTCTTGGCTGATGTTTTGGTCACTTTTGAATGCTGGCGGTGCTTTCACTCTAGTGGTAGCATGAGACGGAGTCTATAACCCACACAAGTGGCTCAGGTAGTGCAGCTCATCCAGGATGGCACATCACTGCGAGATGTGGCAAGAAGGTTTGCTGTGTCTGTCAGCATGGAGGCGCTACCAGGAGACAGGCCAGTACATCAGGAGACGTGGAGGAGACCATAGGAGGGCAACAACCCAGCAGCAGGACCGCTATCTCCGCCTTTGTGCAAGGAGGAGCACTGCCAGAGCCCTGCAAAATGACCTCCAGCAAACCACAAATGTGCATGTGTCTGCTCAAACGGTCAGAAACAGACTCCATGAGGGTGGTATGAGGGCCCGACGTCCACAGGTGGGGGTTGTGCTTACAGCCCAATACCGTGCAGGATGTTTGGCATTTTCCAGAGAACACCAAGATTGGCAAATTCGCCACTGGCGCCCTGTGCTCTTCACAGATGAAAGCAGGTTCACACTGAGCACATGTGACAGACGTGACAGAGTCTGGAGACGCCGTGGAGAACATTCTGCTGCCTGCAACATCCTCCATCATGACCGGTTTGGCAGTGGTCAGTCATGGTGTGGGGTGGCATTTCTTTGGGGGCCGCACAGCCCTCCATGTGCTCGCCAGAGGTAGCTTGACTGCCATTAGGTACCGAGATGAGATCCTCAGACCCCTTGTGAGACCATATGCTGGTGCAGTTGGCCTTGGGTTCCTCCTAATGCAAGACAATGCTAGACCTCATGTGGCTGGAGTGTGTCAGCAGTTCCTGCAAGAGGAGGCATTGATGCTATGGACTGGCCCGCCCGTTCCCCAGACCTGAATCCAATTGAGCACATCTGGGACATCATATCTCGCTCCATCCACCAACGCCACGTTGCACCACAGACTGTCCAGGAGTTGGCGGATGCTTTAGTCCAGGTCTGGGAGGAGATCCCTCGGGAGACCATCCGCCACCTCATCAGGAGCATGCCCAGGCATTGTAGGGAGGTCATACAGGCACGTGGAGGCCACACACACACTACTGAGCCTCATTTTGGACTTGTTTTAAGGACATTACATCAAAGTTGGATCAGCCTGTAGTGTGGTTTTCCACTTTAATTTTGAGTGTGACTCCAAATCCAGACCTCCATGGGTTGATAAATTTGATTTCCATTGATAATTTGTGTGTGATTTTGTTGTCAGCACATTCAACTATGTAAAGAAAAAAGTATTTAATATGAATATGAATTTCATTCATTCAGATCTAGGATGTGTTATTTTAGTGTTCCTTTATTTTTTTGAGCAGTGTATATTTAATCCATTTTGAATTCAGGCTGTAACACAACAAAATGTGAATTAAGTCAAGTGGTATGAATACATACTGAAGGGACTGTATCTGCACATATCTGATGTAGCACAAGATGTTCAGGGACACTTTTGGCTTGTGAGTGCTACTTTCAGAACTACTGGCAAAAAAGTATGCAAAAGTACAGAAGAATCATTTGTTAAACCATTTTTTTCTCAAAATCTATTTGATCAATTAAATAATGTTTCTTATTCATTTACAACACAACAGTACAACAACAAATCAAAATACCCAAAAATGACTTTAAACATACGTTTTAAATACAATATATTTTTATTACTATTCTAAAGAAATTCAATTCAATTACAAACAGAAAAAATAAGTCTTCATAGGTGGCAGTCTCCATGTGATCTCATTTGGAGATTCAATATCTGCTGCTTTTATTCAATGTCACTTGGTTTAAGAAGTAGCCCTCGGTCTTAATCGATACAAACCTCAGTGAGCCCGGAATGTGTGTAGCAGGGCTTCTCGGTTGCCTCGTAGTTGGATGCCTCAGCATTGTCGGATACAACTTCGGCTAGCTTGGTGTCGAATGGGTTTAATGCCACCTGGATGGTAGGCTCAGAGTCAGGCACAAGAAAGTTCTCTGGGATGCTCGACAGAGGCGGCTCACACTCTCTCAGGCTGACGGCACTCTTTCCGGGTCTCTTTTCAGATTCAGATTTGTCCTCGGTGGAGATTGACTCCTTTGACTTCGGCAACTCTTTTGCCGAACCGTCAGAAATGTGGGCACACTGTGGTGTGGATGATGCCTGTTTCAAACCAAAGCGTGAAGATATGCTCTCCCGGACTCTGGACACCAGTGTCTGTGGTTCATCGGTGGCTGGTTGTCTTTTCTTCAGCCTGGCAGCGGCCATAGCATCAGATCTCCTTCTAGCCTCCTTGGAGATTCTCACAGCATCATAGAGAACTACTATTACGATGAAGCCATAGAAAAAGAGCCCCAAAATCAGGTTCACCTTCACAAGTGGCTCGGAGTAAGAAGGGTCGGTCAATATGTTGACTCTGGGTTTGATCTTCAGGGTGCTCTTCTGAGCTTTTGAAGCTGGAGCCTGAACATTTTCTTTGAAGACGTCATCGTCACCATGTAATGCTGTTTGCTTGTAAGCCAGTAGATAAGGAATAGGTCTCTCTACAATCTTCTGGGGGACTTTAGCTTTACCTTGGAAAGTATCATCTTTCATCCTCTGAGGTTGTTCCAGCATCTGGTCCACTTGCACCATTTTGGTCAGTTTTGCAGCATTGGGGATGTCCTGAACAGGGTGGTCCTTCACTGGCATCAAAGGCTTGTGCTCTGGAACATAAATCAGGGGCTCTGAGGGGTCCTTGGCATTTTTGGAGGAATATCCTTTAGTCAACTGGCCCACATTACCTGGAGAAGAATCGTCTTTCACCCGTAAACTCTCAAGTTGTTCCAGCAATGTCTTAAAATTTGTCTCTTTGGTAGCGTCGGGGTTGTTCAGAACAGGGTGGTCCTTCACTGGCATCAAAGTAGTCTGGTCCGAAGACGAAGAAGACAACACATTTGTAGCAGCAGGCGATAGGAGACAGAAAATAACAGCCAAAAATAACATCTTCATGTTGCACAGCCCACCTTTCTGGGCGAGCTGTGCCATTTTGATGAAAGAAATCATCTTTCAAAAGTAGGCAGTACAAATTACAAGTCAAACTACTAACTGGTCAGCTGAGCTTTGTAAAAGTGATTTGGGTTTACTGTTCACTGTCAAAGATACATAAGATATGGACCCAACATGATGTAATAGAGGAGTCGATTATGACATCACGAGTTCCAGAATGTTGACCGTGGACATTCAACAACTATGTAACCTGCTCTTCATTTTATTCATTCATTCAGATAATTCATTAATCTCTTTGGAGACATTTGGCAATTTGTTTGACGTGCAGTCCCTGTCCCTTAACGGCTTTCTCCGACAACTTTGGCAAATGCCCCTATGACCTACAGCTCCTCGTATACTACCAGATCATGATATCTACACTGGTGCTTGCGATGACCCAGCTAATTATGAGCTTTCTGACCAGGGGAGTGAGACACTTTTGGGCCTTCCTCATGGCCCGCACCGCCCCCCTTGGAAACCAAATGTTTAAAAACAAGCTCTGATACTTTGGTCACTAAGAAAGTATTTTTTAAACCTCTCGCTCTAGCTGGATGCATCAATGTCTGGTTCATACATGCATAATCTGAGAGAAGAATTACTGTTTTACCTCAATTAGCCACAAAATCCCTAGTTTGAAAGCGACTGTTTTCTTGAAGCTGTGCCACGCCATTTTCCTTACATTTACCTCCACATTTACTTCCATGTGGGCCAGCTCCCTAGCAATTAGAATTCCAGCCAATGGGCTTCAGCCCCTTACATTTGAGTAACAGCTAGCAAGAGGCCTGCCCAACATTATCCAATGAGGTTGCAGGGCTAACGGCTCAGAGGACACAGCAGAGAGAGAAATTACTCGGTGCACATACAGTGCCTTCAGAAAGTATTCACACCCCTCGACTTTTGCCACATTTTGTTGTGTTACAGCCTGAATTTAAAATGGATTAAATTGAGATTGTGTCACTGACCTATACACAATAATGTCAAAAGTGAAATTCAGTTTTTTGACATTTTTACAAATGAATTTCAAATGAAATGTCTTCAGTCAATAAGTATTCCATGCCTTTGCTATGGCAAGCCTAAATAAGTTCAGGAGTAAAGTTTGCTTAACAAGCCATATAATAAGTTCATTGGACTCTGTTTGCAATAATAATGTTTAACATGATTTTTTAATTACTACCTCATCTCTGTACCCCACACATACAATTATCTGTAAGGTCCCTCAGTCAAGCATTGAATTTCAAACACAGATTCAACCACAAAGACCAGGGAGGTTTTCCAATGCCTCACAAAGAAGGGCACCTATTGGTAGATAGGTAAAAATAGAAAAGGCAGACATTGAATATCCCTTTGAGCATGGTGACGTTATTAATGGCACTTTAGATGGTGTATCAATACACCGTCACTACAAAATACAGGCGTCCTTCCTAACTCAGTTGCTGAAGAACAGTGGTGGAAAAAGTACTTAAAAGTCATAATTGAGTAAAAGTAAAGATACCTTAATAGAAAATGACTCAAGTAAAACTGAAAGTCACCCAGTAAAATACTACATGAGCAAAAGTCTAAAAGTATTTGGTTTTAAATGTACTTAAGTATTAAAAGTAAAAGTATTAATCATTTCAAATTCCTTATATTATGCAAACCAGACAGCACAATTTTTTTTATTTATTTACGGATAGCCAGGAGCACACTACAACACTTAATTTACAAAAAAAGCATTTGTGTTTAGTGAGTCCGCTCGATCAGAGGAAGTAGGGATGACCAGGGATGTTCTCTTGATAAGTGCGTGAATTGGACCATTTTCCTGACCAAATGTAAGAAGTACTTTTGGGTGTCAGGGAAAATGTATGGAGTAAAATGTACATTATTTTCTTTAGGAATGTAGTGAAGTAAAAGTACAGATACCCACAAAAACGACTTATGTAGTACTTTAAAGCATTTTTATTGAACTACTTTACCCCACTGCTGGAGAGGAAGTAAACCGCTCAGGGATTTCACTATGAGGCCAATGGTGACTTTAAAACAGTTACAGAGTTGAATGGCTGTGATGGAATATTGATCAACAACATTGTAGTTACTCCACAATACTAACCTAATTGACAGAGTGAAAAGAAGGAAGACGGTACAGAATAAAAAATGTTCCAAAACATGCATCCTGTTTGCAACAAGGCACTAAACTAATACTGCAAAAAATGTTGCAAAGCAATGAACTTTTTGTCCTTAATAATACAAGCATTATATTTGGGGCAAATCCAATACAGCATATTACTGAGTGCCACGCTCCATATTTTCAAGCATAGTGGTGGTTGCATCATGTTATGGGTATGCTTGTAATGGTTAAGGACTGGGGAGTTTTTCAGGATAAAAAAGAAAGTGAATGGAGCTAAGCACAGGCAAAATCCTAGAGGAAAACCTGGTTCCGTTAGACACTGGGAGATTAAATTCACCTTTCAGCAGGACAATAACCTACAACACAAGGCCAAATCTGTACTGGAGTTGCTTATGTAACAATTGATAAACACTATGGGCTACTGTATGTTTAAGCTTAAACTCTATTGGACCAGTTAGGTTCGCTACTGGCGCAGTAGGGAGAAATGAAAACCCCACAACTGAATAATTTAGGAAAAGAATGTCGGCTTGTATTTTGTAAATAAAAATACTTACAAAAACAATGAATCACCTTGAGGAAATATTGATATGTGAAATGTGTAGAATGAGCTCAATATGAATTAAATACATAAAAAGACTTAGATATCGGCCATATACAATGGGGCAAAAAAGTATTTAGTCAGCCACCCGTTGTGCAAGTTCTCCCACTTAAAAAGATGAGAGGCCTGTAATTTTCATCATAGGTACACTTCAACTATGACAGACAAAATGAGAGAAAAAAATCCAGAAAATCACATTGTAGGATTTTTTTATGAATTTATTTGCAAATTATGGTGGAAAATAAGTATTTGGTCAATAACAAAAGTTTATCTCAATACTTTGTTATATACCCTTTGTTGACAATGACAGAGGTCAAACATTTTCTGTAAGTCTTCACAAGGTTTTCACACACTGTTGCTGGTGTTTTGGCCCATTCCTCCATGCAGATCTCCTCTAGAGCAGAGCAGTGATGTTTTGGGGCTTTGCTGGGCAACACGGACTTTCAACTCCCTCCAAAGATTTTCTATGGGGTTGAGGTCCGGAGACTGGCTCGGCCACTCCAGGACCTTGAAATGCTTCTTACGAAGCCACTCCTTCGTTGCCCGGGCGGTGTGTTTGGGATCTTTGTCATGCTGAAAGACCCAGCCACGTTTCATCTTCAATGCCCTTGCTGATGGAAGGAGGTTTTCACTCAAAATCTCACGATACATGGCCCCATTCATTTTTTCCTTTACACGGATCAGTCGTCCTGGTCCCTTTGCAGAAAAACAGCCCCAAAGCATGATGTTTCCAACCCCGTGCTTCACAGTAGGTATGGTGTTCTTTGGATGCAACTCAGCATTCTTTGTCCTCCAAACACGACTTGTTGAGTTTTTACCAAAAAGTTCTATTTTGGTTTCATCTGACCATATGACATTCTCCCAATCTTCTTCTGGATCATCCAAATGCTCTCTAGCAAACTTCAGACGGGCCTGGACATGTACTGGCTTAAGCAGGGGGACACGTCTGGCACTGCAGGATTTGAGTCCCTGGCGGCGTAGTGTGTTACTGATGGTAGGCTTTGTTACTTTGGTCCCAGCTCCTCCTGAGGTCATTCACTAGGTCCCCCCGTGTGGTCCTGGGATTTTTGCTCACCGTTCTTGTGATCATTTTGACCCCACGGGGTGAGATCTTGCGTGGAGCCCCAGATCGAGGGAGATTATCAGTGGTCTTGTATGTCTTCCATTTCCTAATAATTGCTCCCACAGTTGATTTCTTCAAACCAAGCTGCTTACCTATTGCAGATTCAGTCTTCCCAGCCTGGTGCAGGTCTACAATTTTGTTTCTGGTGTCCTTTGACAGCTCTTTGGTCTTGGCCATAGTGGAGTTTAGAGTGTGACTGTTTGAGGTTGTGGACAGGTGTATTTTATACTGATAACAAGTTCAAACAGGTACCATTAATACAGGTAACGAGTGGAGGACAGAGGAGCCTCTTAAAGAAGAAGTTACAGGTCTGTGAGAGCCAGAAATCTTGCTTGTTTGTAGGTGACCAAATACTTATTTTCCACCATAATTTGCAAATAAATTCATTCAAAATCATACAATGCGATTTTCTGGATTTTTTTTCTCATTTTGTCTGTCATAGTTGAAGTGTACCTATGATGAAAATTACAGGCCTCTCTCATCTTTTTAAGTGGGAGAACTTTCACAATTGGTGGCTGACTAAATACTTTTTTGCCCCACTGTTTGTTGAAGCTTAAACTCTATTGCACCAATTAAGTTCGCTACTGGCGCAGTAGGGAGAAATGAAAACCCCACAACTGAATAATTTAGGAAAAGAATGTCGGCTTGTATTTTGTAAATAAAAGTACTTACAAAAACAATGAATCACCTTGAGGAAATATTGATATGTGAAATGTGTACAATGAGCTCAATATGAATGAAATACATCAATAGTACAATAGACTTAGATATCGGCCATATATCCTGTCTATGGTTTACTGGGGTGCACCCAACTCTATCTTAATCTGAGGGCCTCTCAGATTTCAATGGTCAAAGTTCAATAGCAATACAATAAACATGAATCCACAGAAAAACACAACCCAATTCACAAATACAGACTTATAAACCACTATGACATTGGTCAAATTAAACAAAACCAAAAATATATAATAATGACAAGACTTCAAAATGGTTGTGTAGCAATGATCAACAATCAATTTGACAAAGCTTGAAGAATATTTTTATAATAATGGGGAAACATCGTACAATCGAGGTGTACAAAACTCTTGAGAGGCTTACGCAGAAAGACCCACAGCTGTAATTGCTGCCAAAGGGGATTATAACATGTATTGACTTAGGGGTGTGAATACTTATGTAAGTGAGATATTTCTGTATTTTATTTTCAATAAATGAGTTAAAATTTCTAAAAAGATGTTTTCACATTGTCATTATGGGGTATTTTGTGTAGATGGGTGAGAACAAAATACACTGCTCAAAAAAATAAAGGGAACACTTAAACAACACAATGTAACTCCAAGTCAATCACACTTCTGTGAAATCAAACTGTCCACTGAGGAAGCAACACTGATTGACAATAAATTTCACATGCTGTTGTGCAAATGGAATAGACAACAGGTGGAAATTATAGGCAATTAGCAAGACACCCCAATAAAGGAGTGGTTCTGCAGGTGGGGACCACAGGCCACTTCTCAGTTCCTATGCTTCTTGGCTGATGTTTTGGTCACTTTTGAATGCTGGCGGTGCTTTCACTCTAGTGGTAGCATGAGACGGAGTCTATAACCCACACAAGTGGCTCAGGTAGTGCAGCTCATCCAGGATGGCACATCACTGCGAGATGAGGCAAGAAGGTTTGCTGTGTCTGTCAGCATGGAGGCGCTACCAGGAGACAGGCCAGTACATCAGGAGACGTGGAGGAGACCGTAGGAGGGCAACAACCCAGCAGCAGGACCGCTATCTCCGCCTTTGTGCAAGGAGGAGCACTGCCAGAGCCCTGCAAAATGACCTCCAGCAAACCACAAATGTGCATGTGTCTGCTCAAATGGTCAGAAACAGACTCCATGAGGGTGGTATGAGGGCCCGACGTCCACAGGTGGGGGTTGTGCTTACAGCCCAATACCGTGCAGGATGTTTGGCATTTTCCAGAGAACACCAAGATTGGCAAATTCGCCACTGGCGCCCTGTGCTCTTCACAGATGAAAGCAGGTTCACACTGAGCACATGTGACAGACGTGACAGAGTCTGGAGACGCCGTGGAGAACATTCTGCTGCCTGCAACATCCTCCATCATGACCGGTTTGGCAGTGGCTCAGTCATGGTGTGGGGTGGCATTTCTTTGGGGGCCGCACAGCCCTCCATGTGCTCGCCAGAGGTAGCTTGACTGCCATTAGGTACCGAGATGAGATCCTCAGACCCCTTGTGAGACCATATGCTGGTGCGGTTGGCCTTGGGTTCCTCCTAATGCAAGACAATGCTAGACCTCATGTGGCTGGAGTGTGTCAGCAGTTCCTGCAAGAGGAGGGCATTGATGCTATGGACTGGCCCGCCCGTTCCCCAGACCTGAATCCAATTGAGCACATCTGGGACATCATATCTCGCTCCATCCACCAACGCCACGTTGCACCACAGACTGTCCAGGAGTTGGCGGATGCTTTAGTCCAGGTCTGGGAGGAGATCCCTCGGGAGACCATCCGCCACCTCATCAGGAGCATGCCCAGGCATTGTAGGGAGGTCATACAGGCACGTGGAGGCCACACACACACTACTGAGCCTCATTTTGGACTTGTTTTAAGGACATTACATCAAAGTTGGATCAGCCTGTAGTGTGGTTTTCCACTTTAATTTTGAGTGTGACTCCAAATCCAGACCTCCATGGGTTGATAAATTTGATTTCCATTGATAATTTGTGTGTGATTTTGTTGTCAGCACATTCAACTATGTAAAGAAAAAAGTATTTAATATGAATATGAATTTCATTCATTCAGATCTAGGATGTGTTATTTTAGAGTTCCTTTATTTTTTTGAGCAGTGTATATTTAATCCATTTTGAATTCAGGCTGTAACACAACAAAATGTGAATTAAGTCAAGTGGTATGAATACATACTGAAGGGACTGTATCTGCACATATCTGATGTAGCACAAGATGTTCAGGGACACTTTTGGCTTGTGAGTGCTACTTTCAGAACTACTGGCAAAAAAAGTATGCAAAAGTACAGAAGAATCATTTGTTAAACCATTTTTTTTTTTCAAAATCTATTTGATCAATTAAATAATGTTTCTTATTCATTTACAACACAACAGTACAACAACAAATCAAAATACCCAAAAATGACTTTAAACATACGTTTTAAATACAATATATTTTTATTACTATTCTAAAGAAATTCAATTCAATTACAAACAGAAAAAATAAGTCTTCATAGGTGGCAGTCTCCATGTGATCTCATTTGGAGATTCAATATCTGCTGCTTTTATTCAATGTCACTTGGTTTAAGAAGTAGCCCTCGGTCTTAATCGATACAAACCTCAGTGAGCCCGGAATGTGTGTAGCAGGGCTTCTCGGTTGCCTCGTAGTTGGATGCCTCAGCATTGTCGGATACAACTTCGGCTAGCTTGGTGTCGAATGGGTTTAATGCCACCTGGATGGTAGGCTCAGAGTCAGGCACAAGAAAGTTCTCTGGGATGCTCGACAGAGGCGGCTCACACTCTCTCAGGCTGACGGCACTCTTTCCGGGTCTCTTTTCAGATTCAGATTTGTCCTCGGTGGAGATTGACTCCTTTGACTTCGGCAACTCTTTTGCCGAACCGTCAGAAATGTGGGCACACTGTGGTGTGGATGATGCCTGTTTCAAACCAAAGCGTGAAGATATGCTCTCCCGGACTCTGGACACCAGTGTCTGTGGTTCATCGGTGGCTGGTTGTCTTTTCTTCAGCCTGGCAGCGGCCATAGCATCAGATCTCCTTCTAGCCTCCTTGGAGATTCTCACAGCATCATAGAGAACTACTATTATGATGAAGCCATAGAAAAAGAGCCCCAAAATCAGGTTCACCTTCACAAGTGGCTCGGAGTAAGAAGGGTCGGTCAATATGTTGACTCTGGGTTTGATCTTCAGGGTGCTCTTCTGAGCTTTTGAAGCTGGAGCCTGAACATTTTCTTTGAAGACGTCATCGTCACCATGTAATGCTGTTTGCTTGTAAGCCAGTAGATAAGGAATAGGTCTCTCTACAATCTTCTGGGGGACTTTAGCTTTACCTTGGAAAGTATCATCTTTCATCCTCTGAGGTTGTTCCAGCATCTGGTCCACTTGCACCATTTTGGTCAGTTTTGCAGCATTGGGGATGTCCTGAACAGGGTGGTCCTTCACTGGCATCAAAGGCTTGTGCTCTGGAACATAAATCAGGGGCTCTGAGGGGTCCTTGGCATTTTTGGAGGAATATCCTTTAGTCAACTGGCCCACATTACCTGGAGAAGAATCGTCTTTCACCCGTAAACTCTCAAGTTGTTCCAGCAATGTCTTAAAATTTGTCTCTTTGGTAGCGTCGGGGTTGTTCAGAACAGGGTGGTCCTTCACTGGCATCAAAGTAGTCTGGTCCGAAGACGAAGAAGACAACACATTTGTAGCAGCAGGCGATAGGAGACAGAAAATAACAGCCAAAAATAACATCTTCATGTTGCACAGCCCACCTTTCTGGGCGAGCTGTGCCATTTTGATGAAAGAAATCATCTTTCAAAAGTAGGCAGTACAAATTACAAGTCAAACTACTAACTGGTCAGCTGAGCTTTGTAAAAGTGATTTGGGTTTACTGTTCACTGTCAAAGATACATAAGATATGGACCCAACATGATGTAATAGAGGAGTCGATTATGACATCACGAGTTCCAGAATGTTGACCGTGGACAATCAACAACTATGTAACCTGCTCTTCATTTTATTCATTCATTCAGATAATTCATTAATCTCTTTGGAGACATTTGGCAATTTGTTTGACGTGCAGTCCCTGTCCCTTAACGGCTTTCTCCGACAACTTTGGCAAATGCCCCTATGACCTACAGCTCCTCGTATACTACCAGATCATGATATCTACACTGGTGCTTGCGATGACCCAGCTAATTATGAGCTTTCTGACCAGGGGAGTGAGACACTTTTGGGCCTTCCTCATGGCCCGCACCGCCCCTCTTGGAAACCAAATGTTTAAAAACAAGCTCTGATACTTTGGTCACTAAGAAAGTATTTTTTAAACCTCTCGCTCTAGCTGGATGCATCAATGTCTGGTTCATACATGCATAATCTGAGAGAAGAATTACTGTTTTACCTCAATTAGCCACAAAATCCCTAGTTTGAAAGCGACTGTTTTCTTGAAGCTGTGCCACGCCATTTTCCTTACATTTACCTCCACATTTACTTCCATGTGGGCCAGCTCCCTAGCAATTAGAATTCCAGCCAATGGGCTTCAGCCCCTTACATTTGAGTAACAGCTAGCAAGAGGCCTGCCCAACATTATCCAATGAGGTTGCAGGGCTAACGGCTCAGAGGACACAGCAGAGAGAGAAATTACTCGGTGCACATACAGTGCCTTCAGAAAGTATTCACACCCCTCGACTTTTGCCACATTTTGTTGTGTTACAGCCTGAATTTAAAATGGATTAAATTGAGATTGTGTCACTGACCTATACACAATAATGTCAAAAGTGAAATTCAGTTTTTTGACATTTTTACAAATGAATTTCAAATGAAATGTCTTCAGTCAATAAGTATTCCATGCCTTTGCTATGGCAAGCCTAAATAAGTTCAGGAGTAAAGTTTGCTTAACAAGCCATATAATAAGTTCATTGGACTCTGTTTGCAATAATAATGTTTAACATGATTTTTTAATTACTACCTCATCTCTGTACCCCACACATACAATTATCTGTAAGGTCCCTCAGTCAAGCATTGAATTTCAAACACAGATTCAACCACAAAGACCAGGGAGGTTTTCCAATGCCTCACAAAGAAGGGCACCTATTGGTAGATAGGTAAAAATAGAAAAGGCAGACATTGAATATCCCTTTGAGCATGGTGACGTTATTAATGGCACTTTAGATGGTGTATCAATACACCGTCACTACAAAATACAGGCGTCCTTCCTAACTCAGTTGCTGAAGAACAGTGGTGGAAAAAGTACTTAAAAGTCATAATTGAGTAAAAGTAAAGATACCTTAATAGGAAATGACTCAAGTAAAACTGAAAGTCACCCAGTAAAATACTACATGAGCAAAAGTCTAAAAGTATTTGGTTTTAAATGTACTTAAGTATTAAAAGTAAAAGTATTAATCATTTCAAATTCCTTATATTATGCAAACCAGACAGCACAATTTTTTTATTTATTTACGGATAGCCAGGAGCACACTACAACACTTAATTTACAAAAAAAGCATTTGTGTTTAGTGAGTCCGCTCGATCAGAGGAAGTAGGGATGACCAGGGATGTTCTCTTGATAAGTGCGTGAATTGGACCATTTTCCTGACCAAATGTAAGAAGTACTTTTGGGTGTCAGGGAAAATGTATGGAGTAAAATGTACATTATTTTCTTTAGGAATGTAGTGAAGTAAAAGTACAGATACCCACAAAAACGACTTATGTAGTACTTTAAAGCATTTTTATTGAACTACTTTACCCCACTGCTGGAGAGGAAGTAAACCGCTCAGGGATTTCACTATGAGGCCAATGGTGACTTTAAAACAGTTACAGAGTTGAATGGCTGTGATGGAATATTGATCAACAACATTGTAGTTACTCCACAATACTAACCTAATTGACAGAGTGAAAAGAAGGAAGACGGTACAGAATAAAAAATGTTCCAAAACATGCATCCTGTTTGCAACAAGGCACTAAACTAATACTGCAAAAAATGTTGCAAAGCAATGAACTTTTTGTCCTTAATAATACAAGCATTATATTTGGGGCAAATCCAATACAGCATATTACTGAGTGCCACGCTCCATATTTTCAAGCATAGTGGTGGTTGCATCATGTTATGGGTATGCTTGTAATGGTTAAGGACTGGGGAGTTTTTCAGGATAAAAAAGAAAGTGAATGGAGCTAAGCACAGGCAAAATCCTAGAGGAAAACCTGGTTCCGTTAGACACTGGGAGATTAAATTCACCTTTCAGCAGGACAATAACCTACAACACAAGGCCAAATCTGTACTGGAGTTGCTTATGTAACAATTGATAAACACTATGGGCTACTGTATGTTTAAGCTTAAACTCTATTGGACCAGTTAGGTTCGCTATTGGCGTAGTAGGGAGAAATGAAAACCCCACAACTGAATAATTTAGGAAAAGAATGTCGGCTTGTATTTTGTAAATATAAATACTTACAAAAACAATGAATCACCTTGAGGAAATATTGATATGTGAAATGTGTAGAATGAGCTCAATATGAATTAAATACATAAAAAGACTTAGATATCGGCCATATACAATGGGGCAAAAAAGTATTTAGTCAGCCACCCGTTGTGCAAGTTCTCCCACTTAAAAAGATGAGAGGCCTGTAATTTTCATCATAGGTACACTTCAACCATGACAGACAAAATGAGAGAAAAAATCCAGAAAATCACATTGTAGGATTTTTTTATGAATTTATTTGCAAATTATGGTGGAAAATAAGTATTTGGTCAATAACAAAAGTTTATCTCAATACTTTGTTATATACCCTTTGTTGACAATGACAGAGGTCAAACATTTTCTGTAAGTCTTCACAAGGTTTTCACACACTGTTGCTGGTGTTTTGGCCCATTCCTCCATGCAGATCTCCTCTAGAGCAGTGATAAGGTGAATTCACCAATTTGTAAGTTCTGGGGCCAAATGACTTAAATGTAATGTAAATGTAATGTTTTGGGGCTGTTGCTGGGCAACACGGACTTTCAACTCCCTCCAAAGATTTTCTATGGGGTTGAGGTCCGGAGACTGGCTCGGCCACTCCAGGACCTTGAAATGCTTCTTACGAAGCCACTCCTTCGTTGCCCGGGCGGTGTGTTTGGGATCTTTGTCATGCTGAAAGACCCAGCCACGTTTCATCTTCAATGCCCTTGCTGATGGAAGGAGGTTTTCACTCAAAATCTCACGATACATGGCCCCATTCATTTTTTCCTTTACACGGATCAGTCGTCCTGGTCCCTTTGCAGAAAAACAGCCCCAAAGCATGATGTTTCCAACCCCGTGCTTCACAGTAGGTATGGTGTTCTTTGGATGCAACTCAGCATTCTTTGTCCTCCAAACACGACTTGTTGAGTTTTTACCAAAAAGTTCTATTTTGGTTTCATCTGACCATATGACATTCTCCCAATCTTCTTCTGGATCATCCAAATGCTCTCTAGCAAACTTCAGACGGGCCTGGACATGTACTGGCTTAAGCAGGGGGACACGTCTGGCACTGCAGGATTTGAGTCCCTGGCGGCGTAGTGTGTTACTGATGGTAGGCTTTGTTACTTTGGTCCCAGCTCCTCCTGAGGTCATTCACTAGGTCCCCCGTGTGGTCCTGGGATTTTTGCTCACCGTTCTTGTGATCATTTTGACCCCACGGGGTGAGATCTTGCGTGGAGCCCCAGATCGAGGGAGATTATCAGTGGTCTTGTATGTCTTCCATTTCCTAATAATTGCTCCCACAGTTGATTTCTTCAAACCAAGCTGCTTACCTATTGCAGATTCAGTCTTCCCAGCCTGGTGCAGGTCTACAATTTTGTTTCTGGTGTCCTTTGACAGCTCTTTGGTCTTGGCCATAGTGGAGTTTAGAGTGTGACTGTTTGAGGTTGTGGACAGGTGTATTTTATACTGATAACAAGTTCAAACAGGTACCATTAATACAGGTAACGAGTGGAGGACAGAGGAGCCTCTTAAAGAAGAAGTTACAGGTCTGTGAGAGCCAGAAATCTTGCTTGTTTGTAGGTGACCAAATACTTATTTTCCACCATAATTTGCAAATAAATTCATTCAAAATCATACAATGCGATTTTCTGGATTTTTTTTCTCATTTTGTCTGTCATAGTTGAAGTGTACCTATGATGAAAATTACAGGCCTCTCTCATCTTTTTAAGTGGGAGAACTTTCACAATTGGTGGCTGACTAAATACTTTTTTGCCCCACTGTTTGTTGAAGCTTAAACTCTATTGCACCAATTAAGTTCGCTACTGGCGCAGTAGGGAGAAATGAAAACCCCACAACTGAATAATTTAGGAAAAGAATGTCGGCTTGTATTTTGTAAATAAAAGTACTTACAAAAACAATGAATCACCTTGAGGAAATATTGATATGTGAAATGTGTACAATGAGCTCAATATGAATGAAATACATCAATAGTACAATAGACTTAGATATCGGCCATATATCCTGTCTATGGTTTACTGGGGTGCACCCAACTCTATCTTAATCTGAGGGCCTCTCAGATTTCAATGGTCAAAGTTCAATAGCAATACAATAAACATGAATCCACAGAAAAACACAACCCAATTCACAAATACAGACTTATAAACCACTATGACATTGGTCAAATTAAACAAAACCAAAAATATATAATAATGACAAGACTTCAAAATGGTTGTGTAGCAATGATCAACAATCAATTTGACAAAGCTTGAAGAATATTTTTATAATAATGGGGAAACATCGTACAATCGAGGTGTACAAAACTCTTGAGAGGCTTACGCAGAAAGACCCACAGCTGTAATTGCTGCCAAAGGGGATTATAACATGTATTGACTTAGGGGTGTGAATACTTATGTAAGTGAGATATTTCTGTATTTTATTTTCAATAAATGAGTTAAAATTTCTAAAAAGATGTTTTCACATTGTCATTATGGGGTATTTTGTGTAGATGGGTGAGAACAAAATACACTGCTCAAAAAATAAAGGGAACACTTAAACAACACAATGTAACTCCAAGTCAATCACACTTCTGTGAAATCAAACTGTCCACTGAGGAAGCAACACTGATTGACAATAAATTTCACATGCTGTTGTGCAAATGGAATAGACAACAGGTGGAAATTATAGGCAATTAGCAAGACACCCCAATAAAGGAGTGGTTCTGCAGGTGGGGACCACAGGCCACTTCTCAGTTCCTATGCTTCTTGGCTGATGTTTTGGTCACTTTTGAATGCTGGCGGTGCTTTCACTCTAGTGGTAGCATGAGACGGAGTCTATAACCCACACAAGTGGCTCAGGTAGTGCAGCTCATCCAGGATGGCACATCACTGCGAGATGAGGCAAGAAGGTTTGCTGTGTCTGTCAGCATGGAGGCGCTACCAGGAGACAGGCCAGTACATCAGGAGACGTGGAGGAGACCGTAGGAGGGCAACAACCCAGCAGCAGGACCGCTATCTCCGCCTTTGTGCAAGGAGGAGCACTGCCAGAGCCCTGCAAAATGACCTCCAGCAAACCACAAATGTGCATGTGTCTGCTCAAATGGTCAGAAACAGACTCCATGAGGGTGGTATGAGGGCCCGACGTCCACAGGTGGGGGTTGTGCTTACAGCCCAATACCGTGCAGGATGTTTGGCATTTTCCAGAGAACACCAAGATTGGCAAATTCGCCACTGGCGCCCTGTGCTCTTCACAGATGAAAGCAGGTTCACACTGAGCACATGTGACAGACGTGACAGAGTCTGGAGACGCCGTGGAGAACATTCTGCTGCCTGCAACATCCTCCATCATGACCGGTTTGGCAGTGGCTCAGTCATGGTGTGGGGTGGCATTTCTTTGGGGGGCCGCACAGCCCTCCATGTGCTCGCCAGAGGTAGCTTGACTGCCATTAGGTACCGAGATGAGATCCTCAGACCCCTTGTGAGACCATATGCTGGTGCGGTTGGCCTTGGGTTCCTCCTAATGCAAGACAATGCTAGACCTCATGTGGCTGGAGTGTGTCAGCAGTTCCTGCAAGAGGAGGGCATTGATGCTATGGACTGGCCCGCCCGTTCCCCAGACCTGAATCCAATTGAGCACATCTGGGACATCATATCTCGCTCCATCCACCAACGCCACGTTGCACCACAGACTGTCCAGGAGTTGGCGGATGCTTTAGTCCAGGTCTGGGAGGAGATCCCTCGGGAGACCATCCGCCACCTCATCAGGAGCATGCCCAGGCATTGTAGGGAGGTCATACAGGCACGTGGAGGCCACACACACACTACTGAGCCTCATTTTGGACTTGTTTTAAGGACATTACATCAAAGTTGGATCAGCCTGTAGTGTGGTTTTCCACTTTAATTTTGAGTGTGACTCCAAATCCAGACCTCCATGGGTTGATAAATTTGATTTCCATTGATAATTTGTGTGTGATTTTGTTGTCAGCACATTCAACTATGTAAAGAAAAAAGTATTTAATATGAATATGAATTTCATTCATTCAGATCTAGGATGTGTTATTTTAGTGTTCCTTTATTTTTTTGAGCAGTGTATATTTAATCCATTTTGAATTCAGGCTGTAACACAACAAAATGTGAATTAAGTCAAGTGGTATGAATACATACTGAAGGGACTGTATCTGCACATATCTGATGTAGCACAAGATGTTCAGGGACACTTTTGGCTTGTGAGTGCTACTTTCAGAACTACTGGCAAAAAAGTATGCAAAAGTACAGAAGAATCATTTGTTAAACCATTTTTTTTCTCAAAATCTATTTGATCAATTAAATAATGTTTCTTATTCATTTACAACACAACAGTACAACAACAAATCAAAATACCCAAAAATGACTTTAAACATACGTTTTAAATACAATATATTTTTATTACTATTCTAAAGAAATTCAATTCAATTACAAACAGAAAAAATAAGTCTTCATAGGTGGCAGTCTCCATGTGATCTCATTTGGAGATTCAATATCTGCTGCTTTTATTCAATGTCACTTGGTTTAAGAAGTAGCCCTCGGTCTTAATCGATACAAACCTCAGTGAGCCCGGAATGTGTGTAGCAGGGCTTCTCGGTTGCCTCGTAGTTGGATGCCTCAGCATTGTCGGATACAACTTCGGCTAGCTTGGTGTCGAATGGGTTTAATGCCACCTGGATGGTAGGCTCAGAGTCAGGCACAAGAAAGTTCTCTGGGATGCTCGACAGAGGCGGCTCACACTCTCTCAGGCTGACGGCACTCTTTCCGGGTCTCTTTTCAGATTCAGATTTGTCCTCGGTGGAGATTGACTCCTTTGACTTCGGCAACTCTTTTGCCGAACCGTCAGAAATGTGGGCACACTGTGGTGTGGATGATGCCTGTTTCAAACCAAAGCGTGAAGATATGCTCTCCCGGACTCTGGACACCAGTGTCTGTGGTTCATCGGTGGCTGGTTGTCTTTTCTTCAGCCTGGCAGCGGCCATAGCATCAGATCTCCTTCTAGCCTCCTTGGAGATTCTCACAGCATCATAGAGAACTACTATTATGATGAAGCCATAGAAAAAGAGCCCCAAAATCAGGTTCACCTTCACAAGTGGCTCGGAGTAAGAAGGGTCGGTCAATATGTTGACTCTGGGTTTGATCTTCAGGGTGCTCTTCTGAGCATTTGAAGCTGGAGCCTGAACATTTTCTTTGAAGACGTCATCGTCACCATGTAATGCTGTTTGCTTGTAAGCCAGTAGATAAGGAATAGGTCTCTCTACAATCTTCTGGGGGACTTTAGCTTTACCTTGGAAAGTATCATCTTTCATCCTCTGAGGTTGTTCCAGCATCTGGTCCACTTGCACCATTTTGGTCAGTTTTGCAGCATTGGGGATGTCCTGAACAGAGTGGTCCTTCACTGGCATCAAAGGCTTGTGCTCTGGAACATAAATCAGGGGCTCTGAGGGGTCCTTGGCATTTTTGGAGGAATATCCTTTAGTCAACTGGCCCACATTACCTGAAGAAGAATCGTCTTTCACCCGTAAACTCTCAAGTTGTTCCAGCAATGTCTTAAAATTTGTCTCTTTGGTAGCGTCGGGGTTGTTCAGAACAGGGTGGTCCTTCACTGGCATCAAAGTAGTCTGGTCCGAAGACGAAGAAGACAACACATTTGTAGCAGCAGGCGATAGGAGACAGAAAATAACAGCCAAAAATAACATCTTCATGTTGCACAGCCCACCTTTCTGGGCGAGCTGTGCCATTTTGATGAAAGAAATCATCTTTCAAAAGTAGGCAGTACAAATTACAAGTCAAACTACTAACTGGTCAGCTGAGCTTTGTAAAAGTGATTTGGGTTTACTGTTCACTGTCAAAGATACATAAGATATGGACCCAACATGATGTAATAGAGGAGTCGATTATGACATCACGAGTTCCAGAATGTTGACCGTGGACATTCAACAACTATGTAACCTGCTCTTCATTTTATTCATTCATTCAGATAATTCATTAATCTCTTTGGAGACATTTGGCAATTTGTTTGACGTGCAGTCCCTGTCCCTTAACGGCTTTCTCCGACAACTTTGGCAAATGCCCCTATGACCTACAGCTCCTCGTATACTACCAGATCATGATATCTACACTGGTGCTTGCGATGACCCAGCTAATTATGAGCTTTCTGACCAGGGGAGTGAGACACTTTTGGGCCTTCCTCATGGCCCGCACCGCCCCCCTTGGAAATCAAATGTTTAAAAACAAGCTCTGATACTTTGGTCACTAAGAAAGTATTTTTTAAACCTCTCGCTCTAGCTGGATGCATCAATGTCTGGTTCATACATGCATAATCTGAGAGAAGAATTACTGTTTTACCTCAATTAGCCACAAAATCCCTAGTTTGAAAGCGACTGTTTTCTTGAAGCTGTGCCACGCCATTTTCCTTACATTTACCTCCACATTTGCTTCCATGTGGGCCAGCTCCCTAGCAATTAGAATTCCAGCCAATGGGCTTCAGCCCCTTACATTTGAGTAACAGCTAGCAAGAGGCCTGCCCAACATTATCCAATGAGGTTGCAGGGCTAACGGCTCAGAGGACACAGCAGAGAGAGAAATTACTCGGTGCACATACAGTGCCTTCAGAAAGTATTCACACCCCTCGACTTTTGCCACATTTTGTTGTGTTACAGCCTGAATTTAAAATGGATTAAATTGAGATTGTGTCACTGACCTATACACAATAATGTAAAAAGTGAAATTCAGTTTTTTGACATTTTTACAAATGAATTTCAAATGAAATGTCTTCAGTCAATAAGTATTCCATGCCTTTGCTATGGCAAGCCTAAATAAGTTCAGGAGTAAAGTTTGCTTAACAAGCCATATAATAAGTTCATTGGACTCTGTTTGCAATAATAATGTTTAACATGATTTTTTAATTACTACCTCATCTCTGTACCCCACACATACAATTATCTGTAAGGTCCCTCAGTCAAGCATTGAATTTCAAACACAGATTCAACCACAAAGACCAGGGAGGTTTTCCAATGCCTCACAAAGAAGGGCACCTATTGGTAGATAGGTAAAAATAGAAAAGGCAGACATTGAATATCCCTTTGAGCATGGTGACGTTATTAATGGCACTTTAGATGGTGTATCAATACACCGTCACTACAAAATACAGGCGTCCTTCCTAACTCAGTTGCTGAAGAACAGTGGTGGAAAAAGTACTTAAAAGTCATAATTGAGTAAAAGTAAAGATACCTTAATAGGAAATGACTCAAGTAAAACTGAAAGTCACCCAGTAAAATACTACATGAGCAAAAGTCTAAAAGTATTTGGTTTTAAATGTACTTAAGTATTAAAAGTAAAAGTATTAATCATTTCAAATTCCTTATATTATGCAAACCAGACAGCACAATTTTTTTTATTTATTTACGGATAGCCAGGAGCACACTACAACACTTAATTTACAAAAAAAGCATTTGTGTTTAGTGAGTCCGCTCGATCAGAGGAAGTAGGGATGACCAGGGATGTTCTCTTGATAAGTGCGTGAATTGGACCATTTTCCTGACCAAATGTAAGAAGTACTTTTGGGTGTCAGGGAAAATGTATGGAGTAAAATGTACATTATTTTCTTTAGGAATGTAGTGAAGTAAAAGTACAGATACCCACAAAAACGACTTATGTAGTACTTTAAAGCATTTTTATTGAACTACTTTACCCCACTGCTGGAGAGGAAGTAAACCGCTCAGGGATTTCACTATGAGGCCAATGGTGACTTTAAAACAGTTACAGAGTTGAATGGCTGTGATGGAATATTGATCAACAACATTGTAGTTACTCCACAATACTAACCTAATTGACAGAGTGAAAAGAAGGAAGACGGTACAGAATAAAAAATGTTCCAAAACATGCATCCTGTTTGCAACAAGGCACTAAACTAATACTGCAAAAAATGTTGCAAAGCAATGAACTTTTTGTCCTTAATAATACAAGCATTATATTTGGGGCAAATCCAATACAGCATATTACTGAGTGCCACGCTCCATATTTTCAAGCATAGTGGTGGTTGCATCATGTTATGGGTATGCTTGTAATGGTTAAGGACTGGGGAGTTTTTCAGGATAAAAAAGAAAGTGAATGGAGCTAAGCACAGGCAAAATCCTAGAGGAAAACCTGGTTCCGTTAGACACTGGGAGATTAAATTCACCTTTCAACAGGACAATAACCTACAACACAAGGCCAAATCTGTACTGGAGTTGCTTATGTAACAATTGATAAACACTATGGGCTACTGTATGTTTAAGCTTAAACTCTATTGGACCAGTTAGGTTCGCTATTGGCGCAGTAGGGAGAAATGAAAACCCCACAACTGAATAATTTAGGAAAAGAATGTCGGCTTGTATTTTGTAAATAAAAATACTTACAAAAACAATGAATCACCTTGAGGAAATATTGATATGTGAAATGTGTAGAATGAGCTCAATATGAATTAAATACATAAAAAGACTTAGATATCGGCCATATACAATGGGGCAAAAAAGTATTTAGTCAGCCACCCGTTGTGCAAGTTCTCCCACTTAAAAAGATGAGAGGCCTGTAATTTTCATCATAGGTACACTTCAACTATGACAGACAAAATGAGAGAAAAAAATCCAGAAAATCACATTGTAGGATTTTTTTATGAATTTATTTGCAAATTATGGTGGAAAATAAGTATTTGGTCAATAACAAAAGTTTATCTCAATACTTTGTTATATACCCTTTGTTGACAATGACAGAGGTCAAACATTTTCTGTAAGTCTTCACAAGGTTTTCACACACTGTTGCTGGTGTTTTGGCCCATTCCTCCATGCAGATCTCCTCTAGAGCAGTGATAAGGTGAATTCACCAATTTGTAAGTCGCTCTGGATAAGAGCGTCTGCCAAATGACTTAAATGTAATGTAAATGTAATGTTTTGGGGCTGTTGCTGGGCAACACGGACTTTCAACTCCCTCCAAAGATTTTCTATGGGGTTGAGGTCCGGAGACTGGCTCGGCCACTCCAGGACCTTGAAATGCTTCTTACGAAGCCACTCCTTCGTTGCCCGGGCGGTGTGTTTGGGATCTTTGTCATGCTGAAAGACCCAGCCACGTTTCATCTTCAATGCCCTTGCTGATGGAAGGAGGTTTTCACTCAAAATCTCACGATACATGGCCCCATTCATTTTTTCCTTTACACGGATCAGTCGTCCTGGTCCCTTTGCAGAAAAACAGCCCCAAAGCATGATGTTTCCAACCCCGTGCTTCACAGTAGGTATGGTGTTCTTTGGATGCAACTCAGCATTCTTTGTCCTCCAAACACGACTTGTTGAGTTTTTACCAAAAAGTTCTATTTTGGTTTCATCTGACCATATGACATTCTCCCAATCTTCTTCTGGATCATCCAAATGCTCTCTAGCAAACTTCAGACGGGCCTGGACATGTACTGGCTTAAGCAGGGGGACACGTCTGGCACTGCAGGATTTGAGTCCCTGGCGGCGTAGTGTGTTACTGATGGTAGGCTTTGTTACTTTGGTCCCAGCTCCTCCTGAGGTCATTCACTAGGTCCCCCCGTGTGGTCCTGGGATTTTTGCTCACCGTTCTTGTGATCATTTTGACCCCACGGGGTGAGATCTTGCGTGGAGCCCCAGATCGAGGGAGATTATCAGTGGTCTTGTATGTCTTCCATTTCCTAATAATTGCTCCCACAGTTGATTTCTTCAAACCAAGCTGCTTACCTATTGCAGATTCAGTCTTCCCAGCCTGGTGCAGGTCTACAATTTTGTTTCTGGTGTCCTTTGACAGCTCTTTGGTCTTGGCCATAGTGGAGTTTAGAGTGTGACTGTTTGAGGTTGTGGACAGGTGTATTTTATACTGATAACAAGTTCAAACAGGTACCATTAATACAGGTAACGAGTGGAGGACAGAGGAGCCTCTTAAAGAAGAAGTTACAGGTCTGTGAGAGCCAGAAATCTTGCTTGTTTGTAGGTGACCAAATACTTATTTTCCACCATAATTTGCAAATAAATTCATTCAAAATCATACAATGCGATTTTCTGGATTTTTTTTCTCATTTTGTCTGTCATAGTTGAAGTGTACCTATGATGAAAATTACAGGCCTCTCTCATCTTTTTAAGTGGGAGAACTTTCACAATTGGTGGCTGACTAAATACTTTTTGCCCCACTGTTTGTTGAAGCTTAAACTCTATTGCACCAATTAAGTTCGCTACTGGCGCAGTAGGGAGAAATGAAAACCCCACAACTGAATAATTTAGGAAAAGAATGTCGGCTTGTATTTTGTAAATAAAAGTACTTACAAAAACAATGAATCACCTTGAGGAAATATTGATATGTGAAATGTGTACAATGAGCTCAATATGAATGAAATACATCAATAGTACAATAGACTTAGATATCGGCCATATATCCTGTCTATGGTTTACTGGGGTGCACCCAACTCTATCTTAATCTGAGGGCCTCTCAGATTTCAATGGTCAAAGTTCAATAGCAATACAATAAACATGAATCCACAGAAAAACACAACCCAATTCACAAATACAGACTTATAAACCACTATGACATTGGTCAAATTAAACAAAACCAAAAATATATAATAATGACAAGACTTCAAAATGGTTGTGTAGCAATGATCAACAATCAATTTGACAAAGCTTGAAGAATATTTTTATAATAATGGGGAAACATCGTACAATCGAGGTGTACAAAACTCTTGAGAGGCTTACGCAGAAAGACCCACAGCTGTAATTGCTGCCAAAGGGGATTATAACATGTATTGACTTAGGGGTGTGAATACTTATGTAAGTGAGATATTTCTGTATTTTATTTTCAATAAATGAGTTAAAATTTCTAAAAAGATGTTTTCACATTGTCATTATGGGGTATTTTGTGTAGATGGGTGAGAACAAAATACACTGCTCAAAAAAATAAAGGGAACACTTAAACAACACAATGTAACTCCAAGTCAATCACACTTCTGTGAAATCAAACTGTCCACTGAGGAAGCAACACTGATTGACAATAAATTTCACATGCTGTTGTGCAAATGGAATAGACAACAGGTGGAAATTATAGGCAATTAGCAAGACACCCCAATAAAGGAGTGGTTCTGCAGGTGGGGACCACAGGCCACTTCTCAGTTCCTATGCTTCTTGGCTGATGTTTTGGTCACTTTTGAATGCTGGCGGTGCTTTCACTCTAGTGGTAGCATGAGACGGAGTCTATAACCCACACAAGTGGCTCAGGTAGTGCAGCTCATCCAGGATGGCACATCACTGCGAGATGAGGCAAGAAGGTTTGCTGTGTCTGTCAGCATGGAGGCGCTACCAGGAGACAGGCCAGTACATCAGGAGACGTGGAGGAGACCGTAGGAGGGCAACAACCCAGCAGCAGGACCGCTATCTCCGCCTTTGTGCAAGGAGGAGCACTGCCAGAGCCCTGCAAAATGACCTCCAGCAAACCACAAATGTGCATGTGTCTGCTCAAATGGTCAGAAACAGACTCCATGAGGGTGGTATGAGGGCCCGACGTCCACAGGTGGGGGTTGTGCTTACAGCCCAATACCGTGCAGGATGTTTGGCATTTTCCAGAGAACACCAAGATTGGCAAATTCGCCACTGGCGCCCTGTGCTCTTCACAGATGAAAGCAGGTTCACACTGAGCACATGTGACAGACGTGACAGAGTCTGGAGACGCCGTGGAGAACATTCTGCTGCCTGCAACATCCTCCATCATGACCGGTTTGGCAGTGGCTCAGTCATGGTGTGGGGTGGCATTTCTTTGGGGGCCGCACAGCCCTCCATGTGCTCGCCAGAGGTAGCTTGACTGCCATTAGGTACCGAGATGAGATCCTCAGACCCCTTGTGAGACCATATGCTGGTGCGGTTGGCCTTGGGTTCCTCCTAATGCAAGACAATGCTAGACCTCATGTGGCTGGAGTGTGTCAGCAGTTCCTGCAAGAGGAGGGCATTGATGCTATGGACTGGCCCGCCCGTTCCCCAGACCTGAATCCAATTGAGCACATCTGGGACATCATATCTCGCTCCATCCACCAACGCCACGTTGCACCACAGACTGTCCAGGAGTTGGCGGATGCTTTAGTCCAGGTCTGGGAGGAGATCCCTCGGGAGACCATCCGCCACCTCATCAGGAGCATGCCCAGGCATTGTAGGGAGGTCATACAGGCACGTGGAGGCCACACACACACTACTGAGCCTCATTTTGGACTTGTTTTAAGGACATTACATCAAAGTTGGATCAGCCTGTAGTGTGGTTTTCCACTTTAATTTTGAGTGTGACTCCAAATCCAGACCTCCATGGGTTGATAAATTTGATTTCCATTGATAATTTGTGTGTGATTTTGTTGTCAGCACATTCAACTATGTAAAGAAAAAAGTATTTAATATGAATATGAATTTCATTCATTCAGATCTAGGATGTGTTATTTTAGTGTTCCTTTATTTTTTTGAGCAGTGTATATTTAATCCATTTTGAATTCAGGCTGTAACACAACAAAATGTGAATTAAGTCAAGTGGTATGAATACATACTGAAGGGACTGTATCTGCACATATCTGATGTAGCACAAGATGTTCAGGGACACTTTTGGCTTGTGAGTGCTACTTTCAGAACTACTGGCAAAAAAAGTATGCAAAAGTACAGAAGAATCATTTGTTAAACCATTTTTTTCTCAAAATCTATTTGATCAATTAAATAATGTTTCTTATTCATTTACAACACAACAGTACAACAACAAATCAAAATACCCAAAAATGACTTTAAACATACGTTTTAAATACAATATATTTTTATTACTATTCTAAAGAAATTCAATTCAATTACAAACAGAAAAAATAAGTCTTCATAGGTGGCAGTCTCCATGTGATCTCATTTGGAGATTCAATATCTGCTGCTTTTATTCAATGTCACTTGGTTTAAGAAGTAGCCCTCGGTCTTAATCGATACAAACCTCAGTGAGCCCGGAATGTGTGTAGCAGGGCTTCTCGGTTGCCTCGTAGTTGGATGCCTCAGCATTGTCGGATACAACTTCGGCTAGCTTGGTGTCGAATGGGTTTAATGCCACCTGGATGGTAGGCTCAGAGTCAGGCACAAGAAAGTTCTCTGGGATGCTCGACAGAGGCGGCTCACACTCTCTCAGGCTGACGGCACTCTTTCCGGGTCTCTTTTCAGATTCAGATTTGTCCTCGGTGGAGATTGACTCCTTTGACTTCGGCAACTCTTTTGCCGAACCGTCAGAAATGTGGGCACACTGTGGTGTGGATGATGCCTGTTTCAAACCAAAGCGTGAAGATATGCTCTCCCGGACTCTGGACACCAGTGTCTGTGGTTCATCGGTGGCTGGTTGTCTTTTCTTCAGCCTGGCAGCGGCCATAGCATCAGATCTCCTTCTAGCCTCCTTGGAGATTCTCACAGCATCATAGAGAACTACTATTATGATGAAGCCATAGAAAAAGAGCCCCAAAATCAGGTTCACCTTCACAAGTGGCTCGGAGTAAGAAGGGTCGGTCAATATGTTGACTCTGGGTTTGATCTTCAGGGTGCTCTTCTGAGCATTTGAAGCTGGAGCCTGAACATTTTCTTTGAAGACGTCATCGTCACCATGTAATGCTGTTTGCTTGTAAGCCAGTAGATAAGGAATAGGTCTCTCTACAATCTTCTGGGGGACTTTAGCTTTACCTTGGAAAGTATCATCTTTCATCCTCTGAGGTTGTTCCAGCATCTGGTCCACTTGCACCATTTTGGTCAGTTTTGCAGCATTGGGGATGTCCTGAACAGAGTGGTCCTTCACTGGCATCAAAGGCTTGTGCTCTGGAACATAAATCAGGGGCTCTGAGGGGTCCTTGGCATTTTTGGAGGAATATCCTTTAGTCAACTGGCCCACATTACCTGAAGAAGAATCGTCTTTCACCCGTAAACTCTCAAGTTGTTCCAGCAATGTCTTAAAATTTGTCTCTTTGGTAGCGTCGGGGTTGTTCAGAACAGGGTGGTCCTTCACTGGCATCAAAGTAGTCTGGTCCGAAGACGAAGAAGACAACACATTTGTAGCAGCAGGCGATAGGAGACAGAAAATAACAGCCAAAAATAACATCTTCATGTTGCACAGCCCACCTTTCTGGGCGAGCTGTGCCATTTTGATGAAAGAAATCATCTTTCAAAAGTAGGCAGTACAAATTACAAGTCAAACTACTAACTGGTCAGCTGAGCTTTGTAAAAGTGATTTGGGTTTACTGTTCACTGTCAAAGATACATAAGATATGGACCCAACATGATGTAATAGAGGAGTCGATTATGACATCACGAGTTCCAGAATGTTGACCGTGGACATTCAACAACTATGTAACCTGCTCTTCATTTTATTCATTCATTCAGATAATTCATTAATCTCTTTGGAGACATTTGGCAATTTGTTTGACGTGCAGTCCCTGTCCCTTAACGGCTTTCTCCGACAACTTTGGCAAATGCCCCTATGACCTACAGCTCCTCGTATACTACCAGATCATGATATCTACACTGGTGCTTGCGATGACCCAGCTAATTATGAGCTTTCTGACCAGGGGAGTGAGACACTTTTGGGCCTTCCTCATGGCCCGCACCGCCCCCCTTGGAAATCAAATGTTTAAAAACAAGCTCTGATACTTTGGTCACTAAGAAAGTATTTTTTAAACCTCTCGCTCTAGCTGGATGCATCAATGTCTGGTTCATACATGCATAATCTGAGAGAAGAATTACTGTTTTACCTCAATTAGCCACAAAATCCCTAGTTTGAAAGCGACTGTTTTCTTGAAGCTGTGCCACGCCATTTTCCTTACATTTACCTCCACATTTGCTTCCATGTGGGCCAGCTCCCTAGCAATTAGAATTCCAGCCAATGGGCTTCAGCCCCTTACATTTGAGTAACAGCTAGCAAGAGGCCTGCCCAACATTATCCAATGAGGTTGCAGGGCTAACGGCTCAGAGGACACAGCAGAGAGAGAGAAATTACTCGGTGCACATACAGTGCCTTCAGAAAGTATTCACACCCCTCGACTTTTGCCACATTTTGTTGTGTTACAGCCTGAATTTAAAATGGATTAAATTGAGATTGTGTCACTGACCTATACACAATAATGTAAAAAGTGAAATTCAGTTTTTTGACATTTTTACAAATGAATTTCAAATGAAATGTCTTCAGTCAATAAGTATTCCATGCCTTTGCTATGGCAAGCCTAAATAAGTTCAGGAGTAAAGTTTGCTTAACAAGCCATATAATAAGTTCATTGGACTCTGTTTGCAATAATAATGTTTAACATGATTTTTTAATTACTACCTCATCTCTGTACCCCACACATACAATTATCTGTAAGGTCCCTCAGTCAAGCATTGAATTTCAAACACAGATTCAACCACAAAGACCAGGGAGGTTTTCCAATGCCTCACAAAGAAGGGCACCTATTGGTAGATAGGTAAAAATAGAAAAGGCAGACATTGAATATCCCTTTGAGCATGGTGACGTTATTAATGGCACTTTAGATGGTGTATCAATACACCGTCACTACAAAATACAGGCGTCCTTCCTAACTCAGTTGCTGAAGAACAGTGGTGGAAAAAGTACTTAAAAGTCATAATTGAGTAAAAGTAAAGATACCTTAATAGGAAATGACTCAAGTAAAACTGAAAGTCACCCAGTAAAATACTACATGAGCAAAAGTCTAAAAGTATTTGGTTTTAAATGTACTTAAGTATTACAAGTAAAAGTATTAATCATTTCAAATTCCTTATATTATGCAAACCAGACAGCACAATTTTTTTTATTTATTTACGGATAGCCAGGAGCACACTACAACACTTAATTTACAAAAAAAGCATTTGTGTTTAGTGAGTCCGCTCGATCAGAGGAAGTAGGGATGACCAGGGATGTTCTCTTGATAAGTGCGTGAATTGGACCATTTTCCTGACCAAATGTAAGAAGTACTTTTGGGTGTCAGGGAAAATGTATGGAGTAAAATGTACATTATTTTCTTTAGGAATGTAGTGAAGTAAAAGTACAGATACCCACAAAAACGACTTATGTAGTACTTTAAAGCATTTTTATTGAACTACTTTACCCCACTGCTGGAGAGGAAGTAAACCGCTCAGGGATTTCACTATGAGGCCAATGGTGACTTTAAAACAGTTACAGAGTTGAATGGCTGTGATGGAATATTGATCAACAACATTGTAGTTACTCCACAATACTAACCTAATTGACAGAGTGAAAAGAAGGAAGACGGTACAGAATAAAAAATGTTCCAAAACATGCATCCTGTTTGCAACAAGGCACTAAACTAATACTGCAAAAAATGTTGCAAAGCAATGAACTTTTTGTCCTTAATAATACAAGCATTATATTTGGGGCAAATCCAATACAGCATATTACTGAGTGCCACGCTCCATATTTTCAAGCATAGTGGTGGTTGCATCATGTTATGGGTATGCTTGTAATGGTTAAGGACTGGGGAGTTTTTCAGGATAAAAAGAAAGTGAATGGAGCTAAGCACAGGCAAAATCCTAGAGGAAAACCTGGTTCCGTTAGACACTGGGAGATTAAATTCACCTTTCAACAGGACAATAACCTACAACACAAGGCCAAATCTGTACTGGAGTTGCTTATGTAACAATTGATAAACACTATGGGCTACTGTATGTTTAAGCTTAAACTCTATTGGACCAGTTAGGTTCGCTATTGGCGCAGTAGGGAGAAATGAAAACCCCACAACTGAATAATTTAGGAAAAGAATGTCGGCTTGTATTTTGTAAATAAAAATACTTACAAAAACAATGAATCACCTTGAGGAAATATTGATATGTGAAATGTGTAGAATGAGCTCAATATGAATTAAATACATAAAAAGACTTAGATATCGGCCATATACAATGGGGCAAAAAAGTATTTAGTCAGCCACCCGTTGTGCAAGTTCTCCCACTTAAAAAGATGAGAGGCCTGTAATTTTCATCATAGGTACACTTCAACTATGACAGACAAAATGAGAGAAAAAAATCCAGAAAATCACATTGTAGGATTTTTTTATGAATTTATTTGCAAATTATGGTGGAAAATAAGTATTTGGTCAATAACAAAAGTTTATCTCAATACTTTGTTATATACCCTTTGTTGACAATGACAGAGGTCAAACATTTTCTGTAAGTCTTCACAAGGTTTTCACACACTGTTGCTGGTGTTTTGGCCCATTCCTCCATGCAGATCTCCTCTAGAGCAGTGATAAGGTGAATTCACCAATTTGTAAGTCGCTCTGGATAAGAGCGTCTGCCAAATGACTTAAATGTAATGTAAATGTAATGTTTTGGGGCTGTTGCTGGGCAACACGGACTTTCAACTCCCTCCAAAGATTTTCTATGGGGTTGAGGTCCGGAGACTGGCTCGGCCACTCCAGGACCTTGAAATGCTTCTTACGAAGCCACTCCTTCGTTGCCCGGGCGGTGTGTTTGGGATCTTTGTCATGCTGAAAGACCCAGCCACGTTTCATCTTCAATGCCCTTGCTGATGGAAGGAGGTTTTCACTCAAAATCTCACGATACATGGCCCCATTCATTTTTTCCTTTACACGGATCAGTCGTCCTGGTCCCTTTGCAGAAAAACAGCCCCAAAGCATGATGTTTCCAACCCCGTGCTTCACAGTAGGTATGGTGTTCTTTGGATGCAACTCAGCATTCTTTGTCCTCCAAACACGACTTGTTGAGTTTTTACCAAAAAGTTCTATTTTGGTTTCATCTGACCATATGACATTCTCCCAATCTTCTTCTGGATCATCCAAATGCTCTCTAGCAAACTTCAGACGGGCCTGGACATGTACTGGCTTAAGCAGGGGGACACGTCTGGCACTGCAGGATTTGAGTCCCTGGCGGCGTAGTGTGTTACTGATGGTAGGCTTTGTTACTTTGGTCCCAGCTCCTCCTGAGGTCATTCACTAGGTCCCCCGTGTGGTCCTGGGATTTTTGCTCACCGTTCTTGTGATCATTTTGACCCCACGGGGTGAGATCTTGCGTGGAGCCCCAGATCGAGGGAGATTATCAGTGGTCTTGTATGTCTTCCATTTCCTAATAATTGCTCCCACAGTTGATTTCTTCAAACCAAGCTGCTTACCTATTGCAGATTCAGTCTTCCCAGCCTGGTGCAGGTCTACAATTTTGTTTCTGGTGTCCTTTGACAGCTCTTTGGTCTTGGCCATAGTGGAGTTTAGAGTGTGACTGTTTGAGGTTGTGGACAGGTGTATTTTATACTGATAACAAGTTCAAACAGGTACCATTAATACAGGTAACGAGTGGAGGACAGAGGAGCCTCTTAAAGAAGAAGTTACAGGTCTGTGAGAGCCAGAAATCTTGCTTGTTTGTAGGTGACCAAATACTTATTTTCCACCATAATTTGCAAATAAATTCATTCAAAATCATACAATGCGATTTTCTGGATTTTTTTTCTCATTTTGTCTGTCATAGTTGAAGTGTACCTATGATGAAAATTACAGGCCTCTCTCATCTTTTTAAGTGGGAGAACTTTCACAATTGGTGGCTGACTAAATACTTTTTTGCCCCACTGTTTGTTGAAGCTTAAACTCTATTGCACCAATTAAGTTCGCTACTGGCGCAGTAGGGAGAAATGAAAACCCCACAACTGAATAATTTAGGAAAAGAATGTCGGCTTGTATTTTGTAAATAAAAGTACTTACAAAAACAATGAATCACCTTGAGGAAATATTGATATGTGAAATGTGTACAATGAGCTCAATATGAATGAAATACATCAATAGTACAATAGACTTAGATATCGGCCATATATCCTGTCTATGGTTTACTGGGGTGCACCCAACTCTATCTTAATCTGAGGGCCTCTCAGATTTCAATGGTCAAAGTTCAATAGCAATACAATAAACATGAATCCACAGAAAAACACAACCCAATTCACAAATACAGACTTATAAACCACTATGACATTGGTCAAATTAAACAAAACCAAAAATATATAATAATGACAAGACTTCAAAATGGTTGTGTAGCAATGATCAACAATCAATTTGACAAAGCTTGAAGAATATTTTTATAATAATGGGGAAACATCGTACAATCGAGGTGTACAAAACTCTTGAGAGGCTTACGCAGAAAGACCCACAGCTGTAATTGCTGCCAAAGGGGATTATAACATGTATTGACTTAGGGGTGTGAATACTTATGTAAGTGAGATATTTCTGTATTTTATTTTCAATAAATGAGTTAAAATTTCTAAAAAGATGTTTTCACATTGTCATTATGGGGTATTTTGTGTAGATGGGTGAGAACAAAATACACTGCTCAAAAAAATAAAGGGAACACTTAAACAACACAATGTAACTCCAAGTCAATCACACTTCTGTGAAATCAAACTGTCCACTGAGGAAGCAACACTGATTGACAATAAATTTCACATGCTGTTGTGCAAATGGAATAGACAACAGGTGGAAATTATAGGCAATTAGCAAGACACCCCAATAAAGGAGTGGTTCTGCAGGTGGGGACCACAGGCCACTTCTCAGTTCCTATGCTTCTTGGCTGATGTTTTGGTCACTTTTGAATGCTGGCGGTGCTTTCACTCTAGTGGTAGCATGAGACGGAGTCTATAACCCACACAAGTGGCTCAGGTAGTGCAGCTCATCCAGGATGGCACATCACTGCGAGATGTGGCAAGAAGGTGTGCTGTGTCTGTCAGCATGGAGGCGCTACCAGGAGACAGGCCAGTACATCAGGAGACGTGGAGGAGACCGTAGGAGGGCAACAACCCAGCAGCAGGACCGCTATCTCCGCCTTTGTGCAAGGAGGAGCACTGCCAGAGCCCTGCAAAATGACCTCCAGCAAACCACAAATGTGCATGTGTCTGCTCAAATGGTCAGAAACAGACTCCATGAGGGTGGTATGAGGGCCCGACGTCCACAGGTGGGGGTTGTGCTTACAGCCCAATACCGTGCAGGATGTTTGGCATTTTCCAGAGAACACCAAGATTGGCAAATTCGCCACTGGCGCCCTGTGCTCTTCACAGATGAAAGCAGGTTCACACTGAGCACATGTGACAGACGTGACAGAGTCTGGAGACGCCGTGGAGAACATTCTGCTGCCTGCAACATCCTCCATCATGACCGGTTTGGCAGTGGCTCAGTCATGGTGTGGGGTGGCATTTCTTTGGGGGCCGCACAGCCCTCCATGTGCTCGCCAGAGGTAGCTTGACTGCCATTAGGTACCGAGATGAGATCCTCAGACCCCTTGTGAGACCATATGCTGGTGCGGTTGGCCTTGGGTTCCTCCTAATGCAAGACAATGCTAGACCTCATGTGGCTGGAGTGTGTCAGCAGTTCCTGCAAGAGGAGGGCATTGATGCTATGGACTGGCCCGCCCGTTCCCCAGACCTGAATCCAATTGAGCACATCTGGGACATCATATCTCGCTCCATCCACCAACGCCACGTTGCACCACAGACTGTCCAGGAGTTGGCGGATGCTTTAGTCCAGGTCTGGGAGGAGATCCCTCGGGAGACCATCCGCCACCTCATCAGGAGCATGCCCAGGCATTGTAGGGAGGTCATACAGGCACGTGGAGGCCACACACACACTACTGAGCCTCATTTTGGACTTGTTTTAAGGACATTACATCAAAGTTGGATCAGCCTGTAGTGTGGTTTTCCACTTTAATTTTGAGTGTGACTCCAAATCCAGACCTCCATGGGTTGATAAATTTGATTTCCATTGATAATTTGTGTGTGATTTTGTTGTCAGCACATTCAACTATGTAAAGAAAAAAGTATTTAATATGAATATGAATTTCATTCATTCAGATCTAGGATGTGTTATTTTAGTGTTCCTTTATTTTTTTGAGCAGTGTATATTTAATCCATTTTGAATTCAGGCTGTAACACAACAAAATGTGAATTAAGTCAAGTGGTATGAATACATACTGAAGGGACTGTATCTGCACATATCTGATGTAGCACAAGATGTTCAGGGACACTTTTGGCTTGTGAGTGCTACTTTCAGAACTACTGGCAAAAAAAGTATGCAAAAGTACAGAAGAATCATTTGTTAAACCATTTTTTTTCTCAAAATCTATTTGATCAATTAAATAATGTTTCTTATTCATTTACAACACAACAGTACAACAACAAATCAAAATACCCAAAAATGACTTTAAACATACGTTTTAAATACAATATATTTTTATTACTATTCTAAAGAAATTCAATTCAATTACAAACAGAAAAAATAAGTCTTCATAGGTGGCAGTCTCCATGTGATCTCATTTGGAGATTCAATATCTGCTGCTTTTATTCAATGTCACTTGGTTTAAGAAGTAGCCCTCGGTCTTAATCGATACAAACCTCAGTGAGCCCGGAATGTGTGTAGCAGGGCTTCTCGGTTGCCTCGTAGTTGGATGCCTCAGCATTGTCGGATACAACTTCGGCTAGCTTGGTGTCGAATGGGTTTAATGCCACCTGGATGGTAGGCTCAGAGTCAGGCACAAGAAAGTTCTCTGGGATGCTCGACAGAGGCGGCTCACACTCTCTCAGGCTGACGGCACTCTTTCCGGGTCTCTTTTCAGATTCAGATTTGTCCTCGGTGGAGATTGACTCCTTTGACTTCGGCAACTCTTTTGCCGAACCGTCAGAAATGTGGGCACACTGTGGTGTGGATGATGCCTGTTTCAAACCAAAGCGTGAAGATATGCTCTCCCGGACTCTGGACACCAGTGTCTGTGGTTCATCGGTGGCTGGTTGTCTTTTCTTCAGCCTGGCAGCGGCCATAGCATCAGATCTCCTTCTAGCCTCCTTGGAGATTCTCACAGCATCATAGAGAACTACTATTATGATGAAGCCATAGAAAAAGAGCCCCAAAATCAGGTTCACCTTCACAAGTGGCTCGGAGTAAGAAGGGTCGGTCAATATGTTGACTCTGGGTTTGATCTTCAGGGTGCTCTTCTGAGCATTTGAAGCTGGAGCCTGAACATTTTCTTTGAAGACGTCATCGTCACCATGTAATGCTGTTTGCTTGTAAGCCAGTAGATAAGGAATAGGTCTCTCTACAATCTTCTGGGGGACTTTAGCTTTACCTTGGAAAGTATCATCTTTCATCCTCTGAGGTTGTTCCAGCATCTGGTCCACTTGCACCATTTTGGTCAGTTTTGCAGCATTGGGGATGTCCTGAACAGAGTGGTCCTTCACTGGCATCAAAGGCTTGTGCTCTGGAACATAAATCAGGGGCTCTGAGGGGTCCTTGGCATTTTTGGAGGAATATCCTTTAGTCAACTGGCCCACATTACCTGAAGAAGAATCGTCTTTCACCCGTAAACTCTCAAGTTGTTCCAGCAATGTCTTAAAATTTGTCTCTTTGGTAGCGTCGGGGTTGTTCAGAACAGGGTGGTCCTTCACTGGCATCAAAGTAGTCTGGTCCGAAGACGAAGAAGACAACACATTTGTAGCAGCAGGCGATAGGAGACAGAAAATAACAGCCAAAAATAACATCTTCATGTTGCACAGCCCACCTTTCTGGGCGAGCTGTGCCATTTTGATGAAAGAAATCATCTTTCAAAAGTAGGCAGTACAAATTACAAGTCAAACTACTAACTGGTCAGCTGAGCTTTGTAAAAGTGATTTGGGTTTACTGTTCACTGTCAAAGATACATAAGATATGGACCCAACATGATGTAATAGAGGAGTCGATTATGACATCACGAGTTCCAGAATGTTGACCGTGGACATTCAACAACTATGTAACCTGCTCTTCATTTTATTCATTCATTCAGATAATTCATTAATCTCTTTGGAGACATTTGGCAATTTGTTTGACGTGCAGTCCCTGTCCCTTAACGGCTTTCTCCGACAACTTTGGCAAATGCCCCTATGACCTACAGCTCCTCGTATACTACCAGATCATGATATCTACACTGGTGCTTGCGATGACCCAGCTAATTATGAGCTTTCTGACCAGGGGAGTGAGACACTTTTGGGCCTTCCTCATGGCCCGCACCGCCCCCTTGGAAATCAAATGTTTAAAAACAAGCTCTGATACTTTGGTCACTAAGAAAGTATTTTTTAAACCTCTCGCTCTAGCTGGATGCATCAATGTCTGGTTCATACATGCATAATCTGAGAGAAGAATTACTGTTTTACCTCAATTAGCCACAAAATCCCTAGTTTGAAAGCGACTGTTTTCTTGAAGCTGTGCCACGCCATTTTCCTTACATTTACCTCCACATTTGCTTCCATGTGGGCCAGCTCCCTAGCAATTAGAATTCCAGCCAATGGGCTTCAGCCCCTTACATTTGAGTAACAGCTAGCAAGAGGCCTGCCCAACATTATCCAATGAGGTTGCAGGGCTAACGGCTCAGAGGACACAGCAGAGAGAGAAATTACTCGGTGCACATACAGTGCCTTCAGAAAGTATTCACACCCCTCGACTTTTGCCACATTTTGTTGTGTTACAGCCTGAATTTAAAATGGATTAAATTGAGATTGTGTCACTGACCTATACACAATAATGTAAAAAGTGAAATTCAGTTTTTTGACATTTTTACAAATGAATTTCAAATGAAATGTCTTCAGTCAATAAGTATTCCATGCCTTTGCTATGGCAAGCCTAAATAAGTTCAGGAGTAAAGTTTGCTTAACAAGCCATATAATAAGTTCATTGGACTCTGTTTGCAATAATAATGTTTAACATGATTTTTTAATTACTACCTCATCTCTGTACCCCACACATACAATTATCTGTAAGGTCCCTCAGTCAAGCATTGAATTTCAAACACAGATTCAACCACAAAGACCAGGGAGGTTTTCCAATGCCTCACAAAGAAGGGCACCTATTGGTAGATAGGTAAAAATAGAAAAGGCAGACATTGAATATCCCTTTGAGCATGGTGACGTTATTAATGGCACTTTAGATGGTGTATCAATACACCGTCACTACAAAATACAGGCGTCCTTCCTAACTCAGTTGCTGAAGAACAGTGGTGGAAAAAGTACTTAAAAGTCATAATTGAGTAAAAGTAAAGATACCTTAATAGGAAATGACTCAAGTAAAACTGAAAGTCACCCAGTAAAATACTACATGAGCAAAAGTCTAAAAGTATTTGGTTTTAAATGTACTTAAGTATTAAAAGTAAAAGTATTAATCATTTCAAATTCCTTATATTATGCAAACCAGACAGCACAATTTTTTTTATTTATTTACGGATAGCCAGGAGCACACTACAACACTTAATTTACAAAAAAAGCATTTGTGTTTAGTGAGTCCGCTCGATCAGAGGAAGTAGGGATGACCAGGGATGTTCTCTTGATAAGTGCGTGAATTGGACCATTTTCCTGACCAAATGTAAGAAGTACTTTTGGGTGTCAGGGAAAATGTATGGAGTAAAATGTACATTATTTTCTTTAGGAATGTAGTGAAGTAAAAGTACAGATACCCACAAAAACGACTTATGTAGTACTTTAAAGCATTTTTATTGAACTACTTTACCCCACTGCTGGAGAGGAAGTAAACCGCTCAGGGATTTCACTATGAGGCCAATGGTGACTTTAAAACAGTTACAGAGTTGAATGGCTGTGATGGAATATTGATCAACAACATTGTAGTTACTCCACAATACTAACCTAATTGACAGAGTGAAAAGAAGGAAGACGGTACAGAATAAAAAATGTTCCAAAACATGCATCCTGTTTGCAACAAGGCACTAAACTAATACTGCAAAAAATGTTGCAAAGCAATGAACTTTTTGTCCTTAATAATACAAGCATTATATTTGGGGCAAATCCAATACAGCATATTACTGAGTGCCACGCTCCATATTTTCAAGCATAGTGGTGGTTGCATCATGTTATGGGTATGCTTGTAATGGTTAAGGACTGGGGAGTTTTTCAGGATAAAAAAGAAAGTGAATGGAGCTAAGCACAGGCAAAATCCTAGAGGAAAACCTGGTTCCGTTAGACACTGGGAGATTAAATTCACCTTTCAGCAGGACAATAACCTACAACACAAGGCCAAATCTGTACTGGAGTTGCTTATGTAACAATTGATAAACACTATGGGCTACTGTATGTTTAAGCTTAAACTCTATTGGACCAGTTAGGTTCGCTACTGGCGCAGTAGGGAGAAATGAAAACCCCACAACTGAATAATTTAGGAAAAGAATGTCGGCTTGTATTTTGTAAATAAAAATACTTACAAAAACAATGAATCACCTTGAGGAAATATTGATATGTGAAATGTGTAGAATGAGCTCAATATGAATTAAATACATAAAAAGACTTAGATATCGGCCATATACAATGGGGCAAAAAAGTATTTAGTCAGCCACCCGTTGTGCAAGTTCTCCCACTTAAAAAGATGAGAGGCCTGTAATTTTCATCATAGGTACACTTCAACTATGACAGACAAAATGAGAGAAAAAAATCCAGAAAATCACATTGTAGGATTTTTTTATGAATTTATTTGCAAATTATGGTGGAAAATAAGTATTTGGTCAATAACAAAAGTTTATCTCAATACTTTGTTATATACCCTTTGTTGACAATGACAGAGGTCAAACATTTTCTGTAAGTCTTCACAAGGTTTTCACACACTGTTGCTGGTGTTTTGGCCCATTCCTCCATGCAGATCTCCTCTAGAGCAGTGATAATGTTTTGGGGCTGTAATGTTTTGGGCTGTTGCTGGGCAACACGGACTTTCAACTCCCTCCAAAGATTTTCTATGGGGTTGAGGTCCGGAGACTGGCTCGGCCACTCCAGGACCTTGAAATGCTTCTTACGAAGCCACTCCTTCGTTGCCCGGGCGGTGTGTTTGGGATCTTTGTCATGCTGAAAGACCCAGCCACGTTTCATCTTCAATGCCCTTGCTGATGGAAGGAGGTTTTCACTCAAAATCTCACGATACATGGCCCCATTCATTTTTTCCTTTACACGGATCAGTCGTCCTGGTCCCTTTGCAGAAAAACAGCCCCAAAGCATGATGTTTCCAACCCCGTGCTTCACAGTAGGTATGGTGTTCTTTGGATGCAACTCAGCATTCTTTGTCCTCCAAACACGACTTGTTGAGTTTTTACCAAAAAGTTCTATTTTGGTTTCATCTGACCATATGACATTCTCCCAATCTTCTTCTGGATCATCCAAATGCTCTCTAGCAAACTTCAGACGGGCCTGGACATGTACTGGCTTAAGCAGGGGGACACGTCTGGCACTGCAGGATTTGAGTCCCTGGCGGCGTAGTGTGTTACTGATGGTAGGCTTTGTTACTTTGGTCCCAGCTCCTCCTGAGGTCATTCACTAGGTCCCCCCGTGTGGTCCTGGGATTTTTGCTCACCGTTCTTGTGATCATTTTGACCCCACGGGGTGAGATCTTGCGTGGAGCCCCAGATCGAGGGAGATTATCAGTGGTCTTGTATGTCTTCCATTTCCTAATAATTGCTCCCACAGTTGATTTCTTCAAACCAAGCTGCTTACCTATTGCAGATTCAGTCTTCCCAGCCTGGTGCAGGTCTACAATTTTGTTTCTGGTGTCCTTTGACAGCTCTTTGGTCTTGGCCATAGTGGAGTTTAGAGTGTGACTGTTTGAGGTTGTGGACAGGTGTATTTTATACTGATAACAAGTTCAAACAGGTACCATTAATACAGGTAACGAGTGGAGGACAGAGGAGCCTCTTAAAGAAGAAGTTACAGGTCTGTGAGAGCCAGAAATCTTGCTTGTTTGTAGGTGACCAAATACTTATTTTCCACCATAATTTGCAAATAAATTCATTCAAAATCATACAATGCGATTTTCTGGATTTTTTTTCTCATTTTGTCTGTCATAGTTGAAGTGTACCTATGATGAAAATTACAGGCCTCTCTCATCTTTTTAAGTGGGAGAACTTTCACAATTGGTGGCTGACTAAATACTTTTTTGCCCCACTGTTTGTTGAAGCTTAAACTCTATTGCACCAATTAAGTTCGCTACTGGCGCAGTAGGGAGAAATGAAAACCCCACAACTGAATAATTTAGGAAAAGAATGTCGGCTTGTATTTTGTAAATAAAAGTACTTACAAAAACAATGAATCACCTTGAGGAAATATTGATATGTGAAATGTGTACAATGAGCTCAATATGAATGAAATACATCAATAGTACAATAGACTTAGATATCGGCCATATATCCTGTCTATGGTTTACTGGGGTGCACCCAACTCTATCTTAATCTGAGGGCCTCTCAGATTTCAATGGTCAAAGTTCAATAGCAATACAATAAACATGAATCCACAGAAAAACACAACCCAATTCACAAATACAGACTTATAAACCACTATGACATTGGTCAAATTAAACAAAACCAAAAATATATAATAATGACAAGACTTCAAAATGGTTGTGTAGCAATGATCAACAATCAATTTGACAAAGCTTGAAGAATATTTTTATAATAATGGGGAAACATCGTACAATCGAGGTGTACAAAACTCTTGAGAGGCTTACGCAGAAAGACCCACAGCTGTAATTGCTGCCAAAGGGGATTATAACATGTATTGACTTAGGGGTGTGAATACTTATGTAAGTGAGATATTTCTGTATTTTATTTTCAATAAATGAGTTAAAATTTCTAAAAAGATGTTTTCACATTGTCATTATGGGGTATTTTGTGTAGATGGGTGAGAACAAAATACACTGCTCAAAAAAATAAAGGGAACACTTAAACAACACAATGTAACTCCAAGTCAATCACACTTCTGTGAAATCAAACTGTCCACTGAGGAAGCAACACTGATTGACAATAAATTTCACATGCTGTTGTGCAAATGGAATAGACAACAGGTGGAAATTATAGGCAATTAGCAAGACACCCCAATAAAGGAGTGGTTCTGCAGGTGGGGACCACAGGCCACTTCTCAGTTCCTATGCTTCTTGGCTGATGTTTTGGTCACTTTTGAATGCTGGCGGTGCTTTCACTCTAGTGGTAGCATGAGACGGAGTCTATAACCCACACAAGTGGCTCAGGTAGTGCAGCTCATCCAGGATGGCACATCACTGCGAGATGTGGCAAGAAGGTTTGCTGTGTCTGTCAGCATGGAGGCGCTACCAGGAGACAGGCCAGTACATCAGGAGACGTGGAGGAGACCGTAGGAGGGCAACAACCCAGCAGCAGGACCGCTATCTCCGCCTTTGTGCAAGGAGGAGCACTGCCAGAGCCCTGCAAAATGACCTCCAGCAAACCACAAATGTGCATGTGTCTGCTCAAACGGTCAGAAACAGACTCCATGAGGGTGGTATGAGGGCCCGACGTCCACAGGTGGGGGTTGTGCTTACAGCCCAATACCGTGCAGGATGTTTGGCATTTTCCAGAGAACACCAAGATTGGCAAATTCGCCACTGGCGCCCTGTGCTCTTCACAGATGAAAGCAGGTTCACACTGAGCACATGTGACAGACGTGACAGAGTCTGGAGACGCCGTGGAGAACATTCTGCTGCCTGCAACATCCTCCATCATGACCGGTTTGGCAGTGGCTCAGTCATGGTGTGGGGTGGCATTTCTTTGGGGGGCCGCACAGCCCTCCATGTGCTCGCCAGAGGTAGCTTGACTGCCATTAGGTACCGAGATGAGATCCTCAGACCCCTTGTGAGACCATATGCTGGTGCGGTTGGCCTTGGGTTCCTCCTAATGCAAGACAATGCTAGACCTCATGTGGCTGGAGTGTGTCAGCAGTTCCTGCAAGAGGGGGCATTGATGCTATGGACTGGCCCGCCCGTTCCCCAGACCTGAATCCAATTGAGCACATCTGGGACATCATATCTCGCTCCATCCACCAACGCCACGTTGCACCACAGACTGTCCAGGAGTTGGCGGATGCTTTAGTCCAGGTCTGGGAGGAGATCCCTCGGGAGACCATCCGCCACCTCATCAGGAGCATGCCCAGGCATTGTAGGGAGGTCATACAGGCACGTGGAGGCCACACACACACTACTGAGCCTCATTTTGGACTTGTTTTAAGGACATTACATCAAAGTTGGATCAGCCTGTAGTGTGGTTTTCCACTTTAATTTTGAGTGTGACTCCAAATCCAGACCTCCATGGGTTGATAAATTTGATTTCCATTGATAATTTGTGTGTGATTTTGTTGTCAGCACATTCAACTATGTAAAGAAAAAAGTATTTAATATGAATATGAATTTCATTCATTCAGATCTAGGATGTGTTATTTTAGTGTTCCTTTATTTTTTTGAGCAGTGTATATTTAATCCATTTTGAATTCAGGCTGTAACACAACAAAATGTGAATTAAGTCAAGTGGTATGAATACATACTGAAGGGACTGTATCTGCACATATCTGATGTAGCACAAGATGTTCAGGGACACTTTTGGCTTGTGAGTGCTACTTTCAGAACTACTGGCAAAAAAAGTATGCAAAAGTACAGAAGAATCATTTGTTAAACCATTTTTTTTTTTCTCAAAATCTATTTGATCAATTAAATAATGTTTCTTATTCATTTACAACACAACAGTACAACAACAAATCAAAATACCCAAAAATGACTTTAAACATATGTTTTAAATACAATATATTTTTATTACTATTCTAAAGAAATTCAATTCAATTACAAACAGAAAAAATAAGTCTTCATAGGTGGCAGTCTCCATGTGATCTCATTTGGAGATTCAATATCTGCTGCTTTTATTCAATGTCACTTGGTTTAAGAAGTAGCCCTCGGTCTTAATCGATACAAACCTCAGTGAGCCCGGAATGTGTGTAGCAGGGCTTCTCGGTTGCCTCGTAGTTGGATGCCTCAGCATTGTCGGATACAACTTCGGCTAGCTTGGTGTCGAATGGGTTTAATGCCACCTGGATGGTAGGCTCAGAGTCAGGCACAAGAAAGTTCTCTGGGATGCTCGACAGAGGCGGCTCACACTCTCTCAGGCTGACGGCACTCTTTCCGGGTCTCTTTTCAGATTCAGATTTGTCCTCGGTGGAGATTGACTCCTTTGACTTCGGCAACTCTTTTGCCGAACCGTCAGAAATGTGGGCACACTGTGGTGTGGATGATGCCTGTTTCAAACCAAAGCGTGAAGATATGCTCTCCCGGACTCTGGACACCAGTGTCTGTGGTTCATCGGTGGCTGGTTGTCTTTTCTTCAGCCTGGCAGCGGCCATAGCATCAGATCTCCTTCTAGCCTCCTTGGAGATTCTCACAGCATCATAGAGAACTACTATTATGATGAAGCCATAGAAAAAGAGCCCCAAAATCAGGTTCACCTTCACAAGTGGCTCGGAGTAAGAAGGGTCGGTCAATATGTTGACTCTGGGTTTGATCTTCAGGGTGCTCTTCTGAGCATTTGAAGCTGGAGCCTGAACATTTTCTTTGAAGACGTCATCGTCACCATGTAATGCTGTTTGCTTGTAAGCCAGTAGATAAGGAATAGGTCTCTCTACAATCTTCTGGGGGACTTTAGCTTTACCTTGGAAAGTATCATCTTTCATCCTCTGAGGTTGTTCCAGCATCTGGTCCACTTGCACCATTTTGGTCAGTTTTGCAGCATTGGGGATGTCCTGAACAGAGTGGTCCTTCACTGGCATCAAAGGCTTGTGCTCTGGAACATAAATCAGGGGCTCTGAGGGGTCCTTGGCATTTTTGGAGGAATATCCTTTAGTCAACTGGCCCACATTACCTGAAGAAGAATCGTCTTTCACCCGTAAACTCTCAAGTTGTTCCAGCAATGTCTTAAAATTTGTCTCTTTGGTAGCGTCGGGGTTGTTCAGAACAGGGTGGTCCTTCACTGGCATCAAAGTAGTCTGGTCCGAAGACGAAGAAGACAACACATTTGTAGCAGCAGGCGATAGGAGACAGAAAATAACAGCCAAAAATAACATCTTCATGTTGCACAGCCCACCTTTCTGGGCGAGCTGTGCCATTTTGATGAAAGAAATCATCTTTCAAAAGTAGGCAGTACAAATTACAAGTCAAACTACTAACTGGTCAGCTGAGCTTTGTAAAAGTGATTTGGGTTTACTGTTCACTGTCAAAGATACATAAGATATGGACCCAACATGATGTAATAGAGGAGTCGATTATGACATCACGAGTTCCAGAATGTTGACCGTGGACATTCAACAACTATGTAACCTGCTCTTCATTTTATTCATTCATTCAGATAATTCATTAATCTCTTTGGAGACATTTGGCAATTTGTTTGACGTGCAGTCCCTGTCCCTTAACGGCTTTCTCCGACAACTTTGGCAAATGCCCCTATGACCTACAGCTCCTCGTATACTACCAGATCATGATATCTACACTGGTGCTTGCGATGACCCAGCTAATTATGAGCTTTCTGACCAGGGGAGTGAGACACTTTTGGGCCTTCCTCATGGCCCGCACCGCCCACCTTGGAAATCAAATGTTTAAAAACAAGCTCTGATACTTTGGTCACTAAGAAAGTATTTTTTAAACCTCTCGCTCTAGCTGGATGCATCAATGTCTGGTTCATACATGCATAATCTGAGAGAAGAATTACTGTTTTACCTCAATTAGCCACAAAATCCCTAGTTTGAAAGCGACTGTTTTCTTGAAGCTGTGCCACGCCATTTTCCTTACATTTACCTCCACATTTGCTTCCATGTGGGCCAGCTCCCTAGCAATTAGAATTCCAGCCAATGGGCTTCAGCCCCTTACATTTGAGTAACAGCTAGCAAGAGGCCTGCCCAACATTATCCAATGAGGTTGCAGGGCTAACGGCTCAGAGGACACAGCAGAGAGAGAAATTACTCGGTGCACATACAGTGCCTTCAGAAAGTATTCACACCCCTCGACTTTTGCCACATTTTGTTGTGTTACAGCCTGAATTTAAAATGGATTAAATTGAGATTGTGTCACTGACCTATACACAATAATGTCAAAAGTGAAATTCAGTTTTTTGACATTTTTACAAATGAATTTCAAATGAAATGTCTTCAGTCAATAAGTATTCCATGCCTTTGCTATGGCAAGCCTAAATAAGTTCAGGAGTAAAGTTTGCTTAACAAGCCATATAATAAGTTCATTGGACTCTGTTTGCAATAATAATGTTTAACATGATTTTTTAATTACTACCTCATCTCTGTACCCCACACATACAATTATCTGTAAGGTCCCTCAGTCAAGCATTGAATTTCAAACACAGATTCAACCACAAAGACCAGGGAGGTTTTCCAATGCCTCACAAAGAAGGGCACCTATTGGTAGATAGGTAAAAATAGAAAAGGCAGACATTGAATATCCCTTTGAGCATGGTGACGTTATTAATGGCACTTTAGATGGTGTATCAATACACCGTCACTACAAAATACAGGCGTCCTTCCTAACTCAGTTGCTGAAGAACAGTGGTGGAAAAAGTACTTAAAAGTCATAATTGAGTAAAAGTAAAGATACCTTAATAGAAAATGACTCAAGTAAAACTGAAAGTCACCCAGTAAAATACTACATGAGCAAAAGTCTAAAAGTATTTGGTTTTAAATGTACTTAAGTATTAAAAGTAAAAGTATTAATCATTTCAAATTCCTTATATTATGCAAACCAGACAGCACAATTTTTTTATTTATTTACGGATAGCCAGGAGCACACTACAACACTTAATTTACAAAAAAAGCATTTGTGTTTAGTGAGTCCGCTCGATCAGAGGAAGTAGGGATGACCAGGGATGTTCTCTTGATAAGTGCGTGAATTGGACCATTTTCCTGACCAAATGTAAGAAGTACTTTTGGGTGTCAGGGAAAATGTATGGAGTAAAATGTACATTATTTTCTTTAGGAATGTAGTGAAGTAAAAGTACAGATACCCACAAAAACGACTTATGTAGTACTTTAAAGCATTTTTATTGAACTACTTTACCCCACTGCTGGAGAGGAAGTAAACCGCTCAGGGATTTCACTATGAGGCCAATGGTGACTTTAAAACAGTTACAGAGTTGAATGGCTGTGATGGAATATTGATCAACAACATTGTAGTTACTCCACAATACTAACCTAATTGACAGAGTGAAAAGAAGGAAGACGGTACAGAATAAAAAATGTTCCAAAACATGCATCCTGTTTGCAACAAGGCACTAAACTAATACTGCAAAAAATGTTGCAAAGCAATGAACTTTTTGTCCTTAATAATACAAGCATTATATTTGGGGCAAATCCAATACAGCATATTACTGAGTACCACGCTCCATATTTTCAAGCATAGTGGTGGTTGCATCATGTTATGGGTATGCTTGTAATGGTTAAGGACTGGGGAGTTTTTCAGGATAAAAAAGAAAGTGAATGGAGCTAAGCACAGGCAAAATCCTAGAGGAAAACCTGGTTCCGTTAGACACTGGGAGATTAAATTCACCTTTCAGCAGGACAATAACCGACAACACAAGGCCAAATCTGTACTGGAGTTGCTTATGTAACAATTGATAAACACTATGGGCTACTGTATGTTTAAGCTTAAACTCTATTGGACCAGTTAGGTTCGCTACTGGCGCAGTAGGGAGAAATGAAAACCCCACAACTGAATAATTTAGGAAAAGAATGTCGGCTTGTATTTTGTAAATAAAAATACTTACAAAAACAATGAATCACCTTGAGGAAATATTGATATGTGAAATGTGTAGAATGAGCTCAATATGAATTAAATACATAAAAAGACTTAGATATCGACCATATACAATGGGGCAAAAAAGTATTTAGTCAGCCACCCGTTGTGCAAGTTCTCCCACTTAAAAAGATGAGAGGCCTGTAATTTTCATCATAGGTACACTTCAACTATGACAGACAAAAATGAGAGAAAAAAATCCAGAAAATCACATTGTAGGATTTTTTTATGAATTTATTTGCAAATTATGGTGGAAAATAAGTATTTGGTCAATAACAAAAGTTTATCTCAATACTTTGTTATATACCCTTTGTTGACAATGACAGAGGTCAAACATTTTCTGTAAGTCTTCACAAGGTTTTCACACACTGTTGCTGGTGTTTTGGCCCATTCCTCCATGCAGATCTCCTCTAGAGCAGTGATGTTTTGGGGCTGTTGCTGGGCAACACGGACTTTCAACTCCCTCCAAAGATTTTCTATGGGGTTGAGGTCCGGAGACTGGCTCGGCCACTCCAGGACCTTGAAATGCTTCTTACGAAGCCACTCCTTCGTTGCCCGGGCGGTGTGTTTGGGATCTTTGTCATGCTGAAAGACCCAGCCACGTTTCATCTTCAATGCCCTTGCTGATGGAAGGAGGTTTTCACTCAAAATCTCACGATACATGGCCCCATTCATTCTTTCCTTTACACGGATCAGTCGTCCTGGTCCCTTTGCAGAAAAACAGCCCCAAAGCATGATGTTTCCAACCCCGTGCTTCACAGTAGGTATGGTGTTCTTTGGATGCAACTCAGCATTCTTTGTCCTCCAAACACGACTTGTTGAGTTTTTACCAAAAAGTTCTATTTTGGTTTCATCTGACCATATGACATTCTCCCAATCTTCTTCTGGATCATCCAAATGCTCTCTAGCAAACTTCAGACGGGCCTGGACATGTACTGGCTTAAGCAGGGGGACACGTCTGGCACTGCAGGATTTGAGTCCCTGGCGGCGTAGTGTGTTACTGATGGTAGGCTTTGTTACTTTGGTCCCAGCTCCTCCTGAGGTCATTCACTAGGTCCCCCCGTGTGGTACTGGGATTTTTGCTCACCGTTCTTGTGATCATTTTGACCCCACGGGGTGAGATCTTGCGTGGAGCCCCAGATCGAGGGAGATTATCAGTGGTCTTGTATGTCTTCCATTTCCTAATAATTGCTCCCACAGTTGATTTCTTCAAACCAAGCTGCTTACCTATTGCAGATTCAGTCTTCCCAGCCTGGTGCAGGTCTCAATTTTGTTTCTGGTGTCCTTTGACAGCTCTTTGGTCTTGGCCATAGTGGAGTTTAGAGTGTGACTGTTTGAGGTTGTGGACAGGTGTATTTTATACTGATAACAAGTTAAAACAGGTACCATTAATACAGGTAACGAGTGGAGGACAGAGGAGCCTCTTAAAGAAGAAGTTACAGGTCTGTGAGAGCCAGAAATCTTGCTTGTTTGTAGGTGACCAAATACTTATTTTCCACCATAATTTGCAAATAAATTCATTCAAAATCATACAATGCGATTTTCTGGATTTTTTTCTCATTTTGTCTGTCATAGTTGAAGTGTACCTATGATGAAAATTACAGGCCTCTCTCATCTTTTTAAGTGGGAGAACTTTCACAATTGGTGGCTGACTAAATACTTTTTTGCCCCACTGTTTGTTGAAGCTTAAACTCTATTGCACCAATTAAGTTCGCTACTGGTGCAGTAGGGAGAAATGAAAACCCCACAACTGAATAATTTAGGAAAAGAATGTCGGCTTGTATTTTGTAAATAAAAGTACTTACAAAAACAATGAATCACCTTGAGGAAATATTGATATGTGAAATGTGTACAATGAGCTCAATATGAATGAAATACATCAATAGTACAATAGACTTAGATATCGGCCATATATCCTGTCTATGGTTTACTGGGGTGCACCCAACTCTATCTTAATCTGAGGGCCTCTCAGATTTCAATGGTCAAAGTTCAATAGCAATACAATAAACATGAATCCACAGAAAAACACAACCCAATTCACAAATACAGACTTATAAACCACTATGACATTGGTCAAATTAAACAAAACCAAAAATATATAATAATGACAAGACTTCAAAATGGTTGTGTAGCAATGATCAACAATCAATTTGACAAAGCTTGAAGAATATTTTTATAATAATGGGGAAACATCGTACAATCGAGGTGTACAAAACTCTTGAGAGGCTTACGCAGAAAGACCCACAGCTGTAATTGCTGCCAAAGGGGATTATAACATGTATTGACTTAGGGGTGTGAATACTTATGTAAGTGAGATATTTCTGTATTTTATTTTCAATAAATGAGTTAAAATTTCTAAAAAGATGTTTTCACATTGTCATTATGGGGTATTTTGTGTAGATGGGTGAGAACAAAATACACTGCTCAAAAAAATAAAGGGAACACTTAAACAACACAATGTAACTCCAAGTCAATCACACTTCTGTGAAATCAAACTGTCCACTGAGGAAGCAACACTGATTGACAATAAATTTCACATGCTGTTGTGCAAATGGAATAGACAACAGGTGGAAATTATAGGCATTTAGCAAGACACCCCAATAAAGGAGTGGTTCTGCAGGTGGGGACCACAGGCCACTTCTCAGTTCCTATGCTTCTTGGCTGATGTTTTGGTCACTTTTGAATGCTGGCGGTGCTTTCACTCTAGTGGTAGCATGAGACGGAGTCTATAACCCACACAAGTGGCTCAGGTAGTGCAGCTCATCCAGGATGGCACATCACTGCGAGATGAGGCAAGAAGGTTTGCTGTGTCTGTCAGCATGGAGGCGCTACCAGGAGACAGGCCAGTACATCAGGAGACGTGGAGGAGACCGTAGGAGGGCAACAACCCAGCAGCAGGACCGCTATCTCCGCCTTTGTGCAAGGAGGAGCACTGCCAGAGCCCTGCAAAATGACCTCCAGCAAACCACAAATGTGCATGTGTCTGCTCAAACGGTCAGAAACAGACTCCATGAGGGTGGTATGAGGGCCCGACGTCCACAGGTGGGGGTTGTGCTTACAGCCCAACACCGTGCAGGACGTTTGGCATTTTCCAGAGAACACCAAGATTGGCAAATTTGCCACTGGCGCCCTGTGCTCTTCACAGATGAAAGCAGGTTCACACTGAGCACATGTGACAGACGAGAGTCTGGAGACGCCGTGGAGAACGTTCTGCTGCCTGCAACATCCTCCATCATGACCGGTTTGGCAGTGGCTCAGTCATGGTGTGGGGTGGCATTTCTTTGGGGGGCCGCACAGCCCTCCATGTGCTCGCCAGAGGTAGCCTGACTGCCATTAGGTACCGAGATGAGATCCTCAGACCCCTTGTGAGACCATATGCTGTTGCGGTTGGCCCTGGGTTCCTCCTAATGCAAGACAATGCTGGACCTCATGTGGCTGGAGTGTGTCAGCAGTTCCTGCAAGAGGAGGGCATTGATGCTATGGACTGGCCCGTCCGTTCCCCAGACCTGAATCCAATTGAGCACATTTGGGACATCATATCTCGCTCCATCCACCAACGCCACGTTGCACCACAGACTGTCCAGGAGTTGGCGGATGCTTTAGTCCAGGTCTGGGAGGAGATCCCTCAGGAGACCATCCGCCACCTCATCAGGAGCATGCCCAGGCATTGTAGGGAGGTCATACAGGCACGTGGAGGCCACACACACACTACTGAGTCTCATTGTGGACTTGTTTTAAGGACGTTACATCAAAGTTGGATCAGCCTGTAGTGTGGTTTTCCACTTAAATTTTGAGTGTGACTCCAAATCCAGACCTCCATGGGTTGATAAATTTAATTTCCATTGATAATTTGTGTGTGATTTTGTTGTCAGCACATTCAACTATGTAAAGAAAAAAGTATTTAATATGAATATGAATTTCATTCATTCAGATCTAGGATGTGTTATTTTAGTGTTCCTTTATTTTTTTGAGCAGTGTATATTTAATCCATTTTGAATTCAGGCTGTAACACAACAAAATGTGAATTAAGTCAAGTGGTATGAATACATACTGAAGGGACTGTATCTGCACATATCTGATGTAGCACAAGATGTTCAGGGACACTTTTGGCTTGTGAGTGCTACTTTCAGAACTACTGGCAAAAAAAGTATGCAAAAGTACAGAAGAATCATTTGTTAAACCATTTTTTTTCTCTGAAAAATCTATTTGATCAATTAAATAATGTTTCTTATTCATTTACAACACAACAGTACAACAACAAATCAAAATACCCAAAAATGACTTTAAACATACGTTTTAAATACAATATATTTTTATTACTATTCTAAAGAAATTCAATTCAATTACAAACAGAAAAAATAAGTCTTCATAGGTGGCAGTCTCCATGTGATCTCATTTGGAGATTCAATATCTGCTGCTTTTGTTCAATGTCACTTGGTTTAAGAAGTAGCCCTCGGTCTTAATCGATACAAACCTCAGTGAGCCCGGAATGTGTGTAGCAGGGCTTCTCGGTTGCCTCGTAGTTGGATGCCTCAGCATTGTCGGATACAACTTCGGCTAGCTTGGTGTCGAATGGGTTTAATGCCACCTGGATGGTAGGCTCAGAGTCAGGCACAAGAAAGTTCTCTGGGATGCTCGACAGAGGCGGCTCACACTCTCTCAGGCTGACGGCACTCTTTCCGGGTCTCTTTTCAGATTCAGATTTGTCCTCGGTGGAGATTGACTCCTTTGACTTCGGCAACTCTTTTGCCGAACCGTCAGAAATGTGGGCACACTGTGGTGTGGATGATGCCTGTTTCAAACCAAAGCGTGAAGATATGCTCTCCCGGACTCTGGACACCAGTGTCTGTGGTTCATCGGTGGCTGGTTGTCTTTTCTTCAGCCTGGCAGCGGCCATAGCATCAGATCTCCTTCTAGCCTCCTTGGAGATTCTCACAGCATCATAGAGAACTACTATTACGATGAAGCCATAGAAAAAGAGCCCCAAAATCAGGTTCACCTTCACAAGTGGCTCGGAGTAAGAAGGGTCGGTCAATATGTTGACTCTGGGTTTGATCTTCAGGGTGCTCTTCTGAGCTTTTGAAGCTGGAGCCTGAACATTTTCTTTGAAGACGTCATCGTCACCATGTAATGCTGTTTGCTTGTAAGCCAGTAGATAAGGAATAGGTCTCTCTACAATCTTCTGGGGGACTTTAGCTTTACCTTGGAAAGTATCATCTTTCATCCTCTGAGGTTGTTCCAGCATCTGGTCCACTTGCACCATTTTGGTCAGTTTTGCAGCATTGGGGATGTCCTGAACAGGGTAGTCCTTCACTGGCATCAAAGGCTTGTGCTCTGGAACATAAATCAGGGGCTCTGAGGGGTCCTTGGCATTTTTGGAGGAATATCCTTTAGTCAACTGGCCCACATTACCTGGAGAAGAATCGTCTTTCACCCGTAAACTCTCAAGTTGTTCCAGCAATGTCTTAAAATTTGTCTCTTTGGTAGCGTCGGGGTTGTTCAAAACAGGGTGGTCCTTCACTGGCATCAAAGTAGTCTGGTCCGAAGACGAAGAAGACAACACATTTGTAGCAGCAGGCGATAGGAGACAGAAAATAACAGCCAAAAATAACATCTTCATGTTGCACAGCCCACCTTTCTGGGCGAGCTGTGCCATTTTGATAAAAGAAATCATCTTTCAAAAGTAGGCAGTTCAAGTCAAACTCCCACCTGTCAGCTGTGCTTTCTCGAAGTGATTTGGGTTTACTGTTCACTGTCAAAGATACATAAGATATGGACCCAGCATGATGTAATAGAAGAGTCGATTATGACATCACGAGTTCCAGAATGTTTACTGTGGGCCTATCATGAACCATAATATTATATGGACCCAGTATGTTACAGAAGAATCTGATTATGACATCACCAGTTCTAGAATGTTGACAGTGGACAGTCAACAATTCTGTAACCTGCTCTTCATTGTATTTATTCAGTCATAATTTATGAATTCATTTATTTCTATGGATACATGTTGCAAACTTTCCCTTAACTGGTTTTAATACCACATTTTTTTGTGCGCATAGATGTGAGCATCATGGATGCAATGGTGACCCATCATTCAGGGCAGGTGGTGCAGAGCCACACCTGATTAGCAAGAAAATGTATTGAGCCAATAAAGCCGCATACAAACTTGGTCTCTTTTTTTGCTTTCTTGAGTGACACAGCTCCAAAATGTATGTTTCAGCCTAGCTCAGTGCTTTCTGTGGTGGTGGGGTGGCCAGTGGAAAATAAGGTGCGTAGGGGTTGGTAATGTTCTATAGTTGCCCTGTGATTGGCTCAGTGTTCTGTCACTCATGGGAATACTATGTCACTGCAAAATCTACGGGGAGAGGTAGAAAATCCGACCCCCTTGGGTGCTGCCATAGAGTTACATTAGAAGTGCCCATCCAAGAAGGCTCGAAGTCATTGGCCACTGATAAAATTGTCGAAATCGTGTTATATCTACCGTAGCTTTGATTGGACTGATCATGTCAACATCATACTTTCAAACTCTTAGCAAGCAAGCTAGTTGAATCAAGTTGACAATCTACTGGCAAATTCCTTTCAATCCTCGTCATATAAAGATAAATTATAAACAGATAAAACATTATTGGACATAAACATTACACAACAAGTTGGAAATCGCAAATTCAAACATGAGTGGTTTAGAAGGAATCGGTGGCTAACTGCAAGCATTGCAAAGCAATCACTAGCCTGCTATTCAGTGGAGTGGGTGTGTGGTCCAAGTCTGGGTTTAAGGGTCTCTTTTCCAAGCTTAAAATGATAAACATTCAACATTGGCCATGCTGTCAATCCAGCATGACTGCTCACACACTCAAAATAACTGGAAACACAGAACTGGGAAATCTCAGACTTCAAGTGAGTTCAAAACAACTGGGAACTCTGACAAAAATGAGTTCTGACTGGGAAAATACGTTTTGAACAGTCCTCCAACTCGGAATTGCAAGTCGGGAACTCGGAACTCTGAACTGAAGATCACTGACATCATGATTCAACCTTGTTTTTTTCAGAGTTCCAAGTTGTCTTGAAAGCACCATAAATCCTGAGAATGCCAGACTTTGATGACAAAAATTTGATAACAAAATTTGCCCACGAAGGACCGCTGCGCCACCTTCCTGTTCAAGTGAGCACAGCACAACAAGGTGAGTCCAAAAATGTCTTGTATGGTGCTGCATAAATTATGTAATATGCCAGGGAGATGTGTATACTGTCGCTAAGAAAGTAATACTAAGTTTATGTTGTGTAGTAAGCTGTTACTAGCTCATGTGCCTCACCCTAATAATTTGGTCCCTTTTCCCCTCAAGTAGCCGAGTGGTTAGAGCGTTGGACTAGTAACCGAAAGGTTGCAAGATCGAATCCCCGAGCTGACGAGGTAAAAATCTGTTGTTCTGCTCCTGAACAAGGCAGTTAACCCACTGTTCCTCGGCCGTCTTTGAAAATAAGAATTTGTTCTTAACTGACTTGCCTAGTTAAATAAAGGTAAAATTAAAAAATAATATAGCCTACTGTGATCGTGGTGTTGCACATGTAGCCTATAGGCTGTTTTAGAGAAATGTCATCATCGAATATTGTAAGAGCTTTCATTGTCTGCTTTATATGCTCCCTTTATTTATCCTGCGGGTCTAACTTGAGAGCAGGCACCGCAAGTACAGGCACCACTGCGCTCCGACAGTCAGTCGGCTGTGGATTGATCTCAATGAGGACACATCGTTGAGCAACATGACATGATATATTTTTCTCTCTATTGTTTGGGTAATCATAATTATGATTTTTTTTCTCCACTTGAGCAATACAAAAGTTTTCACCCGCCATTGCTGTTTCCGTCGTTCTATTGAATTGAAGAAGGGGAATACAGTTTACAGCTGCTAAGACGTCATGTCACAAGGCCCTACTCTGGGAAGTGTCGGTAAACATAAAGGCAGACGCTGAAAGGCGATCGAGATACGGTGGCACTCTGCATAAGTGCGGCTTTAGCGTAGCAGGTTCCATCAACGCTGTTTGCAACTACTGCAAGAGAGTACACAGCGCTTGTAAAAGGCGCCGCTTGTGAAATCAAATGTGTTCTCGAGGATTCACCTCGCTATGTAGAGCTTTAAATAAATACCCTCCACTACGTCCCGAGTCCGACGATCATACAGTATAGAGGTGATTCACACTGAACACAGGAAAGAGGAACTTTGAAACGGGGACATTTCATTTCCAGTTGGGCAACATCATGGAAGACGTGGGGTCGCTCCCCACTCAATAATGGTTGGCTATTGTGAGGAAAGACTGGTGCGGTCATAGCAAATGTCTTGAATTATAAATGAGGGATAGAATTGGCTTAGGGGGTAGATGAATGGATCCTTGCATGACCCTCTTTGGTGTGTGTGTGTGTGTGTTCTAGGAATGGGTTACTGAACAGTCTGAGGTCTGTCAGTGAAAGCAAGTGAGTTTGGAGGAGATGGATGCGTTTCCCATGGGGGTGAGGAGGAGAAGCATCTAGGCCATTGATTTTCAATGTTCCCTGTGCTTTTAATGGGCACCATGACCAGGAGTAGATCAAGCCAACCAGACACACACCCACTCACACCGACTACATAGCCCTTTTGAGTTTCATTTGTTGCTTTTAACTCGAACTACTCTCGCTCACTTTTTGACTTGAGCATGAACCCGAGCTAGGTGTCCCTCTCTCTCTCTTTTCCTCTCTCTGTCTCTCATCTCATCTGGGCTGGCTTTCAAGGAGCCAACATCTGATAGAGGTCATAAAATCACCTCATTAATTAATGAGAACCACCTGCTGTGCCATTACCAGAGTGGGACTCCATTTCAGTCTGAGAGAATTGTAACAGGGAGCGTGGAGAGGGGGAGATCTATACTATATACTGTGTGGTTGTGTAAGGATGGGTGTAAGGATCAGGGCTCTAGATAAGTTTCACTGAGCTGAGAGCTGAGAGCTGAGATCAAACCTGTGCCAAAGTCTTCCTGAGCAGGAAGTTGCCTGAGGGACAGACTTCAGGTGCACCTCTCTGTCGAGTTCCTTCTTGGTGTTACGCTGTTTTGTGTGTATATGACACTGCAGGTTGAGCAGGTTTCTATGGAGTCTTACCTTGCACACGGTTGACTTTGAAGCAGGCAAGTCGTTTGATGGATTGGGTTTGGCCTAGAGCAGACCTATACAGGCCTGAAACTCCACAGCGCTGCTACTACTTTTCATCTTTTGAATATTTCCCTCTACAGGGACGGATTCAGACCTGGGACAGCCCGGTTAGTGGACTCTCTGAATAATGAATGGCATTAACCAATACATCAACTACAAGACCTTGACGGTCAGATTTGAATACCCTGGCCTAGACTGAGAACAGCTAAAAGCTAGAGCTAACACTTAGAAAAAAGAGATGTAAGCCTAGCATTGTGCTAGTACATCCTGTACCTCTTCTGATACTTAAACTTATTTACTTATTCTGGTATTGTATACTGTTTCTTTGGGACATCTGATGAGAAACAAACTGATGATTTGAATTCTATGTGCCACATTTGAAATATAACGAACACTGGAGTGTAACCAGAATTAGGATAAAATCCCTGAGCCTCCCTCCCAAAACAACAACACACACACTCTATCTCAATCCCATCCAAATCCCCCCACTCATTCATTAGTTCATCCGCCTGGGTTTTTCTTTATGTGTTGCTCTTTTGTCACACTGCATAAACCGATTATGTTGAGCCTTATATGGCTGATGTGGCGTGATAGAGAGAGTGTGGATCAGCCATCTCCGCTATCTACACTGCTGTGAGGATGGAGGATCAAGAGGGGAGAGGGGTTAGCGGAGATGCTAGGCTAATCAAGCGCAATGATCATAAGAGGCATTAGCGCGACAGAGTGGGAGTCCTGACCTTGTTTTGACTGAGCGAGAGGAGAGAGGGTGAGATAAAAATAATAATAATAATAATAATTGAGCGAGAGACCAATCAGGCGGTGGGAAAAAGAATAGGACGAAGGGTGAGAGCGCATGAGTGCAATCAAAAGAGGAGTGACAGCGAAGGGGCGAGAGGGAGAAGGTGATGAAAAAGAGGGCGGGTGGGTGGGTGGGTGGGAGAGAGAGAGGGAGAGACAGGGGGCAAGTGTTTGGTCACTTAGCGAGCGTGGGGATAAGTGTATGGTTAATTACTGCCACTCTGTTTCTGTCAGCAAGCAGGCGACTAGCTCAGGCTCCAGTGGAATAGCTGGCCACTCTCGCCTCCCCTCCGTGTGTCTGTCTCCTTTACGTCCCACCCCTTAGTCTCTGTGCTTGACTTCTCTTCTCCTCCCCTCCTCTCATCTGTCTTCACTTAGTCGCCCTCCTCCTCTCCACTCTTCTCCTCTGCTCCTCCTCCACTTGTCCTCTCCTCGATTTTTCCTCCTCTCCTCGGTCTTCACACCACCTCACCTGCCATCAGTTTCTCCCCCTCCTCTTCTTTGTCTACACTCCTCCTCTTCCTCCTCTACTCTATTCCCTCACTCCACTAGTCCCCGCCCTATCGGCCACACCCAGCAGCTGCCTCTCCGGCTAATGAGCTGTGAGAGTGAGGAAAGGGGGTGGGGTGAGTGAGTGGAAGAGACAATGAGAGAGAGAGAGAGAGAGAGCAGGACAGGGTGAGCAATCCTCCTGTAGTTAATTAATTCTCCTCGACCTCAGTCATTGTTAACACTCACTAGTTTGGTTCATCTACTCACCTGCTGCCATGCAAAGCTAACACATTACTGTGCCAGGCTAGCACATCCATCCATTTACATACACACATACATGGCTGTCTGTCTCTCACAGCTAGGCTGCACACAAACACTGCCCCGTCTACATGCGCCAAGTCAGTAACCCTCATTTAGCCAGTTAGCAACAAAAGGTCCTGTGCCAGGGGACTTATGCTGTTGTAATGTGAGTGGGAGCAAATACACCTGTCCAATGAGATATACCCAGATTAGAACCTGCCTCTTTCCCGAACAATCTATTTATACAACTAATAGGAGGCTGGGTAGGGTCAGAAGTGGGTCATATAGTACCTTCCTTCGATATAGCTGGGAGAAATCCACTTAGCCACATCTACTTTCACCAAGTCTACCTCTAACCTGTTAGCCATTGATTTGTTTAGTATAGGCGGCTCCCTAGGAAAGAAGAAATGTCTGGAGTTGCCAGGGCCACCTTCTGAGGTTGTGTTTCAAACCAATTGAGGCCATTTTCTTTTAGGCTTGGGGCAAGTATAGCTTCGGTATAGGGTCGCTGGTAGGAGAAAACACTGAGACAGTCATCTGAGATGGCTAGAATTCCTTATTGACGCCGTCCATCAACGCGACTTGTTATCCACAACAGTGTTCCAAAAGCCAGGCGAATAGCTCCTGGGTGGTTGAAATGGGTGTTGTTGAAATGCACTTAGACATTTCAGCAACACCTACTTCAGTGAGCTCTCGAACCGCATCTTAACGACACCCTTTACCACCAAGCAGTATCTAAACAAGCACACAGGTTTCTTGGTCTCAAGGCTTTAGCTGGTCTGTCTGTCTCTCTGTCTGTCTTCATTGTCAACGTCATGTCGTCACTCGAATGAGTGTCACAACATGTTCAGAGGCATTGTTGTTACGTTAGAGGAAGAATGTGGGACAGTCACGGGGCCCTAGTGCCACGTTCACGTGCTAGTCGGAACTTTGTATTTCCTGGTTGTGATGTTGGAAATACGACTTTGCTTTGTTCATGTACTTTTTGGTCAGAACAATTCTTCAACCAATATGATTTTAGCTAGCTTGATAATAACATTGATCTGACTTGGATGGTCATTCAAGCTAACTAATCTAGGGAAAGAGAATGTTTTTGTTACCTGTCTTTTAATGAGAAACTCATCTTAATTCAATCAGTTAAGTGTGTAACTGTTGCCAAATAATGGCATTAACACATATTGCTAAGAATGGAACAGTAGGGTGACTGCTCGAGCTGGTCTCAAACTCAGGCCACAAGCACCAATGACAAACAACCTAACCACTGTCCCAATAAGGGATATCTCCAGGGTATGTGCTTATTGGGCCAGTATAGTTAGGCCCTGTCCAGAAGAAACCCGAACCCCTCCTCCCTCGGCACTTGTGTAGATCTGAAACAACTTGATAAGTGTAAGAAATAGGGTGAATACACTTTTGAAGTAAATCTCAGCTCTGTTAAAAGTATACTCAAGAAAATTAACTGAACAAAAATATCAATTGAACACGTAATGTGTTGGTCCCATGTCTCATGAGCTGGAGAGGAAAATCCCAGAAATGTTCCATACGCACAAAAAGCGTATTTCTCTCAAGTTTTGTGCACTAATTTGTTTACATCCCTGTTAGTGAGCTTTTCTCCTTTGCCAAGATAATCCATTCACCTGACAGGTGTGACACATCAAGAAGCTGATTAAACAGCATGATAATTACACAGGTGCACCTTGTGCTGTGGACAATAAAAGGCCACTTTAAAATGTGCAGTTTTGTCACACAACACAATGCCACAGATGTCTCAAGTTTTGAGGGGGCGTGCAATTGGCATGCTGACTGCAAGAATGTCCATCAGAGCTGTTGCCTGATCATTTAATGTTAAGTTCTCTACCATAAGCTGCCTCCAACGTCATTTTAGAGAATTTGGCAGTACAACCATAGACCAACCGGCCAACCAACCGGCCTCACAACCATAGACCACATGTAACCACACCAGCCCAGGACCTCCACATCCGACTTCTTCACCTGCAGGATCGTCTGAGGAGGGGTGGGTGTGCTGATGAGTATTTCTGTCTGTAATAAAGCCCTTTTGTTTGGGAAAGCTAATTCTGATTCGCTGGGCCTGGCTCCCCAGTGGGGGGAGCTGGCTGCCAAGTGGGTGGGCCTATGCCTACCCATGGTTGCACCCCTGCCCATTCATGTGAAATCCATAGATTAGGGCCTAATGAATTTCTTTCAATTGACTGATTTCCTTATTTGAACTGTAACTCAGTAAACACTTTGAAATTGCTGCATGTTGCATTTATTTTTATGTTCAGTATATTTTATTGATCATAGTGATTCAGGACTATCATTAAAACAGGTTAAGATGCCCCACCAACATTAGACAACTATACAGAAAGCCATTAAATTGCTGAAATAAGTCAACAAAATCAATGATGAGCGAATAGTCAGATTAATAACTGATACCTTACACAGATAAGGTGTCAGATCAGAATATCGTGAACCAAGAGTCTGTGAGTCCAAATCCCAGGTGAGGTCATGTTGAATAATAATTGCTGATTAATTGAACAAGCACAATGTAATCATGTATGTCAAAGTGTGTCATATGTCAATTGAAAACACTGTGTCTTCAAAGCACTGTGTGTATGAGTATCCCTAACCTTGCCAACAGACAAAGAGCTGTGAATGGAGGGCCTTGATTGGCTTGGCATAAGTAAGGTGATGTGTGTTTTTGGGGGGGGCACAAATGTTTTTCGCCACATTCCCATGAAACATGACTCAAACATCAATGTGCCCAGTTTTCTGTAGGTTAGGAGAATATTCCATCAACGTCCCGCCAAACATATACAGAGCATGCTTGCCATGTTCTCAGAATATAAGATATTCATGTTCTTGACACGTTTTATGGGAGTGTTGCAAGAAAATTAATTTGTCAAGTTTTCGGAGGGTTAGGACAATATTCCATCAATGTCCCACCAAACATACACAGAACATGGTTGCCATGTTCTCAGAAAATAATATATTAATATTCTAGTCATGTCTTCTCTTAACCTACAGAAAACTCAACACATTGATGTTTGTGCAACGTCTGCATGAAACGTGTCTGGAACATTGATATTTTCAGTTCTGAGAACATGATAAACCGTTCTGGATAAATTATATTTTACATTAAGGGGATGGTCTCTTGGAAAAATTCCTCGCACATCATGGGAACATTCCTATGAAAACGTTAGTTAATGACCTAATGAGACTCTTAAGCAAACTTTCTCTAAAGTTGTGGGAACGTTTGTTGTTAGCTGGGATTCAAGTGAAACTTCCCCCTGGGAACTAGGCGCTTCTGATAACTCTGATTGGACATGAAAGCGGCAATCCCTCAAAAAGACAGATAGGTGCAATACAATACCAGGTCAACTGCAGGAGGCCTAAAGGCTTGACATTCAATATGTACTCAACTGTCAAAAAGCAGGAATTAACAAGAAATGTCTAAGAAAGATAGTCTCCCTTGAAAATATGTAATTTCTGTGCGTAGTTTTGTGGGCACAAAAACACAAATTGCTGTGCGTAATTTGTTGGGAAAATCCAGCATTATTAATCCAAATAAATATAATTAATTTGAACAACTCTGGATTTTTCTGAATGCTCAAAACTGTTGCATCATTGCCAATTTCTGCACCTTGAGCGGAGCCTAGCAGACTAAAAGAGACCTGGCTCACTGTCCACATTACTTGTGCGAGTTGTGACATCTTCGAGTCCAAGTGTCAACATGTATTTATTAAATTAGTCCCGCTTGAAGCCACAGTCCTTACCTGATGTGTCCCACATGTTCAGCTCAATCCTCTGTTTCTCGATCTCGAAACTCGCCGTGTAGTTCTCGAAGACAGTCGGGACATAATTCTGAAAAGAAACATTTCAAATGGCAAAATGAAAACCTAAATCTGCCCAATGATGCAAAATGATACCATGTTCCATTCCCACTCATCTCGGCTGATAAAGTCTGGTGTAGGCTTATTCCTCTATCACATATCACATGTAGGTTATGTGCATATGGCAGACACCATATTAATTCTGAGCCAAATCTAAGACACATGGCCAGCTAGAATGTATAGGGATAAGGCTAAATGTATGTCATTAAATGAAAAATATGTGCCATAGATTTAGGCTATATACATTAGGCTATAGACAGGATCTAAAGCCTAAAAACTTTAGAATGATTAAATGTTTTAAAACATAGTTAATGGATTTGCCTGATGCGCGCATGGTGCGAACGCTAAACGAATATTTGTATTTTATTTAAAATAATGATTTATTTATTACAATCGTACAAACTTCGTAATACAATGACGTACCTCTGGATACGAATCTTTGGCGAATACATGAAGTAATGCCGTTTTGCCACATTGCGTATCGCCGACCACCACGATTTTACAGCGGCTGCCCTTGCTCTCCATAGTGCCGTCTATTTGGTTATGATGCGTCGCCTTCTTTTCATTTAGCTACACTCCAGAATAGTCTCCAAGTCAAAGTGTAGAAAGTAGATACCGGTGAGATTTCCCTCCCTGTTTTCAGTTTTATTCCTCGGTGTGTGTGCCTTCCCGAAGCTTTGACTGTCAGACTCAGAACTGTAATAACTCTTTAGCGCGCCTGCATAGCCTTCTCCACAATGTTCCTGCTTGCCACCGCTGGATGCTGACAGAGCGTGAGTTTGTATTTTCACTTTCCTCTTTAGACCCGCCCACATCAGCCACTAACAACCAATGAGAAGGTCTGAGGAGCTAACGTTTATTTGCATGCCAACTGTTCGGGATAATGTCATAATCATCCATCAACAACACCTTTGATCAAATCTGAAGAATAGTTTTGTCCCCCCTCCTTTGTGAAATAAATCCCCCCCTTTGTGAAATAAATCCCCCCCTTTACAAGAACACATACCCCTATCTCTCTCTCTGACACAAACACACACTTATCTCTCTCACCCATTTCTCGTATACTGTAATCTCCTGGTATTTTCCATTTTTAAGAGTTGACGGAACTTTACCATGCTTGGCAGTAGTGGTTGGTGCTAGCTGGTTAACGCAAATGCCATGCCGTGAAAAATGAGTGGCATACTGAATCCAGTAAAGGTTGTGTATTCTGTGATTCTAAAATGAATATCAACACAATTATCTTCATCAGTGCTCCCTAGACCTCTGGTCTACAGGGCAATCTCTCCAAACATCTGCAGAGATTTAGTTCTGTGGTTCCCGAGATCACGGTCAGAAGCAACACGTCTGCACTGGTCTTGCATTGACACAATGACCCGGTTTCTATCGCCATCTTCTGGTGAGAAAGGGCACACAAGAATATTGAGCGTCCAACTCCAAATCCCACTTTTGTATTATATTACATATGCCATTTTAGCAGACGTTTACATCCAAAGCCATTTACAGTAGTGCGTGCATACATTTTCACATGGGCCTGTTTCACAATGCAGTGTTGTGTTGTATTACAGAACGGGACTGTCAGACGTGGGTCCCCACATTGTAGCTAGGGCTTACACCATGGAAGCCAGGACACATACGAGTTAAATGTGTTTTGAGAAAAGGGATAAAGAATACTTTCCATCTCGTGTTGACAGACATTGTAATATCACACTCGAGGAGAGGCCATAGGCTGCATGGAGCTATTTTCTTCCAATGGCCATTCTTTCCATTGACTTGTTGGTGCGCAACCTTGCACAAAGAGGATGCCATTGCCATCCATTCAGCTGCAGGTGGCAGCACAAGACAATGCACAAAGCGATGGACACAACAACTAGCGACATGTATTCATCACTCTAGAGAACTCTTTCCACTGCTCCAGAGTCCAACTGTGGCGAGCTTTACGTCACTCTATCCGACGCTTCGCATTGCGCGTGGTGGTGTTAGCCTTGTGTGCGGCCGCCCGGCCATGGAAACCCATTCCACGAAGCTCCAGAGGAACAGTTCTTGTGCTGATGTTGGAACTCAGTAGTGAGGGTTGCAACGGAGGACAGACGATTTTTAAGTGCTATGCCCTCCACCACTCAGCGGTCGCGTTCTGTGAGCTCGTGTGACCTGTCAGTTCACGACTGAGCCTTTGTTGCTCTTAGACATTTCCACTTCACAGTAACAGCATTACAGTTGACCGGGGCAGCTCTAAACAGGGCAGAAATGTGCCGAACTGACTTGTTAGTAAGGTGGCATCCTATGACAGTGCCACATTGAAAGTCACTGAGCTCTTCAGTAAGGCCATTCTACTGCCAATGTTTGTCTCTGGAGATTGCATGCCTGTGTGCCTGATTTTATACACCGGTCAGTAACAGGTGTGGCTGAGAAGCCACGAGTTTGAAGGGTTGTTCATGTATGGTGTATGTCGTCGTTCTCCCCCCACACACCTGTAAAAAAAAAGGTATTATGGACCCATTATAGTACACAATTGTTTATTTTACCAGGCAAGTCAGTTGAAAACAAATTCTTCTGTCAATGGCAGCTTAGGAACAGTGGGTTAACTGCCTGTTCAGGGGCAGAACGACAGATTTGTACATTGTCACGGTTTGAACTTGCAACCTTCCGGCTCCTAGTTCAACGCTCTAACCACTAGGCTACCCATACCATGGTCACCAATGGGAGGGTCTAATTTCGTAAGTAGCCTACATTAGTGTTGTATAGTTTTTATAGCTTAAGAAATTGGACTCTTCTATGAAGTTGTTGGTGTGTGCATGTACCGAAAGCTCACTCAACAGCTAGCTTGACATGTCGCTGGTGGAGCTACCGAATTTGAGACTTTTCGATGGCTCAAACGGTTTGAAGGAGTGGGGTCAAGTGTGTTTGTTTTTGCTCAAGTGCCAAAAATCGGAATTTTGACATGTCTCGTCATGTTTTTCCGATTTCTAAGAAGATTTTTAACCACAGGCAGTGGACACGGAGCTACAACAGCACGCGGAAATTAACCTCTCCAAAAAAGAGCTCACTGACGCACAAGTCTCAGTCTTGTCTAAGGGCCTCTCTTTTCTACCTACATGTACAGACAAACCCTTTGATAGGAAAGTAGATCTGTTGAAATTTTTTCCCAAAATTAAACTTAAACATGTGTTTTCCCAAAATACTGTTTCTGGCCTAGAAACCCAACAATGAACTGTTACTTAAGCCCAAAAGCCAGCTTAATAAAGATAAAGCATTTCGCTACACTCGCATTAACATCTGCTCACCGTGTGTATGTGACCAATAAAATTTGATTTGATTTGATACCCGCAAGAGCAGTGTCTGTCGATTTCTTATTTTGTCTCTCATGTTATTCAATTGTTATTATGCACCTGCCACAAAGACAGCTCAAATGTGCAAGTGCCTTTTGAATTTTGACCCACTTAATCCAAAAATGTCTCCAAATTGTCACCATCATTGCAAACCCCTAGTTATGTTCTTGCTTTGACAAAGTAATTTCTGAAGGTAGTTTATGTCTGTCCGTTATGTGAACTGAACTTTATGGTGAAAATATTCCTTTAAAAAAAAAAAAAGTCGAAAGAAACATTGAACATTATAATAGTCATACCATAATGTAAAAGCAAGTGAGCTGGTTCAACTTTTTGGGGGCAATTTTTATTTTTATTTTTTAAGGTGGCTTGTTTGCCCCTCAATCAGACCCTACAAACAAGAGGAGTAGGAAGTGAAAAATGTCAGCCCTGTCCTGCAAGTGCCAGGCTCTCTATTAACTCAGGCATTTCCTGCCATGCCCCTTGGCCACATCTTTATCACCTAGTGACTTCCTGTTTCACAGACTGGGACAACACAAAAACTTTCATGACTGCCTTTTGCAGTTTTAGGAACCCTCAACTACAGGTTCCATTATGTCAATGGTTCCACACTGGGTCTAATTGTAAGGAACCTCGTCCTCCTCTTCTGAGGAGGAGAAGCGAGAAGGATCGGAGGACCAAAACGCAGCGTGGTAAGTGTCCACAATTTTTATTTTAAAACATAAACTGAACACTATGAAATACAAAACAATAAACGTGAAATTAACGAAACAGTCCCGTGTGGCGACAAACACTGACACGGAAGACAAACACCCACAACCCAAAACTGAAACCCAGGCTACCTAAGTATGATTCTCAATCTGGGACAACATTTGACAGCTGCCTCTGATTGAGAACCATACTAGGCCGAACTCAAAAACCAACATAGAAAAACAAACATAGACTGCCCAACCAACTCAAGCCCTGACCATACTAAAACAAAGATAAAATAACAGAACTATGGTCAGAACGTGACACTAATAGTCTTTTTACACAATGTAATTTAAAATGTGCCCCTGTTGCTGCAGTAGGCCTATTGTTGTTGCCAGAGAATGTCTTGAGATCAATAATAGATTGCAAAATTGGAGCAAAATGTTTAAGCTTCTTGAAAATTGGTCTTCTTGTCCTCCAATGCATACCTATCTCTAGGCTATATTTTGGTCATCATCCTTTCTATTTCCCTGTTGACATAGGCCTGTAAGCCCCATGCACCTTGATGGCAACGCCACCTGTTGCTAAGCGAGCTCCGCCGACCTCTTGCTTTAGCTCCCCTCCTCTGACTAAAAATCCACTTTCCGCCCTTTAACCGTGGCCACATCCCGTCTGACTGCGCACTGCTCTCCATTGCCAAGTAGAATATCTGCCACTTTCCTGGCTAGGGTGCACGCACTCAAATCACCTCCTGGTATTACCTGTTGTAATAGGCTATCTATATATTTTTTTACAGTTGAATTGTGCACTGCAATAGGCTAGTTTACGAAAAAAAATACATTTTTACTGCAACTTCTGTAAGGTGTTTTTTAGACTATCGAGGAAACCTGAGAAACAGAACTACCAAAGAAAGAAAAGCGCATTGGGAAAAATAGGCTATTTTTGTGATTCCGATCATGTCTGGCGAAGAGGCACCGGCACGACAGCAGCAAGAATCCGCAGAAGATAAGACAGAGAACCCACCTACTGAGGAACCTCCATCGGAGGCAGCCCAAGAGGGTGAGCCATCCCCCGCGGAAGAGCCAGCAGACGAGCCAGCGGCGGCGACCCCAGACAGAGCGCCGGTGGCGCCCGATGAGGAAGTTTTCAGCTACCGTGCTTTGTTCCTAACGGGCTATGGAGGCTATGACAAAGTGAAGCTCCAGGTGAAAAAAGGAAAGCCGAGCCTGAAAAACGCAGAGGTGCTGGTGCGGGTCAAGGCGTGTGGTCTGAACTTCGCAGAGTTGTTGGGGAGACAGGGGATGTATGAGCTGCTGCCGTCGCCGCCCGTCACGCCCGGGATGGAATGCTCGGGCGTGATTGAAGCCTTAGGGGAAGAGGTGACGGATAGAAAAGTGAGTCTAAAAACATAGCATCATGTTTCTTTCAAGCCCTTTCTTTCTTTATGGTAGCCTATTGCTCATAATTTCTATTCAAATCAAATTCATTGGGCGAGGCCCGCCCAATCAATACATCAAACGTGGCCCTTTTTGTCCATGCACAGAACCGTTATATAGGTTATAATATTTTATTGAGGAGGCGTGCACAAAATCCTGGTTAACAGTGCAGTATGACAGCACTATTTTGGGCGCTCCTTTTACGTGATTGATCTTTTTTCATCCTTGGCTGCATTATTGTCTTGATTTTAGTATCAAATATTGGGCTACTATAATTGCAGGGAGCATATTCTGTCTTCCCAATGAAAGTCACATATCCTGTGGTCAGTTGGTGTGTCTTCCTGCTACCTATCTCGATTTGTTATAACACCTCCAAGAACCTGTTGAGAAGTGATAATCAGAGGTTGGGGTTAACAGGTTCTCCCCTGTCTCCATTTGTTCCCTCTCTGATACTTCCAGACTGTGAATATCCGAAGTGGGATGGAGATGTGAAATGAGTGATGACACTGACACTGCCATGCTGTGCTTAGAGAATTCCCCCAAGGGCTGTCAACTCGTGTGTGCGTAACACTGCAATGACATGACCCAATCTATTTGATGAAGGGCTCTGATATAATATTTTGATATCAGCAATATTTCCTTTGGCGTGTGCGTGTGTGTGTGTTTTGGCCCTGTGTTTGTGTGCAATTGTTTGCCGATATGCAAGGTGAGCCTATGTGTGAGTCTGTCTGTCTGTCAGACCCATATAGTCAGTACTGTTTGTACAGTACATCATAACCCTTCACTGTTCCACAAACATGGTCAGTTACATTTGATATTTCCTTCTCCTCCCCCTTCATTTTCTTCTCCTCCCCTTGCCACACCCCTTTCCACCCTCCCTTCCCCCAAACAGATGGCTAGAAGAATCCTATAGAAGGACATCACATTCTTTCTGCACAATTGGCCACAAATCAAATCAAATTGTATTGGTCACAAACACATGGTTAGCAGATGTTAATGCGAGTGTAGCGAAATTCTTGTGCTTCTAGTTCCAAGACACCTAACCACCACCACCAACAACAACAGCCTAGAGTCAGAGTGCTACCCGATCTGTGGACAATATAAAGGCAGAACCCAGCTGCTGTCTTTTAGAGTCTGTTTTGGGAGTAGCCTAGGCTTGGCCCTGTTCCTGTTTCTGTTTATGCTGAGCTCAGTTTTTGTCTTTTGGCCAACATGGTCTCAACAACTCACTGTTTTATCGACGTTTGTCCAAATGGCCGCTTTGGCCCAATCAGTGAAGCTATCCAGAGGTGGACTGAGGGCGTGGCTGTTTCGGGTGAGGTCACATGGGATATTTCCCGGGCTGAAACAGACACCAGATTTGGGGCGTATTCATCAGGGCAAGCATTGCAATGTTTTAAAATGTCTTGCAATGAAAAAACAGAAATCAGCGTTTCTTACTGGACAAATCCAATTAGTCCCTCTCTGTTTCAGTCAGTTTTCATCCGTTTGGTACAAATTAATACGACCCTGTTTTAAAATCTTCAGCCTTGTTGAATCCTCTTCGCCCATCCTAAAAAGACCAGATAGATGTGATCAGTAATGGTGTGATCAGATTGGTCAGTGATCAAATGATGTCAACCGTTGACATATTCACTTTTCGAGCAAAAAGCCCCACCCACATGTGAACCTTTTCCTCAGTGGTGTTTGTTTTTTCCGTGTTCTCTTGTTTTTCTTTTTTATTCATTCTTTCCTGGTATGTGTTATTGACTGGTTCTGTGAAATACTCAACCAACACTTCCACAGAATATTCCTGAACAATGGTATGTTTTCAAATAGAAGTTTCATGCAGGTTCTGATAGGTCTCAATTGGTCATGCACCCTTTGTGCAGACCTTGAGGTCAGTGACCGCATAAAATGCAATGTGACAATGTGATCTGTGAGTCATGAGTACTTTATTGTCATGTGTTTGTGAGCAGCAGGAAGAGAAGCAACCCGTACATCTCGAGGAATCACATACAGGAAATGTTATAACATTCAGAGACCGATTGGACGACTTTCCTGCGTCTTCCGCCTCTTGGCCTCTTTCGAAACACAAATTAAAAAGTCTACGGCTTGCCTGGTCCCAGATCTGTTAGACAATGACCATAGGAGTTGGGCAAGACCGCAACAATTGATCTGGCCCCAGGCAAGTAAGTCAGCAGTGCTCTTCTGACATGGGAGATTCAGCTATTGCAGGAGTGCATCTCAATAAAGACATCTTCTCCTCTCGTTCATAATATTCACATGGACCGTAAGAAAGCAACTTCCTGTTGGCAACCACCACAATATTGTTTTAGTCAGAAAACTTTGCCACTCAACAAATAGTTGTTAGGATTTTGTTGTGACTTATGACCCATGTGAAATGTCCCTCTCTCAGGTGGGTGACCGTGTGTTGGTGTTGAGTCGTCACGGTCTGTGGCAGGAGGTGGTGGTTGTGCCTGCTAGCCACACATTCATCATGCCTGAATCAATGAGCTTCGAGGAAGCGGCGGCCCTTCCCGTCAACTACCTGACGGCCTACATGATGCTTTTTGAGATGGCCAACGTCAGGGCCGGACAGAGCATCCTCATCCACATGGCAGCAGGTACAGTAGTGGTGGACACACACACACATCCACAAGGGCGCAAACGCATACACACTCACACAAGTACACATACACACACAATCTTACGAACATACACACACGCTCATGTTTACTTATTGGAATGTGACTGATTATACATCGAGTGGCACTCGTAGGTCACATACACACATATACTATAAAAATGTACCCCTTTCCCCACCACAAACACACTCCACAGCCCCAGAATGTCCCCTCACAACCACAGTAGTACTATATAACATAGCCATTCATCTGCACCACTGACTAGGCTTAAGTCACGGCTTTGACATACTTTCCTTGACCTTAGAATGGGAGACTGCACAGTATATAGCGTAGGTGGACATACAAGTCTGTAGTGACTCCCCTGTCCTTTTACCCTGGAACAATAGGCCTCCATTTCCATGGCAACGCCACCTCTTACCTCTGAGGATAACACTGTACGACATGCAGCACCTTAGCCAACTGACAATATAGATCGTTATCATCCTGTTGCTTTGGTAACACTCAACGTTTCACATGGTTTTTTAGCTTCATGGCCTTGAAAAAACAAAACAAAGATGGATAAGATAAGTAGGATTTGGTTTATACTGTACTGCAGTGTTTCCTAAACTAGTGGTCACGGGCCCCATGTTGGGTCACCTGATTTGGAAATGAGGATGCGAGAGAAACCCCCCCCCCCCCAAAAAAAATACAAATGCTTGGTTCATAGAACCGCGGTTATGTGAGTAACCTTTGAGCTCCGCTCTTAGATGTTGGAACAAACAGAACGGTTTCTGTTTTCTTCCTACAAATTGGGCTCTACCTTTTTTGAACACACACAGACACAAAGTAGGGGCTCTATTTTAACAAACTTAGCGCAATGGTAAATCTTAGTGCTGGCGGTAACGCTATCGGTCCGGGGGTGTGTCAGAAATATTTTTATGAGCACAGTAGCTGGCGGTGGTGATGCGAAAGGGCACGCTTCAACCAACGTGGAATAGATATTGAATTGCTGTCTGTGCCCAGTGGGTTGTGTTTTGAGTATCCACTATCAAATAAAATACAATTATATTTGTCACATGCGCCGTGTAGACCTTACTGTAAAATGCTAACTTACAAGCCCTTAAATGTAATACAATAAAATAACAATAACGAGGCGATTATACAGGGGGTACCGGTACCGAGTCAATGTGCGGGGGTACAGGTTAGTTGAGGTAATTGAAGTAATATGTACATGTACTGTAGGTAGGGGTAAAGCGACTATGCGTAGATAATAAACAGTGAGTAGCAGCAGCATAAAAAAAGGGGGGGTCAATGCAATGTTGGTGCTCCGGTACCGTTTGCAGTGCGGTAGCAGAGAGATGAGTCTATGACTAGGGTGGCTGGAGTCTTTGACAATTTTTAGGACCTTCCTGGTATAGAGGTCCTGGGTGGCAGGAAGCTTGGCCCCAGTGATGTATTGGGTAGTACGCACTACCCACTGTAGCGCCTTGTGGTCGGATGCCGAGTAGTTGCCATACCAGGCGGTGAAGCAACCAGTCAGGATGCTCTCGATGGGTCAGCTGTAGAACTTTTTGAGAATCTGAGGACCTATGCCAAATCTTTTCAGTCTCCTGAGGGGGAATAGGCATTGTCGTTCCCCTTTTCATGACTGTCTGGTGTATTTGGCGTATTTGGACCATGATAGTTTGTTGGTGATGTGGACACCAAGTAATTTGAAGCTCTCGACCTGCTCCACTACAGCCCTTTCAGTGTGAATGGGTGCTGGCTCAGCCCTCCTTTTCCTGTAGTCCATGATCATCTCCTTTGTCTTGGTCACTTTGAGGGAGAGGTTATTGTCCTGGCACCAGACTGCCAGGTCTCTGACCTCTTCCCTATAGGCTGTCTCATCATTGTCGGTGATCAGGCCTACCACCGTTGTGTCGTCGGCAAACTTAAGGATGGTGCTGGAGTCGTGCTTGGCCATGCAGTTGTGGGTGAACAGGGAGTACAGGAGGGGACTAAGCACACACCCCTGAGGGGCCCCTGTGTTGAGAATCAGCGTGGCAGATGTGTTGTTGCCTCACCCTACCACTATGAAGGGGAGAGTGTGTCAGATAAACAGAATTTAAAGGTTTGCTAAAAGCTTTGAGCTTACATCCTGCCTGTGACAGAACAGTATGTCTAGAATACTGAATCACCTCTCATCAGGAATCACCTCTGTCACAATTCTCCTGCATCTATGTTACCTACAGTATCTCTCATGCTATGCGTCCCTCGTGCCTCTCTCTGTGTCTTGTCCCCTTATGTCCCTCTACTGTAGGTGGTGTGGGCATCGCTGCCACCCAGCTCTGTCAGTTGCTGGAGGACGTGACCGTGTTTGGAACTGCGTCGGCCAGCAAGCACGAGACCATCGGCCAGGGGGGCGTCACCCACCCCATCGACTACCGTACACGAGATTATGCTGAGGAGATCCGTAAAATCAGCCCCAAGGGTAAGGATTGATTGGATATGCAACCTGGTCCAAGATCTGTTCGTACTGTCTTGCCAACTCCTATGGTTATTGGTGTGACAATCACCATATGAGTTGGCAAGACAACGCAAATAGATCTGGGACCAGGCTAAAGGGCGGTATCATCAGCATCACTGATAGGTGCCTTTGTCATCTCCTCTTTGAAGTATACACTATACATACAAAAGTATGTGGACACCCCTTCAAATTAGTGGATTTGGCTATTTCAGCCACACCCGTTGCTGACAGGTGTATAAAATTGAGCACACAGCCATGCAATCTCCATAGACATTGACAGTAGAATGGCTTTACTGAAGAGCTCAGTGACTTTCAACGTGGCACCGTCATTGGACACCAACTTTCCAACAAGTCAGTCAAATTTCTGCCCTACTAGAGCTGCCTCGGTCAACTGTAATGCTGTTATTGTGAAGTGGAAATATCTAGGAGCAACAACGGCTCAACCATGAAGTGGCAGACCACACAAGTTCACAGAATGGGACTGCAGAGTGCTGAAGTGCGTAGTGCGCAAAAATTGTCTGTCCTTGGTTGCGACACTCACTACTGAGTTCCAAACTACCTATGGAAGCAACTTCAGCACAAGAACTGTTCCGTCGGGAGCTTCATGAAATGGGTTTCTATGGCCGAGCAGCCTAAAATCACCGTGCGCAATGCTAAACGTCGGCTGGAGTGGTGTAAACCTCGCTGCCATTGGACTCTGGCGCAATGGAAACGCGTTCTCTGGAGTGATGAATCATGCTTCACCATCTGGCAGTCCGACGGACAAATCTGGGTTTGGCCGATGCCAGGAGAAGGTTACCTGCCTGAATGCATAGTGCTAACTATAAAGTTTGGTGGAGGAGGAATAATGTTCTGGAGCTGTTTTTCATTGTTCGGGCTAGGCCCCTTAGTTCTAGTGAAGGGAAATCATAACTCTACAGCATACAATGACATTCCAGGCGATTCTGTGCTTCCAACTTTGTGGCAACAGTTTGGGGAAGGCCCTTTCCTCTTTCAGCATGACATTGCCCCCATGCAACTAGCGAGGTCCATACAGAAATGGTTTGTCAAGATCGATGTGGAAGAACTTGACTGGCCTGCACAGATCCCTGACCTCAACCCCATCGAACAACTTTGGATTGAATTGGAACGCCGACTGCGAGCCAGGCCTAATCGCCCAACATCAGTGGCTACCTCACTAATGCTCTTGTGGCAGAATGGAAGCAAGTCCGCGCAGCAATGTTCCAACATCTAATGGAAGGCCTTCCCATAAGAGTGGGGGCTGTTATAGCAGCAAAGAGGGGACCAACTCCATTTCAATGCCCATGATTTTGGAATGAGATGTTTGACGAGCAGGTGTCCACATACTTTTGATTATGTAGTGTATCATTGCATACGATGTAAACTGTATGTCAAGCCTCTCGATCAGTACTAGTGATCCACTCGAGCAAATCCGTTTCCAATGGCATTTCTGTCTCTTTCCCTCAGGATTGGACATTGTCCTGGACCCTCTGGGAGGCTCAGACACCCAAAAGGCCTTTAGTTTGCTGAAGCCCATGGGCACCCTCATAGTGTTTGGTAAGAGACTAAATTACCGTTGTTTTTATTAGCGTTTAACATTACTCGCCTCCTGTCATCTCAACCGGCACTCAGTGTTTACCCACCTTTTTCTGTACCACTACATCCCTTCCCTACTGGACATTTTATAGAAGATTTAACACATTCCATTTGCAATTCTAGCATGTTCTATGGTATGTGAAATGACTTGATAACCTGTTTCCAATACATTTAAAATGTATTGAGGGGAAAATATGCATTCCAAGCTAGCTTTTCAAGTGTTTGCATTTTTTAAGTGTTACAATTCAATTTGTAAAATGTGTAAAATGTGTGGTTGTGTAATTATTATATTTACAACACTTTTTTTAACATGCACATTTCTGGTAGGGTGGTAATGTCCTCTCCATGTGTCCCTGACTTCATGACTCAATTTTCCAGGTGCAGCCAACTGTGTGACGGGTCAGAAGAAGAACCTATTGGCGGTAGCCAAGACCTGGTACAACCAATTCACCATCAACACCCTGAGGCTGATGCATGCCAACAAGGCTGTGTGTGGCTTCCATCTGGGCTACCTGAGTGACGAGGACGAGCTCATCACCCAGACCATGACCCGCCTACTGGAACTCTATACGCAGGGCAAGATCAAGCCCCGCATTGACTCCACCTACCACTTTGAACAGGTGGGTGGGTGGGTGGGTGTGTGTGTGTGTGTACACAGGTGCAGTGAATATCTATGAGTAGGTCAGTGGCTATGCATTATATACAGTATACAGTACCAGGTAAAGTTTTGGACACACCTACTCATTCAAGTTTACCTCATGAAGCTGGTTGAGAGAATGTCAATACTATTTTCTAATAGTAGAATAATAGTGAAGACTTCAAAACTATGAAATAACACAAATGGAATCATGTAGTAACCAAAAAAGTGTTAAACAAATCAAAATATATTTTAGATTCTTCAAAGTAGCCACCCTTTGCATTGATGACAGCTTTGCACACTCTTGGCATTCTCTCAACCAGCTTCATGAGAAATGCTTTTCCAAAAGTCTTGAAGAAGTTCCCACATATGCTGAGCACTTGTTGGCTGCTTTTCCTTCACTCTGTGGTCCAACACATCCCAAACCATTTCAATTGGTTGTGGAGGCCAGGTCATCTGATCACTCTCCTTGGTCAAATAGCCCTTACACAGCCTGGAGGTGTGTTGGGTCATTGTCCTGTTGAAAAACAAATGATAGCCCCACTAAGCGCAAACCAGATGGGATGACGTATCGCTGTGGTAGCCATGCTGGTTAAGTGTGCCTTGAATTCTAAATAAATCACAGACAGTGACACCAGCAAAGCACCCCCACACCATCACACCTCCTCCTCAATGCTTCACGGTGGGAACCACACATACAGAGATCATCCGTTCACCTACTCCGCGTCTCACAGACACGGCGGTTGGAACCAAAAATCTAAAATTTGGACCCACCAGATAAAAGGATAGATTTCCACCGGTCTATTGTCCATTGCTCATGTTTCTTGGCCCAAGCAAGTGTCTTCTTCTTTTGGTGTTCTTTAGTAGTGGTTTCTTTGCAGCAATTCGACCATGAAGGCCTGATTCGCGCAGTTTCCTCTGAACAGTTGATGTTGAGATGTGTCTGTTACTTGAACTCTGTGAAGCATTTATTTGGGCTGCAATTTCTGAGGCTGGTAACTGTAATGAACTTATCCTGTGCAGCAGAGGTAACTATGAGTCTTCCTTTCCTGTGGCGGTCCTCATTAGTGCCAGTTTCATCATAGCGCTTTACGGTTTTGTGACTGCACTTGAATAAGTTTTCTAGATTGACTGACCTTCATGTCTTAAGGTAATGATGGACTGTTGTTTCTCTTTGCTTATTTGTGCTGTTTTTTGCCATAATATGGACTTGGTCTTTTACCAAATAGGGCTATCTTCTGTATACCATCCCTACCTTGTCACAACAGAAATTCCACAAATTAAAGAACAACGGTTAATTGAAATGCATTCCAGGTGACTACCTCATGAAGCTGGTTGAGAGAATGCCTATACCATTTTCTCCCTTGTAGAATAATAGTGAAGACATTAAAACTATGAAATAGCACATATGGAATCATGTCGTAATCAAAAAAAGTGTTAAACAAATCAAAATATATTTAAGATTTTAGATTCTTCAAAGTAGCCACCCTTTGCCTTGATGACAGCTTTGCACACTCTTGGCATTCTCTCAACCATTTTCTCGAGGAATGCTTTTCCAACAGTCTTGAAGGAGTTCCCACATATGCTGACCACTTGTTGGCTGCTTTTCCTTCACTCTGCGGTCCAACTCATCCCAAACCATCTCAGCATCCCAAACTAAAGCTCAGCATTCAACACCATAGTACCCTCCAAGCTTATCATTAAGCTTGAGGCCCTCGGTCTGAACCCCGCCCTGTGCAACTGGGTTCTGGACTTCCTGACGGGCCAACCCCCAGGTGGTGTTGGTAGGAAACACCTCCACTTTTCTGATCCTCAACACTGGGGCCCCACAAGGATGCGTGCTCAGCCTCCTCCTGTGTTCCCTGTTCAAACATGACTGCCTAGCCACGCATGCCTCCAACTCAATCATCAAGTTTGCAAACGACACAACAGTCGTGGGCCTAATTACCAACAATGACGAGACAGACTACAGGGAGGAGGTGAGGGCCCTGGGAGTGTGGCGCCAGAAGAATAACCTCTCACCCAACATCAACAAAACAAAAGAGCTGATCGTGGACTTCAGGAAACAGCAGAGGGAGCACCCCCCTATCCACATCAACAGGACCACGGTGGAGAAGGTGTAAAGCTTCAAGTTCCTCTGTGTACACATCACTGACAAATTGAAATGGTACACCCACACATACAGTGTCGTGAAGGCGGCACAACAGCGCCTCTTCAACCTCAGGAGGATAAAGAAATTTGGCTTGGCACCTAAAACCCTCACCAACTTTTACAGATGCACAATTTAGAGCATGCTTTTGGGCTGTATCACTGCCCGTAACCGCAGGGCTCTCCAGAGGGAAGCGCAGTCTGCCCATTGCATCACCGGGGGCAAACTACCTGCCCTCCAGGACACCTACAGCACCCGATGTCACAGGAAGGCCAAAAAAATCATCAAGGACAACAACCACCTGAACGACTGCCTGATCGCCCTGCTATCATCCAGAAAGCAATGTCAGTGCAGGTGCATCAAAGCTGTGACCGAGAGACTGAAAAATAGCTACTATCTCAAAGCTATCAGACTGTTAAATAGCCATCACTAGCACATTAGAGGCTGCTGCCCTATATAGACTTGAAATCATCACTGGCCACTTTAATAATGGAACATGACATTACTCATCTCATATGTACATACTGTATTCTATCCTTTTCTACTGTATCTTAGTCTATGCCGCTCTGACGTTGTTCGCCCGAAATATTTATATATTATTAATTCCATTCCTTTACTTTAGATTTGTGTGTATTGTTGTGAAATTGTTAGATATTACTGCACTGTTGGAGCTCGAAACACAAGAATTTCGCAACACCCGCAAAAACATTGAAGAAACACTCAAATTGAAACACTCAAAGTGTTCAAAGCTGTCATTAAGGCAAAGGGTGGCTACTTTGAAGAATCTCAAATATAAAATATATTTTGATTTGCTTAACACTTTTTTCGTTACTGCATGATTCCATGTCTTCACTATTATTCTATAATGTAGAAAAAAAGTCAAAATAGGCCTGTTGTAAGGCAGGTCCTCACCAGACATCACCGGTGTGCCTATGGGCACAAACCCACCATCTCTGGACCAGACAGACTGGCAAAAAGTACTCTTCACTGACGAGTCGCTGTTTTGTCTCACCAGGGGTGATGGTCGGAATCGCGTTATTGTTGAAGGAATGAGCGTTACACCGAGGCCTGTACTCTGGAGCGGTATCGATTTGGAGGTGGAGGGTCCGTCATGGTCTGGGGCGGTGTGTCACAGCATCATCGGACTGAGCTTGTTGTCATTGCAGGCAATCTCAACGCTGTGCGTTATAGGGAAGATATCCTCCTCCCTCATGTGGTACCCTTCCTGCAGGCTCATCCTGACATGACCCTCCAGGAATGACAATGCCACCAGCCATACTGCTTGTTCTGTGCGTGATTTCCTGCAAGACAGAAATGTCAGTGTTCTGCCATGGCCAGCGAAGAACCCGGATCTGAATCCCATTGAGCACGTCTGGGACCTGTTGGATCGGAGCGTGAGAGCTAGGGCCGCCCCCCCCCCTCAGAAATGTCCGGGAACTTGCAGGTGCCTTGGTGGAAGAGTGGGGTAACATCTCACAGCAAGAACTGGCAAATCTGGTCCAGTCCATGAGGAGGAGATGCACTGCAGTACTTAATGCAGCTGGTGGCCACACCAGATACTGAATGTTCCTTTTGATTTTGACCCCGCCTTTGTTCAGGGACACATTATTCCATTTTTGTCAGTCACATGTCTGTAGAACTGAGTTTATATCTCAGTTGTTGAATCCAATATTTACACATCTTAAGTTTGCTGCAAATAAACGCAGTTGACAGTGAAAGGTTGTTTCTTTTTTTCCTGAGTTTATATATATAGTTGAAGTCGGAAGTTTACATACACTTAGGTTGGAGTCATTAAAACTAGTTTTTCAACCACTCCATAAAGGTCTTGTTAATAAACTATAGTTTTGGCAAGTCGGTTAGGACATATACTTTGTGCATGACACACAACTGTTTACAGACATATTATTTAACTTATAATTCACTGTATCACAACTCCAGTGGTTCAGAGGTTTACATAAACTAAGTTGACTGTGCCTTTAAACAGCTTGGAAAATGGCAGAAAATGATGTCATGGCTTTAGAAGCTTCCGATAGGCTAATTGACATCATTTGAGTCAATTGGAGGTGTACCTGTGGATGTATTTCAAGGCCTACCTTCAAACTCAGTGCCTCTTTGCTCAACATCATGGGAAAATCAAAAGAAATCAGCCAATACCTCCACAAGTCTGGTTCATCCTTGGGAGCACTTTCCAAAAGCCTGAAGGTACCACGTTCATCTGTACAAACAATAGTATGCAAGTATAAACACCATGAGACCACGCAGCCATCGTACCGCTTAGGAAGGAGATGTGTTCTGTCTCCTAGAGATGAATGTACTTTGGTGCGAAAAGTGCAAATCAATCCCAGAACAACAGCAAAGGACCTTGTGAAGATGCTGGAGGAAACAGGTACATAAAGTATCTATATCCATAGTAAAACCAGTTCTATATCGACATAACCTGAAAGGCCGCTCAGCAAGGAAGAAGCCACTGCTCCAAAACCGCCATAAAAAAGCCAGCCTACGGTTTGCAACTGCACATGGGAACAAAGATCGTACTTTTTGGAGAAATGTCCTCTGGTCTGATGAAGTAAAAATAGAACTGTTTGGCCATGATGACCATCGTTATGTTTGGAGGAAAAAGGGGAGGCATGCAAGCCGAAGAACACCATCCAAACCGTAAAGCACGGGGTTGGCAGCATCATGTTGTGTGGGTGCTTTGCTGCAGGAGGGACTGGTGCACTTCACAAAATAAATGGCATCATGAGGCAGGAAAATTGTGGGCATTTTGAAGCAACATCTCAAGACATCAGTCAGGAAGTTAAAGCTTGGTCGCAAATGGGTCTTCCAAATGGATAATGACCCCAAGCATACTTCCAGAGTTGTGGCAAAATGGCTTAAGGACAACAAAGTCAAGGTATTGGAGTGGCCATCACAAAGCCCTGACCTCAATCCTATAGAAAATTTGTGGGTAGAACTGAAAAAGCGTGTGCGAGCAAGGAGGCCTACAAACCTGACTCAGTTACACCAGCTCTATCAGGAGGAATGGGCCAAAATCCACCCAACTTATTGTGGGAAGCTTGTGGAAGGCTACCCGAAAAGTTTGACCCAAGTTAAACAATTTAAAGCCAATACCACCAAATACTAATTGAGTGTATGTAAACTTCTGACCCACTGGGAATGTGATGAAAACAAAAGCTGAAATAAATCATTCTCTCTACTATTATTCTGACATTTCACATTCTTAAAGAAAAGTGGTGATCCTAACTGACCTAAGACAGGGAATTTTTACTCAGATTAAATGCCGGGAATTGAAAAACTGATTTGAAATGTATTTGGCTAAACTGTATGTAAACTTCTGAACTGTGTGTGTATATATATATATATATATTTATATGAGTCTATTGCGTTGCACCCCTCCCTTTTTGCCCTCAGAACAGCCTCAATTTGTCTGGGCATGGACTCTACAAGTTGTCGAAAGCGTTCCACAGGGTGGCATGCTGGCCCATATTGACTCCAATGCTTCCCACAGTTGTGTCAAGTTGGCTGGATGTCGTTTGGATGGTGGACCATTGTTGATGCACACAGGAACATTTTGAGTGTACAAACCCCAGCAGCATTGCAGTTCTTGACACAAACAGTTTCACCTGGCACCTGTCTTGCCCATTCACCCTCTGAATGGCACACATACACAATCCATGTCTCAAGGCTTAAAATTCATTCTTTAACCTGTCTCCTGCCCTTCACCTACACCGATAGAAGTTGATTTAACAAGTGACATCAATAACGGATATAGTATATATTTGTGGCTCGGGGGCTCCTCCGTAGCAGACGCAGAGAACGTAGTATTTCATGGATTCCTGTAGTCTCACAGAGTGTACATACAGATTTCGGATCTTAATTGTATCACTTTTGTTGTGGTACATTTTCCAGCGCATCCGGAAATTCAATGAGCCTCGGGATTTAGATACATTCACTGGAAATCCGCATTTCTCTTTCTCTCCATGCGGAGGAAATCGAGTCATTCGGGCCAGTGCCAGCTATCAAAATCATCCTCCCTCGCTCGCTCAAATGCTAAACGCACCAGAATGAATATTAATAAATGTCCTACTGCTACTGTAAGCCTATATATCATATTACTGCAATATTCAGGTGTACAAAAAATGTATCTGAAATGCAGCCATACACATCAACAACCGTCGGCGTATATAGTTTAGTAACGAACACAAGATATATATCGATCTCCACTACGACATACACCCCACTACGACAAGTGTGAAGTTGTATCCGAAATGCATTTCGGATATATATTATCGATAAAGAAGACATCTTAAGGTTTCTGGCGAACCTAAGGTTACGAATGAACTGTCAAAATTGATTTCAATCGTGGTCCTGGAGTGTTGTAGGGATTAGGGCCGCTGTCAGTATGTGTTCGATTCCGGTCCACACCCTTCTGGCACAAATAACTAAATCCCGGATTGTCTTGGTTTAGTTACACATTTTAAGTAATTATAGAAAGTCCAAGGATATTTTACCCCCGACCTTGAAAAGAAATAACCATACCAAATAATTTTATTTTAAAGACAGTTATATTTCATGGATAACATAAATTGGAACAAATTAAATACTAACACGAGGTTACACCAACATTAGTTTCCATTCATACAAAGTGTTGGATATTTTCCACAGTAGATTTGCCATCGTAGACAAGTAAATAGTTTATTTCTACAATACGTAATGCTTGCAAATCAATGAATCAAGTTATTCCGGTGATAATATCAACCAGAGGGCGAACATATCTTGAGACTTTGGTTGCAAGCAGGACTAAGGTAACAAGGACATAATGTTTTACGGAGAGGTAATGAGGTGGCCAATAGTGATTGCAATTGAAGATCAGATGTGTTTATGAATGTAGCGGGTATTGATGGTTTAACGAGGCATCAGCTGGCGATAATCAAGTGCCATTGATGGTTGCAATAGGCCCCTTGTTATTTGATTATTTTCCAATACATTCTGTAGGCTACCCGTTAGCCTATCCATTGTCACATGATGAATGGTGTGAAAACAGACAACAGGCTACTGTTTGTGTTCCTCTGGCTGAGTTGATAGCCGATTTGGCCATCAGTTGATTGACAGATGTAGGCCTACTGTAAAACCATCAACTTTGCTCCAGTGGGGGTGCTCGCCCACGTTTTATAGTTAGGCTATGTGTAATTTGCCAATGTAGTTATGGTCTTTGGTGTGGATGGCCCTTACAGTAGGGGAGATTTCCATTGCTAAACTGTTGTGGCTGCAACCGCTGGACCACACAGGCACTGAGCCACCAATAATGTATTCTGCCTATTGCTTGCCTTGAACATATATTAAAACCATTTATTTTCCCTAACGAAAAATACATCTTAGACCCTACAAATATGTCAATTTATTATAATCCACATACGAATTCTGCTGTAGCCTGCATGTAGTCTACATAATCTACCTGAACTGGCGCCCAGTGGACCTGCAGTCTAAGGTACAATGTTGGCAAGGTACTGCATTGTATACAGACACTGCTTCCGGTTGCCCCCTGGTGGCGATTTTAAATATTTCTGTATTGCTTTCATATAATCCCTCCAGAGGCTTGCACTCCTCCTTCCACTGCCTTGAAAGGCTATGTTTACACCTAGCTCTCCTGCTTCTTTAGTAATGTCTGATATTATGTCTGCTCAACAGGGTTGGACATTGACAGACTGTGTGGGAGGCAGAGAGGGTATGCGAGAGGGGGGAGGGAGGAAGAGGTGGGGGTATGTTCAAATCCCAATTCTGTTTACAACAATTTCATTATAGACCAACTGATTTGTTTACTTAGTATTCGCCACCCCAGTGGTTTCCATTGCGACGTTTGAAAGCCTTTCCAGAGAGGATGGGAAACGTCTCTCCCCCCGCTCCTATCCACTTGACCCCCTTCTGATTGGTCAGAAGGCTTGGCGTCAAAGGTTAGATTGTTTAGAGGGTGCCTCTGTGTGACAGGAAATATGACTGGTGTATAGCTAGACCTCTTGTTGCTATGCAACTGCCTGGAAGCCGGTATGGTATCCGACTCCTTTTGAAAGGAGTGAATGAATGGAATAGTCATATGATTGGTCAAATTAATTTAATATTTCATCTAACCTTCCTATGAAACTTTGTGTCTATTGCAACTGGCATGTAGCCTATTTACGCCAGACTAACAGACTCCCTATTTGTAGTACGTGTGATGCTACATACTGTTGTTACAACTAATCCAGTAGAGGCTAGGCTCATTTTCTGTGTGACATTTTCATGACATTTCCAATAGTTCCTTGCATATTAATAATAATAATTAAAACAATATTTGACATTCATTGAAACTGTTTTGACAGCAGTCTCCCCACAGATATTAGCTCTTTGCTATCCACCCTAGCTTTCGTCCCTCCCTCCCCTCCCCTTCCTCCCTCCCCTCCCCTCCCCTTCCTCCCTCCCCTTCCTGTTTACACTGTCTGACGTGTCAGACTCACTGCAATTCTCAGCCCCCCATCGGCTGATATGGGTCTGATGCCGGCAGTTGCTAGGTGACCGGCCGTGGTTGCCGTGGCGTCGGTTGTTAGGGGAAGCTTTGTTTGAGTTGCCGTGGGGTGGGGTGGGTGGTGAGTGGAGAGAGCAGGGGCAGTGGAGTCAGAGAGGCACTTGTGTGTGTGCAGTCCCAATTAAATAGGGACAAACCCTTTCAGTATTCATATGACGGACAGAGAAGATGCCATTATCTGAGCCTGGTAAAAGGAGAGGGTTTGATGCAGATTTCCAATGTGTTATTACAAATGGGAAATAAACTGGATCCTGAACATCCAACTTTTGCACAGGAGCAAAAAAAAAGAAGAGCATCTCTCTCCCTCTCCCCCTTTTCTATCCCTCTCTATCCCTCTCTCTCCCTTTCTATCCCTCTCTATCCCCCTCTCTCCCTCTCTCTCTCTCTCTTTCAGTTGGTTGGTTTGTCGATCTGTATTTTAACCTTTCTGTCTGCCTGCCATCTCTCTTTTCTCTGTCCCTCCATCAGGTGGGTGACGCGATGAGGCGTATGCACGAGCGCAACAACATCGGCAAGGTGATTCTGCTCCCAGAGCCAAAGAAAGAGGAGGAAAAGCCCGAGTCCAACCCTGAGCCAGCAGAGACAGAGGACAAGAAAGAGGAGGAAAAGGATGAGAATAAGATGGAGACCGGCACAGAAGAGGTCAAGAGAGAGGAGAATTGAGAAAGGGAGAGTATGTTTGTGAGCAGTAGACTTGAGCACTTTATCATTGGCCTTCTCTACTCCTCAGTCCATGTCTCAGAAATCGACCATTGCCTCAGTGTTTCTATCTGTTTATACGTGTGAGGTGAAGTTGCCCCTAAGTGCTGATCTAAGATATTTTCTTTTTTTTTTACCCACTTTCGGTTAAAATGTAGATTCTGCGAAACACAAAGTAAACAGCCGTATCAGGCCGACTTCAGCATCAACAACGAGCACAAGGCGAGGCTGATTTCTACGCAGGTGTTGTCAAACAGCTACACTAACGTCGGAGACTGAAGCGTAAGCCGTGCACGCGCACAGATGCTGAGTGCGTCGTCTCGCAGCGTGCTCATCTGCGACTTCGCTGGCTTTACCTTGCTACTCGTGCCAACGGCACATCGCCGAGTCTCCGTTTAACAAGGCTAGGATAAGCTGCACTTAGAACTGCGCTTAGGGGCAAATGTGTATGGTGGTCTTGTTCTACTGACACGAGTGACTTAGTCGTGTTGCTTGTAAAATAGCTTCTCAGACACGTTGCTATGTTTCCAGTATGTTCCAAGGCCTTATGTTTCAAAGGAAAAAGTGCCCCATTAGCAACACTTCCTGAGTCACCAATGTCGAACCCTTTACTGTGCTGTGTCTCCCTACAAGTTGAATTGCATGCTCTTCTTGATTCCGCAGGCAGATACCATATTGTTATATGAAATGGAGGTCCAGCTTTTAAACGAAAATGTGTCAGTATTTTGCATTAGTGAATTATGGAAAGTGCGTGTGTGTGTGTGTGCGTGCGTGTGTGTGTGCATGTGTGCATTTCTGAGTGATATATGGTTTGATGTTGTTTGAATTCTGCTTTGCCAAAATTCTCTTTCAATGTCTTCATGTCATATTTCAATATGTAAATTGTCGCTGACTTCGTGGCCACTTTGAGAGTACTACGAGACCCGTGTTTAAGTGTAGTTTGTTAGATGGATTGTTGCTTTTTTCCTGACCTAGTGTGCCAAATTAAACACCAACTTTACCCTTTGCCCAAATATCACAAAAAATGATGAAGAACAGGGCCTTCCTTCACCTTGTCAAACTGTTTGAATTGTTCTTGATTAAACAATGTCCTGGTGACCTTGTGGTAAAACCAAAAAAAAAATGTTTGGCACAAGCTTTTCTTGTCAACACTGCTTTCGTTTTGTGATTATCGTCGCATGGCTCTCAATGTTGAACAGTGCCTCTTCAGTATAAAAAGTAGAATAGGAATATACTTATTATATACTTAATATACTTTTTATATAAACAATCCCAGTTTGTAACTGTGTATTCTCAAGGATTGTTCCCAGCCTTCCTCCAGACCAGTCAAGTTGATCTAACTTAAGAAACAGGAGAACATGGGAACATACTTGACTTTTGCATCAACTATAGTACTTGCTCTCTGGACACTTCCTCGTTGGTGCCATGATGTTGTATCCTACGATGATCTGCAGCGAATAGGCCTATATCATTCACTATTATCTGTGGCAAAAATATCATATGACACATTCACAAATAGAACACTTGGTCTGTAGAATTTGTATAAGGGAATTTCCATTCCCCCCCCCCCCGTGTTTTCATGGTGAATTCTCACTGTGTTCCATTTCATAACATTGGTATCTTATGGCTTTCATGAATGACTCCAAATGGTCTTGCCGAGCTCACGGTCTAGTGTTGACACACTCAGCTGCTTGCAGATGTATACCGAACCTGGAGACTGGGGTTCGATTCCCATGACCATTTTTTCTACTTTATCTCCCCCTCTAATTCTGTTCGGACTAAATCAAGTTTGCAAATACAAAACGGGGCTCTAATTCCACTCTGCTTTCAAAACTCCAAATTGTTAATATAAGAGGAAGCAGATGTTTTTTCCAGCTGTGGCGGTAACCCGACGCAGCAGAGAAAGGAAGCTCCTCTTCTCCCTGTCCAAAACCACGCCACCACACATTCCACTCCTACTCTCTCTCTCTCTCTCTCTCTCTCTCTCTCTCTCTCTCTCCTCTCCAGAGAGCATTCACATCTTTATTTTCACGTTAAACAAGTCAAATGAAATGTAACTTTTGTTTAGGAATGTGTCTATGATTAGAGTTTGTTTTTTCCATTTGCAATTTTTCCCCTCTGTCAGAAGTGAAAATGGAAAGGTTGGGTTTGTGTCGTTTTCATTCTTTCCTGGCATTGGAATGAATGAGGTATGAGCTAAGACATGGCTGGGATTTTCTGGAAGGAATTGGGACTGGGAATCTGAATATCTGATTCCTTTTCCCCCCCAGAGTCCTTATGACCCTGCAGGTGTTTCCACCCATTCTGAAACCTGAATCATACTGAACGCTGATTTGCATTGTTCAGAGCCAGCGGTTTGTTGTTGTAATACTTTTGTTGCTCAAATCCCCATATTTGTTTGCCTATTTTTGCTTCATCCAAAAGCACCGACGGACGTCCCCAAGCACTTAATATGACACGACTAACTTTACAAGTGGTTTGTTTTATGTTATCATACACTTCCTGGATGTATTTGAAGTCTTTGATTGAAATCCTCTGCCGTGCTTGAACCTGTGTTTTCACCACTTTCACCAGTCCACATGAACTGGTGACGATTTCCTGACGTTTTGCCCTGTGCCTTTACCTGTGTTGTACTGTACATGTTTTCTGAAATGAATAAATTGCATTCTAAAAATGACAAACGGGCTTATCTAGGCTATGCCGATTTCTTTGTGATTTCACGCCCTGAGCTGTCCTATATACAGTATGCTGCTTGGGATTCCGCACAATCTCAAATACAGACCAATTGCTCCCCTTGCACTTCAGTAACAGTACTGCACACAGTCCTTGAGTTATTCTGTGTAGACGTGATACTGGAGCTGTGGAGAGCATGACTGAGTCAGCGTAAAGCATTCTTTGGGGATCTTTTTGGTTTGCTCTGTTTGTGGTAGATTTTGTAGGTACTTTTTTTTTTGACCAATAGACCGGTATAATCCAAGTGTCACCACCAAACAACTCAGATTTTAAAGTGGAACTCTAGCTGGAAAAGAGAGCCAAATGACATCTGAACTGATATCTGTATTTTAATCATTTGAGTCAAACAATATACAGTATGTGTTCAACATATGCGTCTTCAGTGTATTACATAGGCATTATCATGAACATTTTCTGATTGTGACTATTTTTCATAGAACAATATATATTGTGAACCTTACTTTTTTTTTGTTATATAACTTTAGTGTCTACATAGGAAAATGTACAGCAAAAATAATTAATGATTACATTTTTAAAGCGTTCTTCGGTCAGTTTGAGTTTTTTCTCATGTCTTGATCCATTGCAGTTTTTCAGCCCTCGATACCATGAGACCTCAGTGCCTCAGCTAAGCATTTGAGATATCTTGAGTCTGGGTATCCATTCCTATAGAGGGGAGACTTATTTAGGACCACAATCTACTAAACCTGTTTCAACTCATCTTTCAGGCCTACCAGGATAAGAATCTTGGATTATAGCACTGCCACTATTGTTTAAATTTGTTTCATATTTCAATGTCATAGTTTTCATACTGTACATTGGACAAAAACCTCACCTGGAAATCCCTCCCTCGATGCTGGTCTTGTGTGGGATGCTACCCCAGGTCACACAATCCCTAGTGTCCCCTACTCTCACATTGAAGGTGAGGCCTCGATGAAAGGCACGTTGGAGGCATGGCAGAAGCTTGAGAGTCGTTTCATTCAGAGGCAGGAAGGCATGGAACGTGCCCCCTTGGAAAGACCCCCCAGGGTTTGGATGACCTTTCTGCACAGAGGTGGTAAGTAGATCACGAGGATGGCAACACACATCTATAGGTAAGACCTCATCTACACGCCCTAGACATAACGCCTTTGTACGACTGTCATAAGGATTCTTTTAATTCCTGTCGGCTGATGATCTCAGTGTTGATCACACGTGGCTCTATATCGGGTGGATTCAAATCAAGAGCTATTGTAACATGAAACATTTTGGCAGTAATAAATATGTGTGATATAAAAGTGTAGCCTAAGCAAACTGTCATTTCCAATCCCTTTGAACAATTCCCAATTCTCAAAGGTTAGACCTTACCCCTTGGATGCCATCAGGAATGTTGTAGGTTATCTTCAGCGTTGTGTCCTTGCTGTACCCGACCAGACTGATGGACATCTCACTGCGGGTCATGGTCCCTCGGATGCCCACGACACCTTCCTGAGATTTAGGACGTACTTTACAGTCGGGATGGATGTGATTCTGGCACAAGGCCCCGCCACAAGCAGTCATAGACACAGATTCCCCAGTGGTTCCTCCTACACAAGATGGACTGGCCATCACCTCGGTGTCTTTCACATCGTGTTTCTCATTGACCGGCTTGCCCCGTAATGTTTGGCGGTGGCGCTTTGTGGATTCACTGCATGAGACTTTGCACATTCCACGCATGACGGGCACATGGCTTTTCCACCAGCCGTCCAAGATACAGATGCCCCTGCGGTTCCACATATACAGGACAAACCGGCATTTCCTTCGCTATGGTCCTTTTGGGTCTGCAGTTCCCTACTGCTCGGTATCTGGCTTTCCTCAGGCATTGGCCCTGTCACCCTCTGAGCACTGTGCTCTGGTAATGGTGCTGCACCGTAATTTCCTTCTGTAACTCTTCGTGACCCCTCTGCTTTATGGGGAGCACTGATTGTCCTGAAACTCTTTTCATCCAGGGGACCAGATGCTCCTAACCGAAGCTTCAAAACAGGCACTTTCTTCACATCTGATTGGCTCACTCTCTCCAAGCTCCCTGATGAAGCAATGTTGTTTGCAGAGGTGGTCTCCTGGTCTTGTTTGTCACTACTGGCAGAGCTCTGATGTGCTGCTGAGGAGTTTATGTCAGCGTTGGATGCAGAATCAGAAGATGGTTTCTTAAGATCAATGGGTCTCTCTTCCATGGTCTGTTCCCCCTCTGTCGCAAAATGAAGCATCTTTTTTAGAAATGACATCGCCTCCATGCAATCCAGGTTTGGACCAAAGATTAAAATGCTCTTAGTATTTGGCATTGGAATGATTTTCACTTTCTCCCATGTCTCTCTCACAGTGGTGCATAACACCTCCACTGTCTCATTCTTCGAGTCTGACACACCCAGCTGTGTTAACAACAGCTCATGGGTGGAGAAGTCCTCGGCTACCTTGGCAATCTGCTCTTTCAGCACCTGCTGACACATCCAGACGTTGGCTGGATCTTTCCCTCTCAGATGGAGGACGACCTCATTTAATGTTTTTTTCTCCGTCATCTGCAGGTCAGAGGTTACTTCCTCTAGCAGTATGTGGAAAACCTCCTTTATGTATAACCATTGAGTTGTGGGCACCACCAGCTCTACACTGAAGACTTGCCTAGTCTCTGGGTGACTGGTAGTTTGCCTCCTTTGGTCTTTCCAAACAGGTCTACAGCTGAGCTGCTGTCCTTTCTGACTTGTTTAGTCCTAACCTGCCCTGAGAAACTGTTGGACCGTCTCAGAGTGGAAATTGACTTGGATTGTTGGACGACGCCAGTTGGAACCGCCCTGTCCACAGACATGTCCATATCATCCATTGAGTAGCCCTGGAATCCACTAAAGTTTGCTGCTTTTGTGGGTCTGGTTTCATTGTTTTGTGCCAAGTTCAGAGGGGGTTTACCAGACAAGGGAGCAGTGGACGATGGTTCATACCTTTTGAAGAGGGTGTCTTCTTGGAGACCCTTTGGACCAGAACTTGACATTTCAACCTTCTGACTCGTAATCCCTGAAATTGGTCCACTACCGAATTTCTGGTCGTTCGTTCCAATGGGTTTTGTGGACAAGAAACTATTGGTCTGGTGATCCTCAGGAGCCTTTACGTCACCCAAGCTGGACCAAGTCTCATCATCTTTAAGTGTCTCAGAACCCATAGTTCTCCCAAAAGTGGCCGCCATTTTGAATTCTTTGCTCCTCACGGCCCTTTGTTTTCTAAGCTTGGTGTCAGGCACAAAGGATAGAGACGCATCTCCCGAGGGGTGAAATAACTCTTGACCGTGCTCCTTTGTTGTCCCTTGCATGTCCAATAGGAACTGCTTGGCCTCCGACACGTCACTTCCACTGCCCACCAGATAGACATTGGAGTTGTCTTCATTGATCAGCAGCTTTGTGAATCTCTGCGTTAAGGCGTTAAAAGCCTGCTGGAGCCCCAAACTGGGGAATCTTTTCTTAACCAACTGCTCCTTGCGAAGCTGGGCCTCTTTGTCTTGGTACAGCCAGCCCAGCTCCCCATGCGCAAGCCTTAGACGTTCCACCCCTCGCCCAGTGGCCCCAGTCTTAAGCTGCAGATAGAGGGTGGTGATATCCCTGGTGGTGACGTCCAGTATCTCTACTCCATGCCTGTCGAGGATGTTCTGGTACTCAGCCGAGCAGTGCTTTCGGAGGTATCGGAAGATGTCTGTGTCTATGACCATGGAGAAGTCCTCCGTTAAGGTTCCCTTCTCTAATGCCACTGCATCCTCTATGTCATTGATGTAAGATGTATGCAATGCCCCCGCCTCCTCTCTATGATTGGTGTATGATGTGTACAATGCATCCGCCCCCTTTCTATCGTTGGTGTAAGATTCTTGAAGAAGGGCACGATTACTCTTAGAGGCTCTACTGGAACATTTCCCCAGATCCTGTCCGTTGGCCTGTCCTGAGGTGTCAGTGTCCTGCTGTCTTTCTGTTTGTCCTTGAGCAGAGTTGTATGTTTTGTCATCCTTGGTGGCCTCAGCTTTAAGGGAATGGACATCTTTTGAGGTCTGTGAATTGAAAAGTCTCAGCAGACACTTGGTCAGGATTTGGACTTCTGTGTAGCGACCTTTGAAAGTGCAGAGGTCAGCATGAACGTGAAAGGTGCATTTTATGTCGCAGGCATTTTTGAGGATGTCAGATATCGATGTTTTGCCCCCATTCAATTTGCTGTAGTCCACTGTCACAGCTGTGTCCACAAAGAGCTGAAAGATTGAATTAAGAAGAGTGAGACTAGGATTTGACTAAAAAGATGAGATGTTTAGATGGTTTATTTGCATGCCTTACCTCATCTGGGTCCATTTCTTTGTTGTGCAAACTCACACTGAGCTCATATTGCTTGTCATTCACTGATAATGTGTGATTCTGATGTTCAACCACTCTCCGAGCCACTGCGTGTCATGTAGAATTTTAAAAAAGACAACAAATATTACTTAAACTCCTCAAGGACACACTGTAGGCTACCTGAATATGCATTATAGGATGCGCTCTATAGGATGTCCCTTATCAAGATAATTTCATGTCAGACCCATCAGTCAGATAAATCAGATATGTGTGGTATACACACAAGACATCTTGTAATTTTCAGTACTTTTCCTCTTACGGTTCTCTATGTTTTACTTATTATACTATCTACTTCCTTCATTTTTTCCCCCCAAGCCCACCGATGACCTCTAACCTTCACTGTCCTCAAAGGTAATGAAGGCAGAGCCAGGCGTTGTCTTGGAGACCGTGACAGATGAAATGTCCCCTCCTCCATTCCTCTTCCGCAGGAAATGAATGTGGAGCTTGTCGATCAGTCTGTTTTTACTGATATCTAGGGGTAACCCACACACTCTGACCGTTCCACCCTCCTTCGCCATCCTTGTTATTTATCTGTAAGCATAGGCAAGGCCAAGGACATCCACAGTTAACAATGTTTTGCCAAATGATGAAATTGCAATCACTGATCACAACCTAATCAATTCAACCGTTTTGAAAGAGTATACAGTTATAATAGCAACTCAGAAAGTGTTAATTCTTTTCCGTATTGAAACCCTCAGGTTTCAGTCATTTCAATATATAATCAATGATTCTGACACGTAAATGTAAATACATTTTTATTGCCGAAATAATTTCAGAACAAGACTACGTTAGGCAGGCCTGAATAACTGCTTCCATACATGCTTTGCGCAAAGATATGAACAAATCATAAAGCAATCTGTCTGTGTAAATCACTCCATATTTAATAAAAAAAAGTTAACTATGTTGATTTGCATTGCTGGTAATTCAAGTCATGATGTTGTGGCTCGAAAAATATAGGCCAACCCATTACCTGGATAAGAGCCACATACCCTAATGCACCTTCAGACTAGGCCTACAACATTGCAAATATATTTGATATTTGAGCAATTTATTAAAATCTTTGGATATTACCTTTCTTTTGTGTGCGTTTGTCCTAGATTCAAATATGAAACGAGATATGTTATCAGAGCAAAATGACGAACTACTGCTTGCAAATCTGAGAGAGATTATTCTCGGTTCTCAAGAAATGGAAAGTGAAAGGACTTGCGTGAATGAGTCAATGATGGCATCAAAAACATAAAAACAGCAACTATTTTTTGTGAGAACAGAAAAGGGAACATTAGCGTTATCAAGTACCCATTCGAAGTTTTTAGATACATTTTTGGGGGAATATTCTTTTTTTTTTTTTTTTAAATACATCAAAGTACAATTTCCTCGACGGTAAAATAACTGACACGGTGTGAGCACACCTACCACAAGAGGGCGCCATTACATCACGGAAAGCTAATGATGGACTCAATTCCAATGATTTATATATACACTAGATAACCAATTGGTGGCGCTGTGTTGAAGTCACGGTGCCTCCATCTTGGCACTCCCACCCATTACAAAAAAATATATTTTGGAAGCCATATAGATGCTTTTATTAATGTCTACATTCGTCTTGACACTTTTATTCTATTACAGAAATCATAATACATACTTTTAAATTATATTATGTGAGCAAACCGTAAAATTGTCCTTTTTTGAGATTTAAAGTATCATTTTTGATATTACTAATACTGTCCCACTAAAACAAAAATAAATATTTAAATACATGTAATTTTGTCCTTGAAACATTTAATTGAAATACTGTAGAATCCATTCATTCCTATGGAGGACTGCTCCTACTGGGGAATGACAAAATGGCCGACAGGTGGCTTCAAAGCCACTCGATGACCAATAGGTACAGCAGCATCAGCAATCCAGGGTTTATCATTGCTCAATTCACCCCCAGTGTCTACAGTGATGCACAAAAACAGTCCACAGGAAGCCAGAAGTTAAATACAATTCCATTTCAACTTTCTGTGCAGGTGAGCAGGAAGCTTGGTCATGATGAGGTTGGAAGTTTGAGACAAAATATATAGATTCGATTTGTATTTAGTCACCTGCAATGTACAGTGAAATTCTTAAGCTCTGAGCTCCAACAATGCAATTGTGAATGAAACAATGAAACAAACAAATGTATAATAATAACATATGTTCACAACTGTGACATTGATAAATATTAATGTCCATTGGGGTGTGGGCAGGGTAACTGGGGGAGGGGGGTGGGTGGTAGTGGTGGCTATCTTCTAAATGACTAAAATGTAAATGTGTTCAGCATGATAAGTGTCCATTGGGGTGGGGGCAGGGTAGATGCTTGTTGAGGGGAGAGAAAGTCTCCAAATGGAGAAATGCAGGGAGTCACCACCTTCTTGTGCCTTCTTCACCATTGTGTCTGTGTCGTTTGTGTAGTTTGACCATTTCAGCTCCTCAGAGATGAACTTGACATTTTGTAGGTCTCCACGGAAGCCCCTTTGATAAGGATGGAGGCGTGCCTATCCTGGTTCCTCATGAAGTCCAATCAGCTCGTTTGTTTGGCTGACATTGAGGGAGAGGTTCTCTATGTGATCAAGTGTTAACATAAAGTGTTCTGTCAAACTGTCTAGTAGTCATTTTCTCAGAGCGTTAGAAAAGTTGTCTTTAATATCTTAGTTTGCCAAAAGGCATCCTGTTTTTTGTTTGATCTTTAGATCTCAATTTATGACATTGAAACAGCCTAAGAAGATTAATAGTCAATATACTGTACTGTGGCCTACCATTGAACAACCTTGACCAGCACTCAGTGGAGTTGTTGGCAGAGCTTGTACAATGGCACTATGTTCCACTACTTCGATGGCTGAGAACAGAAGATACAGGAGATCTATAAAACAGATTACTGTGGCCCACATGGGGACTGTCAACATGATAATGTGTGTAGGTCACGAGTGTTGCACATACATGAACAAACATAGGCACGCTGTGTTCCAACTCTACACAAATTCAATGAGCTACCATAGAACTACAGCGGTCTACTATGCTTTATTGACACATTTTCTCATATGGTGTTTTTCTTTAGCAATATCACTAGCGTGGCAGGAAGCCTAAAGGTTAGAGCGTTGGGCCAGTAACCAAAAGGTCGCCAAAATGTGAAAAATCTGCCAATGTGCCCTTGAGCAAGGCATTTAAACCTAATTTCACCGGGGTTGCCTTTGATAATGGCAGACCCTGGTCATGGCCCCACTCTCCAAGGGTGTCTCATGGGGAGTCGGGATATAAAAAAAAAAATGTGTCCCACATACATAGGACAAATATAAGCACCCACCAATGAGATAATTTAGGTCTATTCTATTCTATCATACAAAGAGTGTTATACCCTGTGTCAGTACATGGCTGATAGCGCGTAGCCTAATCTACGCACGTAAACAGTGTAGCCGCCTCCTATGTTGTCGCGTCACTGGGACGCAAGTTGGACGTCATCGCGGCTGTCGCTCTCCTTGGTTTTGACGCCCATGGTGGGGGAGTTGGAATGCATTTAATTCATCTGCCCCCGCTACCCGGCGAGGCGAAGCAAATGTCCCGTCGCCGACACAAGAATGCGGTAGCCGGGCACCACCAACCACTCAGGACGAGGGGCACAGAGCTGACCATTTGAAAACACATGTTCACCGGTATAATTATTTGATGTCATAATATCGTCTATTTATTCTCTCTGTTCTGCTTAATATTGATTTTGTCTTTTGATCCCCTGGCACGCAAACCCCAAAAATGTACGGTCAATGTACCCAAATCGGACAGTGGAGTGGGCTGCGCTACGGACCTTCAAGGGTAACCTTTAGTCGCATTAATAATAGCTGTTCGAGTGTATATTTAGACAGCTTAGTCAGTGGATATGTACTATAAATAAGGGGACCAGTGTGGGAATGGAAATCAGTGTTTATCAGTCATCTGACGAGGTGCGTTGGAACAGTTCTATTGGCATGTGTCAAATTAGATCTGTATTTGATTTTACGCAGGCTGTATCAGCAAAGTATCTTTGATCGGCCTGGGAATAGCCCATAATCTAACACTGTTCTTCCAGAATGGGCAGGACGTTTTGTTTTTCTTTTGGGATTGCAATGCGCAAATGTTGCAGCACTGCGCTGCTCTTTACACTTTAATTATTTAATCTGCAGTTGCACTTCTGCTTTGCTGATCGGGCGATTTGTTCACGTAAGAGTTCTATGTTGTAACGGTCTGGGTTTAAAATGCATATAGGCACCATTGCATAGGCCTATAAAATCCAACCATGCAAACTAACAAAGCTGTTACTTTAAATCAACAAACAGCAGCAGCCAATATGCCATTTCAATGGGTTGCAACATTTACTAAGACCGTATCATTTATCACGACTATTTATTAGGTTACTTAGACCTAATTATTATTTAGTTGTTACTATGATTGATTTTTAGGAACACTTGGGACACTAGGGAATATTGAACCAATTGACTGCTCAGCGTTGGTCCACTTATGGTCAAGATATGCAGTGTGATGTAATATCCTTGTGGCCCCGCCCTCTTTCCCCACTCCAGTCACAGCAAGACTGCAACAGTAGTGCCTTGTGCCTGCTTGAAGCCTAGCTCTTATGTCAAAATGGCATCATTCCAAGGTTTAGGCTGTGGGCTGTATCCTAGGGGGCTCCGTGTTAATCTATTGAATGAATGTGGAGATGTTCAGAATTGGAATATTGCCAAGTGTAGGCCTAGTGTTTTGTTTAATGATAAAGTTGTGCAGATATTATTTTTATTGCACCATTGCTTAGTAATTCAAGTGATATCTTTCAAAACAACTGGGGGGCAAAATTTTCCACACTTGCCATAAACTGCATGTGAATGTGCTCCTTGTTGTTTTTCTCTTCGATACATTCCATTCGGTATCTCAGACCCATTTTCTTATCTCAGCTCCACATCTCTCCCTTTCCTCCTGTAGTAACTCTTGAATCGCAAAGTCCAGTCCTAAGGACTTAGTCTGGGCTGGTTGTGATTTCTCCTCATTTCCGCCGCCTTACGTTGTTGCAATTTAAAGCTCATTAAGCTTTTGCTCAATGGAAAGTCTCCATGGAAAGGTCTTTTCAGTCACAGATTTAATAACATGTTTAATCAAGGTCTGTGCAAACGCATCGACCCGTAATGTGGTACTAGTACTTTTTACTTGTGGAGTCTGGACTAGAGGCATCCCAGCAATGGCATGACATGATGGCAGAGGGTGATAAGACAATTTTTCACATTCAGGATTCAAGATGTCAGCCAAAAGCACACCGCAGTGGTTCACAAAATGTACAGTACTATTGGCCTATAGTACACCGGGGCGATATTTTTTAGCTAGGTCACAGTCTTAAGTCACAACTCAAAAGGAAGCCACGAGTAGGTTTTGACCACCATGGTAAACACTGGCATGACTCACTTTGTTCACCCGTCTCTGTCGTCCCCCTGTCCTCTTGTCTTCCTCAGGTGTGGGCGAGCCACCGCTCCACCGCTCCTCAAACATGGCTGCCTCATCTGTCCCTTCCACGGCCCCAGTCCCGTCCCCTCCCAAACGTTTCCTGGTTCTCTTTGACTTTGACGAGACTATCGTCAACGAGAGCAGCGACGATGCAGTGGTGCGCGCCGCCCCGGGCCAGCAGCTCCCCGATTGGCTGAGACACTCGTACCGCGAGGGCTACTACAATGAGCAAATGCAGCGCATCCTGGCCTACATGGCTGAGCAGGGCGTCACTGAGGACTCCATTCGCTCCAAGGTCGAGCAAATCCCCCCCACGCCCGGCCTTCTCACTCTCTTCCAGTACCTCCAGTCCCGCAAGCAGGACTTTGAGTTGGTGGTGGTCTCCGACGCAAACATGTACTTCATTGAGGCATGGCTGGAGAGGGCTGGGGCTCGCCACCTCTTCCACAGGATCTTCACCAACCCGGCCAGCTTTGACGCTCAGGGGCGCCTGGTGCTCCTGCCCTTCCACGCCCACGACTGCCAGCGCTGCCCCGATAACATGTGCAAGCAGGTGATCGTACGCGGGTACCTGGCGCGGCGGCAGCAGGAGCGCGGCGGCTGCCCCTTCCAGAGGGTGTTCTACGTGGGGGACGGGGCCAACGACATTTGCCCCATGCTGGCCTTAGGGCCCCGCGACACGGCCTTCCCCAGGAGGCACTTTCCCATGCACCGGCTGCTGCAGGAGATGCAGGACGCTGGGACCGAGGGCCTTAAGGTCAGCGTGGTGCCCTGGGCCAGCGGGCAGGACGTGGTGGACTGCCTGAACAGGCTGGAGGAGGAGGGATGAGATGGAGAAAGGACACTGCAGCCTAGACAGGTACCAGATTGTGTGCTGTCAGTACAAACAAATCTGGGACCAGGTATAGCACACAGAAGCAGGGTAGGAATGAACAGATTAGGGCACCCCCAAAAGTTATTGTTAAAAGTATTAAAGAGTAGGAGGAAAATGACATTAGGCATGTCCAGTGTTTTTAAGCAGGTGCTAGAGATCCAAGAATATGTTTGTAAAAGACTAAAGAAGACTTGACTTACTGCAAATGATGCTCCCATTGTGCTTCATTGACAACGTTTTGACCGAAGGTAGACCTAAGGGTCAAAACATTATCAATAAAGCACATGTAAGCATTGATGATAAGGAAGGATACGATACTTCAGTGTGCATAGTCTTCACCTTTTGGTTAGCAGTACTTCCGTAAGCATTAAGAATATACATTTTGGTTAACAGTACCATCTCTGTAAGCTTTAAGAATATTCATTTTGGGTTAACAGTCCCATCTCTGTAGGCATTAAGAATATTAATGTTGGTCCAGTCCACTACTTTGTATGACACCTCCAGAAGTCAATGTGTCATTTGCACCTTGGGATACAAGGGTTCTAATCTTCCCACTTGGTGCTTGACGGCTGCAGTATGTGTGGGTTTTTGTTCTACCCCAGTTCTAAAACATGCAGGTATAGTGCTTTATAAGTTGTTCTAAGCATATATGAGCCTTTATAATGTCTTATAGTAAGGCTTAATCAATCACGATGCGTAGATCATTATTGAAATAAGATGTGTTGTTGGCTTGGGATAAAAAAAGCCTCTCTGCACACTCTAGCTTTTCGAGATCAGGGTTGGTAACTATTGGGTTGAAGACAGTGACCGTGTCCAAATGCCCACACTAGCGTACTAAATAGTATGCAAAAAAAAGTGTTATTAGTATGTGAAATTTCAAACATAGTACTCCGAATGCGTCATCTAATACGCGATTGCGTTGACTCCGGCCATTCGTTCATTTTGGTACACCGCATCAATTTATCTGATTATCCGCTGTTTCCAAACATGTGAGTCGGGAAAAAATATGGTGAATTCTAATAGATCAGACGTTGAAATGAGTATGCAGTTTAAGTATGTAGTACGCTAGTATGGATATTTAGACACAATCCATGTTCTTTACATGGTCAGGAGTGTGAGCATTGTTGTGTCCCGGCCCAGCCTTTAACATGCCTCATTCTGCTAATAAAGCAAGTGATGACTGGTTGACATAAGTTGACTAATGGAATCATATGCTCTAGTAGTGTCTGGTACCAAAGCCAACACCGTGGCTCTCCAGGACAAGGCTTGGGATAGAATGACACAGAGATAGACGCCACTGACGCTCTGGCACGCACTCGCTGACACCTAATCTACAAGGGCAATGTACACCGACTTGAGATGCAAAGTGAAGCCTGTGCACCCGCGCTGCACCTCTTTGTACAGTGCACCCTCACATTGTGAGAAACCTATGAAACACTTGAGACATTGGAATCTGTGTGTGGTCCCATGTCTATCATTCTATTGACATTGGAGTGTCTCAATCCCTCCCCCCTTGCTATAACTTTCATGGTCTCCTCAGACATTTGAACCCATTGGCCTTCCTTGAACACCCCCATCTCCAGTGTTAACTCTTTCATTGAGCTCTGAGACTTGACAGGGGAGACTATTAACTAATTGAGTCAACAACACTCTATATCTGGGTTGCTATCCACCCCAAAAAAAGGCAGAGAATCAACTAATGTCCTCCAGAAATGGTTATTGGAGACTAGTATCGAATTATAGGGGATGCCTGGAGATGGTGGTGGGTTCTACCATAAGACACCAGGGCATTCCCGTAAGCATTCAAATATGAACATCTCCTCCAGTGATAGAAATACTACTTTGGTCCAGCACACTAGTTCAGTGCAACCTCACATACTGAGTCTATGTGCATGTCTATGTAATTTAAACCCTATATAAGACAAGTGTGTGCTCAAAGTCGTAAATCACTGTGAACAAATGGCCATGGGTTGGAGTGTTTGTAACTTTGACCCTGATGCAACAAACAAACAAAAATCCAAAAGGCTTCCTTGAAAATGAACAAACCTGCATGTTGATGTGTTAATGTCATCAAAGAAAGTACCTTTGACAAATTATGAATCAGTGTTACAGCACTTAAATTTGTCTCCGTTGTAACAATATAATCTCTCATCCAACCATAGGCCTACTCATAGGTGAAATACGTTCAAAATCTTGTGCTGCGCTTGATTTGTTTTGTCCTGGACAATGGAACTAATGGAATAGTCCCAAAAGTGTGAACTTCAAATCAAGGTGAATAAAGCGCACCTCAAATACTTTCAAGCATTGGTCGTCCTCAAGTATTTGAAGGTCTTCAAGCTACTGTATGTAATTGATTTAGCTCTGGTTGCCTTAAGCCTCCATGTTCGGGATGGTAGCGAAAGAAGTTGGCGAGTAGAAACAGATTTGACAACCAGGATAACGCACAGGCCTCAATAGATCCTGTCTGTAGCTTGGTCTCTCAGGGAGCAATGAACGATGTATAGAGCATTCTGTAATGGAGCAGGAATAGCTGCTGATACAAATAGTGTTTATTTGCATGTATTAGTTGCATATCAGCTACATTGCTGTGACCCATGATCAGCATATGATCAGTAAATCACATTGGAGATCATTGATTTGCTCTGTCAGACTATTTTGAAATATTGGAGTATGATACTGAAAAGAGATTAAAGTATTTTAGTGGTTTGGTGAGAGCCATAGTGGGACTTCACTTTAGCTATCAGTTGAATATGTAATACACTATGCTGAGGATGGTGGTGTTGTTGTACTAATTCTGTGATCACTAGATAATACATAATTGACCTGTAACTTGACCTGTAACTGCAATCCAGACATTAAGCTTGGAATAGAAGAATATCCTTGTTTGAGTTTTGTGCAATAACTGGCTTTATGTTCACAGTATAGGGTTAAGTGAAGAGAACGAGAGGAAGTGTAATACTGTGAAACTCATATCCCCAATGCGTCCCGCACCTATGGGCCGTTTTCACTATATAATCTCACCTCAACTTTCACTGAAATGTGTTACAAATGTTAAAGCCCCACTTAAACCAGAATGGCCAGTGTTTTGGGTGCTCCTCTTGGCTAATATATGAATTTCTCTTGAAAATGACGCCTGTGTGTGTTTGTGTGTTCTGGTTTGATGGCTTGAGAAGTAATCCTTCTTGTTTTGACCGGCATTAGTCCTCCTGCAATACTGAACTGACTGATCCTCACTGTTCAACTTTAAGAGACGTTATGCTGCGTACTTCATGTTTTAGCCTGTTTGTCTTTAATCTAGAAATCAATGAGACCATGTGTGTAATGTACCATTGTAATAGTAACAGGAATATAAAGCCATCAACAAACTGAGCAGGTTTTCCAGATTTATTTTCAGCTGTGTTCACTGCATCAAGTCTTGAATAGGAAACCTAATAGAGAATGAGTCGAATATATATTTGATGAATGTAGTTGAAATGTTGACACAGTATGACCAATTGTAATCCCCCCCCACTTAACTATCCACTATTTATCCACTCAAATATCCTTGTAAAAGATTGTCTTCCTTATGCAAGAAACAGAGGCGTCATGCGCACCATTTTTGGACTTCACCGATGGCCATGTACACCGTCTTGGAAATAATGATGTGTTTGCAAAGTTTGATACCATGGACTCGATAAGCATACCCATACACATAGGTCTTATTTCCACAAGGTGGCGCCAGTTGAATATGTTTCTGCCAAACGACTGAACGTAGACTACAATACAGTACTAGAGGATAAACGCTAACGTAAGGGGAATGGAATCGAATCGACTGTCAGAAGTCAATGGTGGCGTTCCAGTTCGTCAAAAGATTGCTATATCATATGGATGTTGTTCCTGAGATGTCAAATTGTTCTGCAGGCATTGTAAAATATGTTCATCTACGCAATGTGACTGCATAAAACGCACACACACCACTACAGGTATTTCATAAATAAATCAACATCGTTTTTTTTGTAATCAAAAGGGTTGTGTGATCACACAGTTACTTTCAAGTTACCTGTAAAAGGCGTCCTGTTTATCTCGTAACCACATGTTTAACAATCTATCACAGAGACTAGGGTTCGGGTCAACAGTATTGCTGATCACATGCTATAGCATTGGTTTGTCTGAATATGACAGAGAAGGCCTGAAGCCTTTTGTAAGTGATGTAGATGACATCTGGTGTTTGTGGTTGTCCGTGTCACTTTACTCACACTGAAGTGAGTTGAGATGCTGCTGAAACTCAGCCAAGTAACCAGTTGACTCAGCACACACACACATACGTGCTCACACAAGCACACACACACACACGTGCATTTATGCACACACTAACGGGCGCAAACACACACACACACACACTATAATAAGGACTTTTCCTTACACTGAATTTTAGACGGTCATATCTATCTCTGTTTATGCTTTCTTCCTCTCTCTCCCCCCTCTCTCTTTGCCTCACTCTCTCTCTCTTTGCCTCTCTCTCTCTCTGCCTCACTCTCTCTCTCTTTGCCTCACTCTCTCTCTCTCTCTTTGCCTCTCTCTCTCTCTTTGCCTCACTCTCTCTCTCTCTCTCTCTTTGCCTCACTCTCTCTCTCTCTCTTTGCCTCACTCTCTCTCTCTCTCTCTCTTTGACTCTCTCTCTCTCTCAATTTTTATTTACATTCAGCATCACTACGTCAATGGAGATTGAGTATTCAACATATATTTTGGGATGTTGTGTATCCCTGGAATTAATCAGAATTCATGTAAACATAACAGTTTTGAAAACATACATTGTCCAAACAAAATAGTTTCTTGGCACAACTTACCCTGGGTATGGGGTAAATGGAGCATATGGACAGGGTAAGTTGAGCTGCCTTGGGGTAAGATGTTCCACATCTACACATTTATGAACCGAATAAAATATTATCACCACTGCCTTCTGAAAAAAAAAGATTGAGTTTATATGGATGACAAATTGGCAAAATACTATGCATATTACTGACAAAATGTAATCATCATTTATATAGTGTATGTTGAGCCCCAAAGCAATCATTTTGATAATATTATCCCACATCTACAGGGATGCCATTTCATGCTGGGTTTAGGACCTCATGTTGTAGCTTAAAGAGACACACACGGATGTATAAAACAGTATTAAAATGATCTACTTTGGTTTAGCTACAAGCATCACGAAACCTAAAAAGCAAGAAAATTAATTTGACTCTGTGAAAATCCGTTTTTTTTTTTACCTAACTTGCTTACCACTTTTTCCATGTGGTTTCTTCCTTCACAAACTCCATGAAAGAATGACCTTTTCCGAAATATTTGGTCACATGATTCAGTTAGTTTCTGGTTTTCTAGAAACAAGGGGTGGCTCAACCAACCCTTTGGCACAACTTAACTCCCTCTCCCCTATGTGAGCTGTCTCTGACTGGCTCTCAGAAAGACTATGGATGGTTATTGACTATATGGACATGAGCATGTATTGTGAGTGAGCCTTAACTCATAGCACCGAGACCGTAACTAAAATGGTCTTTCATTTTAAGCGGGCATCGGGACCCTGAAATTGCTATTGAGCTAATATTTTCTGTGTCTATTACTGTCAAATTTGCAGAATAATAAGACATGCCGCTAAATTCAATTGTCAATGACCTAGGCGCATAAGTGTATAAGAGAGGGAAATCTGGTTAACGTTAAGCGCATCAAAAACAATAACAAATTGACTCTGTTGGATCTCGACCTTCAACAAGATCACCCAGCTCCTTCCTTTCCTCCACTGTCAATATCTAGGTATCAGGAGCACAGTCAATTCTCAATCTAATATGCCCATATCCCTTCACTACACTAACGGAATCCCACTTGTCAAAGCACTTTACAAGCCAATGTTATCTGGTGATTGTGGGTAACCCCATTGATTTTGCTACATTCAATTACTCCTCCCGAGGTGAAAGATAACTCAGTTAAGGGACTATGGCATTTTAAGAGGTCACTTTGAATTAGAACCTTGTGCTTCCTTTGCCAAAACACTATCAGGCTGATTAGACCAAAAGTGTTTCCCTTTTGCATTCGATTAATTTGTCTACCTCTTTGATGCTTGTAGGCACTGGGTTGGCCAGAGGTGAAGCAAATTGGTGTTCCTAATATGGACTCTGTTCTGTTGGCAGCAGTAGTCCATCTACAACCACATCAAGGTGTGTGAGCCAGAGATACGATTGAGACAATATGCTCCTCTCTTGTCTGATTTGAAGTCGCTTCTCCAATTTCTGGTGGAATTGAGAGGAAATGTGGAAACAATAGTGTAATCAGGTTGGACATTTGAATCAGCTCACTAAATCCTTGTATTTGTTATAGTGCCACATGTTTTTTTCAGGAAATGATTGATGCTGATGTTAGGCAACCCTGACCAGACTTGGGTCAAATACATACACTACCATTCAAAAGTTTGGGGTCACATAGAAATGTCCTTGTTTTTGAAAGAAAAGCAAAATTTTTTGTCCATTAAAATAACATAAAATTGATCAGAAATACAGTGTAGACATGTAATGTTAATGTAGGAAATTATTATTGCAGCTGTAAATGGCGGATTTTGAATGGAATATCTACATAGGCGTACAAAGGCCCATTATCAGCAACCATCACTCCTGTGTTCCAATGGCACATTGTGTTAGCTAGTCCAAGTTTATAATTTTAAAAGGCTAATTGATCATTAAAAACCCTTTTGCAATTATGTTAGCACAGCTAAAAACTTTGTACTGATTAAAGAAGCAATTAAACTGGCCTTCTTTAGACTAGTTGAGTATCTGGAGCATCAGCATTTGAGGGTTTGATTACAGGCTCAAAATTGCCAGAAACAAATAACTTTCTTCTGAAACTCGTCAGTCTATTCTTGTTCTGAGAAATTAAGGCTATTCCATGCGAGAAATTGCTAAGTAACTGAAGATCTCGTACAATGCTGTGTACTACTCCCTTTACAGAACAGCTCAAACTATCTCTAACCAGAATAGAAAAAGGAGTGGGAGATTCCGGTGCACAACTGAGCAAGAGGACAAGTACATTAGAGTGTCTGGTCTGAGAAACAGACGCCTCTAAAGTCCTCAACAGAAAAAGCCACATCTCAGACTGGCCAATACAAAGAAAAGATTAAGATGGACAAAAGAACACAGACACTGGACAGAGGAACTCTGCCTAGAAGGCCAGCATCCCGGAGTTGCCTCTTCGCTGTTGACGTTGCGACTGGTGTTTTGCGGGTACTATTTAATGAAGCTGGCAGTTGGGGACTTGTGAGGAGTCAAACTCGATACTTTAATTTACTTGTCCTCTTGTATTTTACAAATGTATTGAACTATGAGTATGGCCAGGTGAACTTTGTTTTTAAGAGATTACAATGTTACAACTGAAACCATCATTTTTTTTTAAATCTAGCGTCTTAATGTCTGTTCCTGAAGCTTTGTGTTTTATTTACATGTATAATTTATCAGGGGAACCATTGAGAGTAGAATTCTCGATTTTACAGACAGACCTGTCCACGCTCAATTGGGTGTTGCGTTGATTGGTTGGATCAATAAACCCTGGTCTGGAAATGCCACAGGCGTGTATAGCCTAATGCACAGTTTTGTTCCAACCAAGCACCACACCTGATTCTGGCTTAGTTAAGTATGGTAGGAAATAATAAGAATTTAGGTAGATCCAAGTCAGAAACTTTTTTGAAGCTAGTCACAATAAGCACAGCACGGGCATCATGCAGAGATGTTGGGTTTTGCCACACCCTGCCCTCTTCCTCCTCCCCTCTCCCTCTCTTTTACAATAACACGCATTGATGTAAAATTACTGTAAACTAGTCAAGCCATGGTCTAGCCAACCTTAATCTTTGTTCTGGTATATTTAAAATAATATATATATATATATTATTTCACCTTTATTTAACCAGGTAGGCAAGTTGAGAACAAGTTCTCATTTACAATTGCGACCTGGCCAAGATAAAGCAAAGCAGTTCGACACATACAACACAGAGTTACACATGGAGTAAAACAAACATACAGTCAGTAATACAGTAGAAAAATAAGTCTATATACAATGTGAGCAAATGAGGTGAGATAAGGGAGGTAAAGGCAAAGAAAAGTCCATGGTGGCGAAGTAAATATAATATAGCAAGTACAACACTGGAATGGTAGATTTGCAGTGGAAGAATGTGCAAAGTAGAGATAGAAATAATGGGGTGCAAAGGAGCTAAATAAATAAATACAGTAGGGGGAGAGATAGTTGCTTGGGCTGGTATATGAAGACACAAGAAAAAAATGTCTCTTCAGAGTCAGAGGTAAGACATTTGCTTTCACAAATAACTTAAGTTTGGCACCATACAAGTGCAAGACAAGGGCTATATTTAAGTATATAAATAAATATATTTTTTAATAAACCATTTGTAAATTAAATGTAAAATGGACATACTATAGCCTACTCAACTCGAATCTTTCACAAGACTATGTACTCTGACTACTGTAGCCTACACGAAGTGAGATTTTAGGCTAGTACTATTAGCTGCTCGGATAGAGTAGTCGTAGACTGGGCCAGTGAGTGCAGTACAATGTGAATAGGTAAAGTTGGTGAGGGGTTTCTGCAACTGAAGTGCTGGCCGCACTGCTCCGCTTTTCAGTTCATTCGTCTCTGGTGCTCTCGGAGGCATTGGTCACGATTGCTCCTTTTGAAAACGTCAACAATTTGTTATTGAAATATAAACTTTGTGAAATAAAAACGGTGTGACTACATGTCACTTGCTTGTTATACGTTGACGGCACAAATCTTGATTTGTTTGAAGAGAAACACTTAAGCCGTTCGAAGACGCACGGACAGTCGTGGGGAATCAGAATGTAGCCAGCTGTTTAGCCAGTAGCATGCTTTCCCAACGTGAGCCAGATGTGGAGCAAGGCTTTGAAGCTGGAAAAGAAAAATAACCAACGTGCGAGTATTTTGGGACAGAGTTTTTATCCACCCAGCAGGCAATCCCGCGTTTTTTTAAAACATTTAAATAGCTAGTTGTTCTAATATAGCAATTGATTGAATCAACTTGATGGTAAGAAGACATTTGGTTGTAAGTGGGACTTTGTTAAAAACCAAAATATGACAGTAAATCGGAGTTCCTCAATCATATTTGTTAAAGCCAAGCTGACTTTTGGACAAGGTAAGACTTTTTAAGACGGCTTTCAACCCAGTTAGCTAACTAACGTTACTTTGACAACATTTTAAATGTTTGCTTGCTTGCTAGCTAGCTAGCTTTCTGATATTGTTTGGTGACATTTTGTGCAGCTCGGAATTAATGATGTTAGCTTGCGCTAGATCTGTCACAGTCTCGCCCTGACCCGGGTCTGATTCCCGCATAATTTTTGATTTATAACTTTTTTGCTTAACATCAAGCTACAGTAGCTAGCTAGTTGGCGTGCTGTAGCTCTCTGACTTCTGTAGCATATATTTCATTTTATCAAGACTGACTTGTATCTGTTTAGCTAGCCTATACATACCTAACATTACCAGTGATGAATATGACTAACGTTAGCTAACAACTCATAGCTAGCTAAAACACAATGGTAAAGCATTTCAGACCCTACTAGGTCTTGGAACAAAACTTTAAAATTGATTAGACAATAAGTCACTTTCCCAAAGGAAATGTCATTGTTGAAAGCAGTTTGTAACACACACACACACACACACACACACACACACACACACACACACACACACACACACACACACACACACACACACACACACACACACACACACACACACACACAGTCAGCAGATATGTATTCATTCACAACACCTCCAGTTAAATTAACTTGTGTGGATATGCTGTCAACGAGAGATGATACAGTGAGAAATAGTAGAATGGCAGCAATAGACTCTCAACAGGAAAAGTTCTCAAATGTGGCTGTCGCAAGACTCTGTCTTCTCTTTTTTTCCCTTTTCTATTCTTTCTCCTCCTCACACTTTATTTCCACTTTCCAAAGCTGTAGGCCTGTGCATTTAAACAAGAGAGTGGGAACGCGAGAGAGTAGCTGCAAGAAAGTGATATATTTGGGAGAATGGGAGAGAATTGGATCCTCGAGCATTCTACTAATGAAGCTTTACATGTAACCAAAAATATCACTATGGCTTAGAAAATCCACACTGTATCATCTAGGGCTACATTTGCAGTGCAGTAACACACCTGTTCAGTTATAAGCCTACCTTCTATCAGGACTATTGTGATTCCTGTTTGTTCTCTGTTTCCAGGTATCTGGGCTTTGAAGTTCCCCAATTGACCGACATCCAGAACTGAAATAGACAGGTAATAATGCCCTCACAATGTTGATATTTTTCTCCACTTTTAGTTTTAGAATTATTTTAGACCAATATTCAATCGATTGCAGTAAGTACCTTTCCAAGTAGTGCTTCCAGAAGTGCGTTTGTTTTACACTGCAGTGGGATCCAGGATGAAGGGACTTGACACTTGATTAGAATAAGTAAATCTGGTTGCAGTGAATACATGTCTTCTCAGTCAGGTTTGCCTTCAGATCTAAACAGAGTAATGCCACGGGACACTTCTCAAGGCACTATCCTGATCTCCCATTGATTTAAATACCAGCCTTATTTTATTCTATCTATTCTCAGGGAGCTCTTAAAAAGTCTTAACAGGTCTTAAAGGGATGATTAAGGACACCAGACTCAGGTGAACTAGTGGGTACCATTTTATGTCTCTTTGTCCAGTATGAAGGAAGTTAGAGTTAGTTTCGTGAGCCAATGCTAACTAGCGTTAGCACAATGACTGGAAGTCTAAGGGGACCTACTAGCTAACACTAGTTGGCATTGGCTGGAGAAACGACCTCTTATCTTCCATATTCTAGGGAAGTAGAATTAGCAAAATCCCAAAGTATCCCTTTAAATTCAGTTTTTCGAAGGTCTTAAAAAATGTGACGGAGATGACTACAGTGTTTCCATTATATTATGCTGCTACTAAGAGAGACATTACAGGTGCATCAAAGCTGGGACGAGAGACTGAAAAAAAGATTCCATCTCCAGGCTTTCCGACTGTTAAATAGTCACCAGTAGCCTGCCTCCGCCCAGTACCTTGCCCTGAACCTTAGTTACTGTAACTAGCCGGCTACCACCCGGTTCTCTGCCCTGCATCTTAGAGACTGCTACCCTATGTACATAGTCATTGAACACTGGTCACTTTAATAATGTTTCTATACTGTTTTACCCACTTCACATGTACAGTTGAATTTGGAAGTTTACATACACCTTAGCCATTTGCATTTAAACTTAGTTTTTCCACAATTCCTAACCTTTAATCCTAGTAAAAATTCCCTGTCTTAGGTCAGTTAGGAGCACCACTTTATTTTAAGAATGTGAAATGTCAGAATAATAGTGGAGAGAATTATTTATTTCAGCTTTTATTTCTTTCACCACATTCCCAGTGGGTCAGAAGTTTACATAGACTCAATTAGTATTTGGTAGCATTGCCTTTAAATTGTTTAACTTGGGTCAAACATTTTGGATAACTTTCCAAAAGATTCCCACAGTAAGTTTGGGCTATTTTGGCCCATTCCTCCTGACAGAGCTGGTGTATTTATAGTCCTTGCTCTCACACGCTTTTTCAGTTCTGCCCACAAATGTTCTATAGGATTAAGGTCAGGACTTTGTGATGGCCACTCCAATACCTTGACTTTGTTGTCCTTAAGCCATTTTGCCACAACTTTGGAAGTATGCTTGGGGTCATTGTCCATTTGGAAGACCCATTTGCGACCAAGCTTTAACTTCCTGACTGATGTCTTGAGATGTTGCTTCAATATATCCAAATAATTTTCCTGCCTCATGATGCCATCTATTTTGTGAAGTGCACCAGTCCCTCCTACAGCAAAGCACCCCCACAACATGATGCTGCCACCCCCGTGCTTCATGGTTGGGATGGTGTTCTTCCCCCTTTTTCCTCCCAAAATAACGATGGTCATTATGGCCAAACAGTTCTACTTTTGTTTCATCAGACCAGAGGACATTTCTCCAAAAAGTACGATCTTTGACCCCATGTACAATTGCAATTCGTAGTCGCTTTTTTATGGCGGTTTTGGAGCAGTGGCTTCTTCCTTGCTGAGCGGCCTTTTAGGTTATGTCGATAAAGGACTCGTTTTTACTGTGGATATAGATACTTTTGTACCTGTTTCCTCCAGCATCTTCTCAGGGTCCTTTGCTGTTGTTCTGGGATTGATTTTCACTTTTCACACCAAAGTACGTTCATCTCTAAGAGACAGAACGCGTCTCCTTCCTCAGCGGTATGACGGATGCGTGGTCCCATGGGGTTTATACTTGTGTACTATTGTCTGTTCAGATGAACGTGGTACCTTCAGGCATTTGAAAATTTCTCCCAAGGATAAACCAGACTTGTGGAGGTCTACAATTTTTTTCTGAGGTCTTGGCTGATTTCTTTTGATTTTCCCATGATGTCAAGCAAAGAGGCACTGAGTTTGAAGGTAGGCCTTGAAATACATCCACAGGTACACCTCCAATTGACTCAAATTATGCTAATTAGCCTATCAGAAGCTTCTAAAGCCATGATATAATTTTCTGGAATTTTCCAAGCTGTTTAAAGGCACAGTCAACATAGTGTATGTAATCTTCTGACCCACTGTAATTGTGATACATTGAATTATAAGTGAAATAATCTGTCTGTAAACAATTGTTGGAAAATGACTTGTGTCATGCACAAAGTAGATGTCCTAATTGACCATTTCACACCATTATATACATTCAGTGAATTCGGAAAGTATTCAGAACCCTTGAATTTTTCCACATTTGGTGACGTTACAGCCTTATTCTAAATTGGATAAAAATAGTTTCCCCCCCTCATCAATCTGTTCACAATACCCCATAATGACAAAGCAATATGTTTTTTGAAGTTTTTGCTAATTTATAATAATAACAAAATGTAATATTACATTTATATACAGTACTATTCAAAAGTTTGGACGCACCTACTCATTCCAGGTTTTTCTTTATTTTTTACTATTTTCTGCATTGTAGAATAGTAGTGAAGACGTAGAATAGTAGTGAAGACATCAAAGCTATGAAATAACATATATGGAATCATTTAGTAACCAAAAAAGTGTTAAACAAATCAAAATATATTTTATACTTGAGATTCTTCAAAGTAGCCACCCTTTGCCTTGATGACAGCTTTGCACACTCTTGGCATTCTCTCAACCAGCTTCAACTGGAATGGTTTTCCAACAGTCTTGAAGGAGGTCCCACATATAGTGAGCACTTGTTGGCTGCTTTTCCTTCACTCTGCCGTCTAACTCATCCCAAACCATCTCAATTGGGTTAAGGTCGGGGGATTCTGGAGGCCAGGACATCTGATGCAGCACTCCATCACTCTCCTTGGTCATATAGCCCTTACACAGCCTGGAGGTGTGTTGGGTCACTGTCCTGTTTAAAAACAAATTATTGTCCCACTAAGCACAAACCAGATGGGATGGCGTATTGCTGCAGAATTCTGTGGTAGCCATGCTGGTTAAGTGTGCCTTGAGTTGTAAATAAATCACAGTGTCACCAGCAAAGCACCATCACACCTCCTCCTCCTCCATGCTTCATGCTGGGAACCACGCGTGCGGAGATCATCCGTTCACTACTCTGCGTCTCACAAAGACACGGCGGTTGGAACTACAAAGGGGTAAAGTACCAAAAATAGAAAAAATATATAGAAACAAACACGTTTGTACGTTGTGCTGGTGACATTAAAATACCACTCTAAAATGTGCAGTTCTGTCACACAATGCAATGCCACAGATTCCTCAAGTTTTGAGGGAGTGTGCAATTGGCATGCTGACTGCAGGAATGCCCACTGAGAATTTAATGTACATTTTTCTACCATAAGCCTCCTGCAATGTCATTTTAGAGAATTTGGCAGTAAGTCCAACCAACCTCACAACTGCAGACCACGTGTAACCACGCCAGCCCAGGACCTCCACATCCGTTTTTTTCACCTGCGGGATAATCTGATTCCAGCCACCCGGACAGCTAATGAAACTGAGGACTATTTCTGTAAAGCCCTTTTGTGAGAAAAAACTCATTCTGATTAGCTAAACCTGGCTCCCCAGTGGGTGGGCCTATGCCCTCCCAGGCCAACCCTTGGCTGTGCCCCTGCCCATCATGTGAAGTCCATAGATTAGGGCCTAATTAATTCATTTCAATTGACTGATTTCCTTTATATGAACGGTAACTCGTTGAAATTGTTGCGTTTTGCTTTTTACATTTTTGTTCAGTATAGTATTGGTATTGAAGCCAAAATTTGGAACACTTCGCGTTTGTGATCTAGCTAATGATTAACCCCATGCTTCAGCCATCTATAGTTTAGCCACTATGCTACTACATCGGTTAGGCTACAGGAGAATGCTCATTGCTAAAAAGCACACCTGCCTGACAATATGAACCATGTAGGCTATAGCTCTTGGTGAAAGAGCCAGCCCTAAAAAATACAACTTTTTGCCAACATGGGCTCATTTCTGGAGGGGAAAATTAGCAGTTGTGTGGCACACTATTGTGGAAATTCTGCCACCACAACACGCAGCCCTCAAAATTAGTATTAAATTACATTTCAAGTGGCATAAAAAGGTCTTAAATCCAACTTCATGGAACCTGCACATACCCTGATACCCTATTATTATCTAGCTAGCATCTCCTCTTAGATATGTTATGCGGTATACAAAGACAAAACAATAACCAGGGCTGGAAACACTTTACAATAAAAATACTTCAGTTAAGCAGGTCTCTGGCCACAGTTAGTAACTCATTTTGGCATGGATGGAATCTGTCCTGCTTGAATATTGGCAGAGGGACATCGCTTCAATTCATGCTCTCTTCTTTGGTCTATAGACAAAGAAAAGCCTTACGTTTAAATTTGCCTCTGTGTTTTGTTCCCGTTTTGTCTCATTGGCCTTAGTGAATCCCAATGACATGTAAGGTTAAAAATCCTGTCGTTCGCTATGTAAACAGTGGCGGTTCGCCACAGCCATTCGAGCTCCTCAGAACGGCCCACCGCATCATCTAGCTCCCAACGGCCCCCTCGAAATAGAGTGACTGACTCCTTTTTCTTCAGAGACATATTTAGATTAAGTCACATTTATGGTCTGCACCATAATACATGGTTAGGCTGTTTTGATCACAAGACAACAACAAAACATCACCATATGTACTGTGGCCTCCATGACATGGTGGAAGGGAAACACTTACCCTAAACTTTCGGCCCTAGTTTATATTTCCTTTCTTTTTTAGCTACTGTTTTCAACCATTTATTTTGGGTGGATGGTTTAAATCGGTTGGGAAATCTTAACCTCGTACCCTGTGTGGTGGATGCAGGCTTTTGTTCCAGCCAAGCAGTGATTCTGCTTATCAACTAAACACTGTCTTCCATCTTGGTAAGATTGCCCCAAACCTGGTTAAAATGAAGCAAGCCCAATCTTTAATTGAGGGAAAATGTAATGTATACCAAATCAAATCAAATCAAATTTTATTTGTCACATACACATGGTTAGCAGATGTTAATGCGAGTGTAGCGAAATGCTTGTGCTTCTAGTTCCGACAATGCAGTAATAACCAACAAGTAATCTAACTAACAATTCCTAAACTACTGTCTTATACACAGTGTAAGGGGATAAAGAATATGTACATAAGGATATATGAATGAGTGATGGTATAGAGCAGCATAGGCAAGATACAGTAGATGGTATCGAGTACAGTATATACATATGAGATGAGTATGTAAACAAAGTGGCATAGTTAAAGTGTGATACACTTGTATTACACAAGGATGCAGTCTAGAGTACAGTATATACGTATGCATATGAGATGAATAATGTAGGGTAAGTAACATTATATAAGGTAGCATTGTTTAAAGTGGCTAGTGATATATTTACATCATTTCCCATCAATTCCCATTATTAAAGTGGCTAGAGTTGAGTCAGTGTCAGTGTGTTGGCAGCAGCCACTCAATGTTAGTGGTGGCTGTTTAACAGTCTGATGGCCTTGAGATAGAAGCTGTTTTTCAGTCTCTCAGTCCCAGCTTTGATGCACCTGTACTGACCTCGCCTTCTGGATGATAGCGGGGTGAACAGGCAGTGGCTCGGGTGGTTGATGTCCTTGATGATCTTTATGGCCTTCCTGTAACATCGGGTGGTGTAGGTGTCCTGGAGGGCAGGTAGTTTGCCCCCGGTGATGCGTTGTGCAGACCTCACTACCCTCTGGAGAGCCTTACGGTTGAGGGCGGAGCAGTTGCCGTACCAGGCGGTGATACAGCCCGCCAGGATGCTCTCGATTGTGCATCTGTAGAAGTTTGTGAGTGCTTTTGGTGACAAGAATTTCTTCAGCCTCCTGTGGTTGAAGAGGCGCTGCTGCGCCTTCTTCACGATGCTGTCTGTGTGAGTGGACCAATTCAGTTTGTCTGTGATGTGTATGCCGAGGAACTTAAAACTTGCTACTCTCTCCACTACTGTTCCATCGATGTGGATAGGGGGGTGTTCCCTCTGCTGTTTCCTGAAGTCCACAATCATCTCCTTAGTTTTGTTGACGTTGAGTGTGAGGTTATTTTCCTGACACCATACTCCGAGGGCCCTCACCTCCTCCCTGTAGGTCGTCTCGTCGTTGTTGGTAATCAAGCCTACCACTGTTATGTCGTCCGCAAACTTGATGATTGAGTTGGAGGCGTGCGTGGCCACGCAGTCGTGGGTGAACAGGGAGTACAGGAGAGGGCTCAGAACGCACCCTTGTGGGGCCCCAGTGTTGAGGATCAGCGGGGAGGAGATGTTGTTACCTACCCTCACCACCTGGGGGCGGCCCATCAGGAAGTCCAGTACCCAGTTGCACAGGGCGGGGTCGAGACCCAGGGTCTCGAGCTTGATGACGAGCTTGGAGGGTACTATGGTGTTGAATGCCGAGCTTTAGTCGATGAACAGCATTCTCACATAGGTATTCCTCTTGTCCAGATGGGTTAGGGCAGTGTGCAGTGTGGTTGAGATTGCATCGTCTGTGGACCTATTTGAGCGGTAAGCAAATTGGAGTGGGTCTAGTGTGTCAGGTAGGGTGGAGGTGATATGGTCCTTGACTAGTCTCTCAAAGCACGTCATGATGATGGAAGTGAGTGCTACGGGGCGGTAGTCGTTTAGCTCAGTTACCTTAGCTTTCTTGGGAACAGGAACAATGGTGGCCCTCTTGAAGCATGTGGGAACAGCAGACTGGTATAGGGATTGATTGAATATGTCCGTAAACACACCAGCCAGCTGGTCTGCGCATGCTCTGAGGGCGCGGCTGGGGATGCCGTCTGGGCCTGCAGCCTTGCGAGGGTTAACACGTTTAAATGTTTTACTCACCTCGGCTGCAGTGAAGGAGAGACCGCATTTTTCCGTTGCAGGCAGTGTCAGTGGCACTGTATTGTCCTCAAAGCGGGCAAAAAAGTTATTTAGTCTGCTTGGGAGCAAGACATCCTGGTCCGTGACTGGGCTGGATTTCTTCCTGTAGTCCGTGATTGACCGTAGACCCTGCCACATGCCTCTTGTGTCTGAGCCGTTGAATTGGGATTCTACTTTGTCTCTGTACTGACGCTTAGCTTGTTTGATAGCCTTACGGAGGGAATAGCTGCATTGTTTGTATTCAGTCATGTTACCAGACACCTTGCCCTGATTGAAAGCAGTGGTTCGCGCTTTCAGTTTCACGCGAATGCTGCCATCAATCCAAGGTTTCTGGTTAGGGAATGTTTTAATCGTTGCTATGGGAACGACATCTATGTATGAAACTCAGTGGCTGTGTCTGACCATATGTGTGCGACTCTGTCAATGATGATAAATTCTCTGTCCCTCTTTCGTCATCCCTTTGTCTTTATGCTTTCTTTATCCTTCACCAGCGGGGACTTGGCCCCCAGACAACAGCTCCTTTCATCCCTCTCTCACTCCCCACAGCCTGCCCTCCAGTTGGGCACCAGCCCGTCAGTCCTGCCCTTGTTCCATAGGGGAAGGCTGTATCCCAGCTGGGCCACACCCCGCTTAATTATGGTGAGTTGTACAATATGTCCCAGAAAGAAATCTCTCTAGAGAAACGGCACAGAAAATAAACACACAAAGTGGAATTCAAATAATTGAACCGACACCGGTCTATTAGTTATTTACAAAACTAAAATAAACCGACATTTAGGTTAATCGCTCATGACTAGGCACTTCAGATCTTCAGTGGTGGACTGAGTCATCCCTGCCCCCGACCCTAGCCTTGGCCCGTTTGCTTTTTTTAGCCAGAGCACTTGCCCTTGCGCTAGATCTGTCACAGTCTCTCGCCCTGACCCTGGTATGATTCTTGCCCTTCTTCTCATCTAGTTTGCACCCTGGCTCTAGCCTTGTCCCTGCTCTTTACCCTGAGCTCCTGGCCCTAGCCTGACCATCGTCATGGTCTTGTTCTGACTCTGGCCCTACCTGTAGTTTAGGTTCAGGGATAAGTTACTGCAAACCACACGGTCTGACCTAAAAGCACCTTACAGGCATCCCAGCGTGTCCCACATTCTTTCCTTCCAGAACAGCAGGGCATTGGGATCAATGCAAAAGGAACATCAGAAGTAGGCTTGGGCGGTATCCAGATTTTACATCCTTCTCTTATCCCTGGATTTACGGTATTACCGGCATAGCACACAAGGGGGTTCTAAAAACGCAAGAAAAGCCCAATGGGCGTCTATTACCAGAATGCTAACAAAATCAGAACCAACTAATAGCGAAATCATATAGACTCTGTTAGCTAAATGCTAATGAGCGAAAATGAACATAAACTAGGTGCAATGATAGGCAAATCCAGTTTATAAAGTTATACAAGCACAGCTAGTAGCTACCGATTGTCATTTTTGTTGAGTGGACATTTACAAGCGAAAGTGACCCGAGGGGAGGAGAACAGAGAAAAAAACGCTAGTCGGAAGCACAAGGAAAAAATGGCAACTACAGATAACTCATCCAGAGCTCTTTGACTTCTGGCAGAAATCCATTGATAGATATCAGATAGCAAAACATTTAGTAGTGAGTGTAGCTTCATTGTCTCATGTCCGCCGCTTAACAGAGACTTGCCAATAGATACAGTGCTTTCGGAAAGTATTCAGACCCCTTGACTTTTTCCACATCATCAGTCTACACACAATATCCCATAATGTCAAAGCAAAAACTGTTTTTAGAAATTTTTGCAAAACAAAATTGAAATATGACATTTACACAAGTATTCAGATTCTTTACTTAGTAACTGAAGCACCTTAGACAGCGATTACAGCCTCGAGTCTTCTTGTGTATGATGCTACAAGCATGGCACACCTATATTTGGGGAGTTTCCCATTCTTTTCATCAAGGATCTCATCAAGGATCAAGGTTTTCATCAAGGATCTCTCTGTACTTTGCTCCATTCATCTTTCCCTCAATCCTGACTAGACTCCCTGTCCCTGCCACTGAAAAACATCCCCACAGTATGATGCTGGCACCACCATGCTTCACCATAGGGATGGTGCCAGGTTTCCTCCAGAAATGGCGCTTGGCATTCAGGCCAAAGAGTTCAATCTTGGTTTCATCAGACCAGAGAATCCAGCTTTCTCCCATTGTGTTATTTACAAACAAATGTGACTGGATCAACTGTTCTGGGGAACTACGGTAAGCTTCATATTGTGACAGGTGAAATGAAGAACGCGATCTGCTTTATCTCCTAACGTATTGCACAAGTTGACTGCAGGTATTAACTTAAAAGGTAGCTACAAATATTAAAATGTATTGAAAAACTTCAAAGAAAGAGAAAGACATAACTGAAGTGGCACTGACAGGATTTGAATCCTTGGTACCAGGGCAATATGTGGCCTAGAGTTTACAGCACTGCCACTAAACTAGACTCCAGCACCAGGACCAGTTCTTTGTTGTTTATCATTGTCAGCACGCCTGAAAGAAGGGCGAAAATCGAGGTTGAGATACCCATACTTAAGTCCTGCTTTCTGAACTAAAGAGAGCATCTGATTTGAGATATATGTTTATTTGATGTATTGCCGTGCTCCTGAGTTACGGCTACAGCCTTGTCATGATTGTAACTTCTAGAGGAAACCTGAGAAACATCCCAGATGAAACACTGTTTAAATGTGTCACTGCAACCTTAGAGATCCTCAATGATGTCACCATTACCCTTGATTCTAAGCAATGTTGTGCTGCTATTTTTATTGTTTTGGCCAAAGCTTTTGATACAGTAGACCATTCCGTTCTTGTGGGCCGGCTAAGGAGTATTGGTGTCTCTGAGGGTCTATGGTCTGGTTTGCTAACTACCTCTCTCAAAGAGTGCAGTGTATGAAGTCAGAACATCTGCTGTCTCAGCCACTGCCTGTCACCAAGGGTGTACCCCAAGGCTCGATCCTAGACCCCACGCTCTTCTCAATTTACATCAACAACATAATTCAGGCAGTAGGAAGCTCTCTCATCCATGTATATGCAGATGACACAGTCTTATACTCAGCTGACCCCTCCCTGGATGTCGTGTTAAACGCTCTACAGCCAAGCTTTCTTGGTGTCCAACAAGCTTTCTCTGTCCTTAACCTTGTTCAGAACACCTTCAAAACAAAGGTCATGTGGTTTGGTAAGAAGAATGCTCCTCTCCCCACAGGTGTGATTACTACCTCTGAGAGTTTAGAGCTTGATGTAGTCACCTCATACAAGTACTTGGGAGTATGGCTACACGGTACACTGTCCTTCTATCAGCACATATCAAAGCTGCAGGCTAAAGTTAAATCTAGATTTGGTTTCCTGATTCAGATGACCATCCTACCCATGCTAGATTAAGGAGACGTAATTTATAGATCGGCAGGTAAGGGTGCTCTCGAGCGGCTAGATGTTCTTTACCATTCCACCATCAGATTTGCCAACAATGTTCCTTATAGGACACATCACTGCACTCTATACTCTTCTGTAAACTGGTCATCTCTGTATACCCGTCCGAAGACCCACTGGTTGATGCTTATTTATAAAACTTTCTTTGGCCTCACTCCCCCCTATCTGAGATATCTACTGCAGCCCACATCCTCCACATACAACACCCGTTCTGCCAGTCACATTCTGTGAAAGGTCCCCAAAGCACACACATCCCTGGGTCACTCGTCTTTTCAGTTCGCTGCAGCTAGCGACTGGAACAAGCTGCAACTAACACTCAAACTGGACAGTTTTATCTCAATCTCTTCATTCGAAGACTCAATCATGGACACTCTTACTGACAGTTGTGGCTGCTTTGCCTGATGTATTGTTGTCTCTACCGTCTTGCCCTTTGTGCTGTTGTCTGTGCCCAACAATGTTTGTACCCTGTTTTGTGCTGCTACCATGTTGTGCTGCTGCCATGTTGTGTTTCTACCATGTTGTTGTCATGTTGTGTTGCTACCATGCTGTGTTGTCATGTGTTCCTGTCATGCTGTGTTGTTGTCTTAGGTCTCTCTTTATGTAGTGTTGTGTTGTCTCATGTTGTGATGTGTGTTTTGTCCTATATTTTTATATAATTTATTTATATTTTTAATCCCAGCCCTCGTACCTACAGGAGGCCTTTTGCCTTTTGGTAGGCCGTCATTGTAAATAAGAATTTGTTCTTAACTGACTTGCCTATTTAAATAAATGTTATATAAAATAAAAACTCAAATAAATATCAGTAAGGCTGCTTTTTATATGAGAGCACTGGCTGCCAGACCCCCCCACCCCCCACCCCCCCATGTCTTTGTTGAAGTCTTACACAAGTTGAAATGAGGGTCTTACTAAAGTTATAGCCTTCAGCAAAAGGCTATCTCTCTCCTTTTTCCTCTCTCTTGCCATACTTCGAAGCTGTGTTACAAAATATAGACCTTCCCTAACACTTATCATGATTTTGCTGGTGCATGCAAGTATCCCATAAATGCGCAATGGCTTTTAGCCGGTCAAAATCACGGTATCTGGGATAAATCAAAAACACTGTCTTCTTGCTTTGCAAGAACGTAAAGCTGATTTTGTGCGTTCAATAAAATGTTTATAGCGAGAGTGAAAAAAACCTTAGGCTAGCTGCGAGAGGAATGTTGTTGACTTACCCTGGAAATCCCATTACAGGTTTTAATTCCTTACTGTACCTATTTAAAGTACAGTACAATTTAACCAGCACCATCATGAAGTAACACTGAATCAACATTTCACTGTAAAGTCCAGATTTTCTCTGCCTCTCACAAATCATTGCCCTCCTTTTGGCTTATGCACTCTGCTGGATCTCTGTGGCTTCAAATGAGTCAGCTGAAGCCCTGCTGTGTTGCACTGTCATGAAAGTAGACAAAAGGGACCAAAAAGAGGAGTAGTCGTCAGATCTGGATTAGTGTACCCACTCCATCCAGGGGTCTAGTCCTATCGCCCCTTAACCCCTTCTTTAGGAGCAAACGGCTGAAGTGCCTCACTCTGCAAACCATAAGAAACCGTTCGCCTTTCCTCTCAAAGTTTGGGGTCGTCTTAGAGAGGCACACACCGCACTGGGTTTCTTTTTCAAATACCAAACCACAAATAGCTCTTTTACTTGAGCTGCAGGAAGCTGGAGGCTGCTGTTGTAGGGCTTTGAGACATGGCACCGGGATGGGAAGGTGCGCTGTACTCTCCTGGTAACAATTTGAGTATATACGGCATCCACCAGTGCTCCGACCTCGCAACCAAGCCACAAAGACTTTGACTGGCAGATTAGGATCAGACAGAATGTCGTGGAATAATTTCTTCGAGACCCCAGAAATTTGATTTGAAATAGAGAATAGCTGTAAAATGCATTACTGCCACAAACGGATAATAATAGATATTATACCATCCATCCCTACAGCATACTCCTTGAGGACAGCAGAGTCTCCGGGGTTCAGTTAGTGGATGTATTACCGTTTAGAAACCTGGAAAGGAATCAATGTCAAACATTCGATCAAGTATTAAAGCACAGTATCAACACTGTAGCCCTTGAACACTGTACTCTTATCTTTTGATTGATCACTCAAATGATGCTGTTATTTAACTTTAGCATGGTGGCGGATTTAGGAACAGTGTTAAATCTCCACACAGAGCCACCTCATCTTTATTTTTCTGACTTCAAACTGTGGTACCATTGACTGTATCCAATCCCGCAAACCAACTTTTGTCGCCCTCTCTGAATTCTCTCGCAAAGTGTGTTTGTTGAGTACACCAAGTACAAAATGAGAGAGAGGAGTAAGAGGTTTCAGTGAGGACATGCTTAGTGAGTGGACCGGGGAGATAAAAGGGAATAACTTTCCATAGATCTGTCCGCTGGAATGTAGTTCTGTTCAAAGGGCTCAATGGTGACCCTGTTTCAGACCATGGATAGAATGCCATGACTATTGTTTCTGCTCATGTCACCCATGCTGTTTGTGTGTGTGCGTTCATGTGTGCGGTGTGTGTGTGTGTGTGTGTGTGTGTGTGTGTGTGTGTGTGTGTGTGTGTGTGTGTGTTAGTGTCATGGAATCATGGTCCCAGTTTTTCCAGATCTTCATTTCCGCCCCCTTTGGCGATATACAGTAGAGCTTTATTTGGTTGCCAGATTTTGGCCTGTACGGCATTGGTTTGGTTCAACCTGAAGTATCTGGGTGAGAGGCTTAATCTATAATATACATTACTTACTGCTAACCATTCAATTAAGCCTCTTTAACCTCTGTTCGTGACATTTGCTGTAAATGTACATCTGTTCAACACTGATACCACATAGTCATGTATCAACCAAACCACATCATTAGAATCTACCATTAGTGAAGTTCAGAATGAGAAAATAACCTTCAGACGGGCTAAAAAGGAAGTAGATTTAGCCTTTAGTACCCTACAAAATGGGGCATGTTCAGTGAAGGCTTTGCTTGGATTTTCCCCACAAACGCTCCAGTTCTGTTGCACCTCTACCAGATGTTCATCTGACGTTCAATCTCAAAGAGAAAGCAGAGGGGGAAAAATGGGAGATTGGAGGCATGGCGAAATACCAGAGCACCTTACTATCACAGACATCTGTGTCTTAAGAGTCTTTGGTTATTATTATTGTGCGGCAGCAGCAGCCTAGATGATGGTGACCCAAGCCAGATGTGAAGGGTTGCACTGGACAATATCTCTTTCCTGACGTTGTAGGTGTGTGTGTGTGGCCTAGACTTTTGGAGTCCGCTGTCCACACTCATTCAGACAAAGTCACACACATACACACACTCCTTGTGGGAACCCGAATGCACCCAGTCTGTGCCCCGAACACATGGGACGTTACACAACCCGGCCAGATGGTGCGTTTTTGGCAGGCGGCGTGACTGTTAATGAGACAGGTCATTATAGCGCCCAGGCCCCCATTCATTTCTTTCAGGGTTTAGGTACCATAGACCGCATGAAATAGCAACTAGCCAAGTGTGGTCAGACGAGATCACTCCGTGATCAAAAATGCAAGTGGATCAAAAGCCAATGTTTGTTTATCCAATGCAAAACAATGCGTAGGATATATCTTTTTCACCATGTGCTCGTGGTAATAATTCCAGATTATTGTTTGTGCAGGGCCACACATAGCAGTTGTTCAAGGGACGGGTCAAGTGTATCCTCAAGCGTGGCCCTCTTCCCCTTTTCCTCTTTGTCTGTCTCTCTATTCCTATCCATCTCACTCATTCTCTTTCTCCCCCAGCACAGGCAAGTCAAGGGTACTCACATGTGACACCATATGAGACTAGACTCTGGAAGGGGGGACACATTAAAACACACACACAATCTCCTCATAAATCAGGACCCTCTCAGTATTCCCGCCTTGCATCACTGACTCAGGGAGACTTCGTTGGCACTTAAGCAGCCGGCCAGGGAGAGATGGATGGAGACAGTGAAGTTGGAGGTCGCTTAGGGTTAGCCCAGTAGGTCCGTGGAGTAGGACACGAAAACCTGTGCAAGCCGTTAGTGAGCTAGCATAAGGCTAACCGTAACCCACTTCTCCCTCTTGCAGCTGAGTGTGCAAGCTAACTACTCAAGCCTCCATAGTGTCGACTGTTGTTGTGTTTGCTCCTGCTGCTACTCCACACAGCGAGTGTGTTTTTGCCTCAAGCAACACTTCACCTCAGCCTACACTAACTCGAGTCGCTAATTGCAGCACACAGAAGTGTGTTAGGATGCGGCCAAGCTATATTTAAAAGCTAAAATGATGCGCACTCGCGTTTTAATTCAATTATCACGAAGGGGAAGAAACGCTCATTCTGTCGGTTTTGTCTTCTCTCATATTTGCTCGTGGGCACGACTAACTGTTCCCTTGATGAGGCTTTCTGGGTTTTGTGGATGTTGTTTGGACAAAGCGACTGATGTCATTTTAGCACTAACGACTGGAGATGAATTAGGGACTTCACAATGAAAAGATAAACCATTCAATATATAATTTGACTTAACACAAAATAAAAAGCCTAATCATTTTCCAAATTATCCCTGAAAGATAAACAAAAACAGTGAGGATAGATATAGTTTCTGTGTGAGGTGAGAGAAGATAATAATATCAAGCCAAACAAAAAAAGACTAAATTGGCCCTTTGGTGATTGTTAACGTGTTTGTGGACAGTTTCTTCAGGCCCCAAAGTACTCCCAGGTTGCTTATTTGTGTCGTGTTAAATCTGCACTCAAATGAAAAATGTACAGCGTAAACAGTATCAAGATAGAAACCCATTCAGTATGTCAAAGTGTGTTACTGTACCCTGTAAATTCCTCAATTGAAAGGCACTCCATGAGATGTCTGAAAGTAAATAATTAAAGTGCTATAATCTATGTGCTAATGCGCTTACCATTATGAACAAGTACATGTAGGTAATGGGGTTACCACAGTCAATCATAGTTTCCATTAAATGCATGACTCGGGTGTGAATCCTATAGGGATTGTAGGCATTTAGACGGATGCCCCTTATAGGGGTTTGAAGGCAGATTCCAAATGCCACGGTGCTTATGGGCTTAAAAAAGGTCTCGCCAATTCCAATTTAGTTTAGAAATAATTGAATAGCCAGGCCTTTCGTGTTTTGAGAAGGGAAGGATTTCAGATAATTATCCATATTCATCCAATTTTCTACCTAACCACCACCACTGCTCCCCTTGCTTGGCCAGTTATCTTTACCCCACTTCTACCCCTACCTAACCACAACCACAAACTAACAGTATTTCTTAAGATTGACAATGAAAGCTAGCTTAAATTTGTCCAACATTACTTTAGCTTGCTGGCTGAGCTAGTCACGCTTCATATAAAACTAATGGGATGCTGCTAACCAACCAACCAGCTAGCTTGTGCTGCACACACAATGCTGAATACATCCACAAAAAGCAAATAGTCTGGGTAGCCAATTGACTAGATGTTCAGGAGTCTTATGGCTTGGGGGTAGAAGCTGTTTAGAAGCCTCTTGGACCTAGACTTGTCGCTCCGGTACCGCTTGCCGTGCGGTAGCAGAGAGAAGATAACTCGGGTGGCTGGAGTCTTTGAAATTTTTTAGGGCCTTCCTCTGACATGGCCTGGTATAGAGGTGCTGGATGGCAGGAGTCTTGGCCCCAGTGATGTACTGGGCCATTTGCACTACCCTCTGTAATGCCTTGCGGTTGGAAGCCGGGCAGTTACCATACCGGGCAGTGTTGCAACCAGTTAGGATGCTCTCGATGGTGCAGCTGTAGAACCTTTTGAAGATCTGAGGACCTATGCCAAATCTTTTTAGTCTCCTGAGGGGGAATAGGCTTTGTCATGCCCTCTTCACGACTGTCTTGTTGTGCATGGACCATGTTAGTTTGTTGATGATGTGGACACCAAGGACCTTGAAGCTCTCAACCTGCTCCACTGCAGCCCCGTCGATGAGAATGGTGGTGTGCTCGGTCCTCTTTTTCCTGTAGTCCACAATCATCTCCTTTGTCTTGATCACGTTGAGAGAGAGGTTGTTGTCCTGGCACCACACGGTCAGGTCTCTGACCTCCTCCCTATAGGCTGCCTCATCATTGTCGGTGATCAGGCCTACCACTGTTGTGTCATCAGCAAACTTAATGATGTTGTTGGAGTCGTGCCTGGCTGTGCAGTCATGAGTGAACAGGGAGTACAGGAGGGGACTGAGCATGCACCCCTGACGGGCCCCCGTGTTGAGGATCAGCATGGTGGATGTGTTGTTACCTACACTTACCACCTGGGGGCGGCCCGTCAGAAAGTCCAGGATCCAGTTGCAGAGGGAGGTGTTTAGTCCCATGGTCCTTAGCTTATTGATGAGCTTTGAGGACACCAAGGTGTTGAACGCTGAGCTGTCGTCGATGAACAGCATTCTCACAAAGGTGTTCCTTTTGTCCAGGTGGGAAAGGGCAGTGTGGAGTGCAATAAAAAAAAAATCAAAATCAAATTTTATTTGTCACATACACATGGTTAGCAGATGTTAATGCGAGTGTAGCGAAATGCTTGTGCTTCCAGTTACGACAATGAAGTATTGGATGAATAATGTAGGGTATGTAAACATTATATTAGGTAGCATTGTTTAAAGTGGCTAGTGATATATTTTACATCCTTTCCCATCAATTCCCATTATTGAAGTGGCTGGAGTTGAGTCAGTGTGTTGGCAGCAGCCACTCAATGTTAGTGGTTGCTGTTTAACAGTCTGATGGCCTTGAGATAGAAGCTGTTTTTCAGTCTCTCGGTCCCAGCTTTGATGGACCTGTACTGACCTCGCCTTCTGGATGATAGCGGGGTGAACAGGCAGTGGCTCGGGTGGGTGTTGTCCTTGATGATCTTTGTGGCCTTCCTGTAACATCGGATGGTGTAGGTGTCCTGGAGGGCAGGTAGTTTGCCCCCGGTGATGCGTTGTGCAGACCTCACTACCCTCTGGAGAGCCTTACGGTTGTGGGCGGAGCAGTTGCCGTACCAGGCGGTGATGCAGCCCGCCAGGATGCTCTCGATTGTGCATCTGTAGAAGTTTGTGAGTGCTTTTGGTGACAAGCCAAATTTTTTCAGCCTCCTGAGGTTGAAGAGGCGCTGCTGCGCCTTCTTCACGATGCTGTCTGTGTGAGTGGACCAATTCAGTTTGTCTGTGATGTGTATGCCGAGGAACTTAAAACTTACTACCCTCTCCACTACTGTTCCATTGATGTGGATAGGGGGGTGTTCCCTCTGCTGTTTTCTGTAGTCCACAATTGTCTCCTTAGTTTTGTTGATGTTGAGTTTGAGGTTATTGTCCTGACACCACACTCCGAGGGCCCTCACCTCCTCCCTGTAGGCCGTCTCGTCATTGTTGGTAATAAAGCCTACCACTGTTGTGTCGTCCGCAAACTTGATGATTGAGTTGGAGGCGTGCTTTACCGCGCAGTCGTGGGTGAACAGGGAGTACAGGAGAGGGCTCAAAACGCACCCTTGTGGGGCCCCAGTGTTGAGGATCAGCGGGGTGGAGATGTTGTTGCCTACCCTCACCACCTGGGGGCGGCCCATCAGGAAGTCCAGTACCCAGTTGCACAGGGCGGGGTCGGGACCCAGGGTCTCGAGCTTGATGACGAGCTTGGAGGGCACTATGGTGTTCAATGCCGAGCTGTGGTCGATGAACAGCATTCTCACATAGGTATTCCTCTTGTCCAGATGGTTTAGGGCAGTGTGCAGTGTGGTTGAGATTGCGTCGTCTGTGGACCTATTTGGGCGGTAAGCAAATTGGAGTGGGTCTAGGGTGTCAGGTAGGGTGGAGGTGATATGGTCCTTGACTAGTCTCTCAAAGCACTTCATGATGACGGAGGTGAGTGCTACGGGGCGGTAGTTGTTTAGCTCAGTTACCTTAGCTTTCTTGGGAACAGGAACAATGGTGGCCCTCTTGAAGCATGTGGGAACAGCAGACTGGTATAGGGATTGATTGAATATGTCCGTAAACACACCAGCCAGCTGGTCTGCGCATGCTTGAGGGCGCGGCTGGGGATGCCGTCTGGGCCTGCAGCCTTGCGAGGGTTAACACGTTTAAATGTTTTACTCACCTCGGCTGCAGTGAAGGAGAGACCGCATGTTTCCGTTGCAGGCCGTGTCAGTGGCACTGTATTGTCCTCAAAGTGGGCAAAAAAGTTATTTAGTCTGCCTGGGAGCAAGACATCCTGGTCCGTGACTGAGCTGGATTTATTCTTATAGTCCGTGATTGACTGTAGACCCTGCCACATACCTCTTGTGTCTGAGCCGTTGAATTGAGATTCTACTTTGTCTCTATACTGACGCTTAGCTTGTTTGATAGCCTTACGGAGGGAATAGCTGCACTGTTTGTATTCAGTCATATTACCAGTTACCTTGCCCTGATTAAAAGCAGTGGTTCGCGCTTTCAGTTTCACGCGAATGATGCCATCAATCCACGGTTTCTGGTTAGGGAATGTTTTAATCGTTGCTATGGGAACGACATCTTCAACGCACGTTCTAATGAACTCGCACACCGAATCAACGTATTCGTTAATGTTGTTGCCTGACGCAATACGAAACATGTCCCAGTCACGTGATGGAAGCAGTCTTGGAGTGTGGAATCAGCTTGGGCGGACCAGCGTTGGACAGACCTCAGCGTGGGAGCTTCTTGTTTCAGTATCTGTCTGTAGTCAGGGATCAGCAAAATGGAGTCGTGGTCAGCTTTTCCGAAAGGAGGGCGGGGCAGGGCCTTATATGCATCGCGGAAGTTAGAATAACAGTGATCCAAGGTTTTGCCAGCCCAGGTGGCGCAATCGATATGCTGATACATTTTAGGAAGTCTTGTTTTCAGATTAGCCTTGTTAAAATCCCCAGCTACAATGAATGCAGCCTCAGGATGTATGGATTCCAGTTTGCAAAGAGTCAAATAAAGTTCGTTCAGAGCCATCGATGTGTCTGCTTTGGGGGGAATATATACGGCTGTGATTATAATTGAAGAGAATTCTCTTGGTAGATAATGCGGTCTGCATTTGATTGTGAGGAATTCTAAATCAGGTGAACAGAAGGATTTGAGTTCCTCTATGTTTCTGTGATCACACCACGTCTCATTAGCCATAAGGCATACGCCCCCGCCCCTCTTCTTACCAGAAAGGTGTTTGTTTCTGTCGGCCCGATGCGTGGAGAAACCCGCTGGCTGCACCGCCACCGAGAGCGTCTCCAGTGAGCCATGTTTCCGTGAAGCAAAGAACGTTACAGTCTCTGATGCCCCTCTGGAATGCTACCCTTGCTCGGATTTCATCAACCTTGTTGTCAAGAGACTGGACATTGGCGAGAAGAATGCTAGGAAGTGGGGCACGATGTGCCCGTCTACGTAGTCTGACCAGAAGACTGCCTCGTTTCCCTCTTTTACGAAGTCGTTTTTTTGGGTCGCCGGCTGGGATCCATTCCGTTGTTCTGGTTGAAAGGCAGAACACAGGATCCGCTTCGCGAAAGTCATATTCTTGGTCGTACTGATGGTGAATAGACGCTGATCTTATATTCAGTAGTTCTTCTCGACTGTATGTGATGAAACCTAAGATGACCTGGGGTACTAATGTAAGAAATAACACGTAAAAAAACAAAAAACTGCATAGTTTCCTAGGAAAGCAAAGTGAGGCGGCCATCTCTGTCGGCAGCCATCTCTGTCAGCGATCTGTGGATCTTTAAATGTTGCATTTTTTTAACCTTTATTTAACTAGTAGGCAAGTCAGTTAAGAACAAATTCTTATTTTCAATGACAGCCTAGGAACAGTGGGTTAACTGCCTGTTCAGAGGCAGAACAACAGATTTGTACCTTGTCAGCTCGGGGATTCAAACTTGCAACCTTTTGGTTACTAGTCCATTGCTCTAACCACTAGGCTACCCTGCCGCCCCTCTTGGTGTGGTATGCAAATTGGAGTGGGTCTAGGGTTTCTGGGATGATGGTGTTGATGTGAGCCATGACCAGTGCTACGGGTCGGTAGTCATTTAGGCAGGTTACCTTAGTGTTCTTGGGCACAGGGACTATGGTGGTCTGCTTAAAACATGCTGGTATTACAGACTCAGACAGGGAGAGGGTGAAAATGTCAGTGAAGACACTTGCCAGTTGGTCAGCACATGCTCGCAGTACATATCCTGGTAATCCGTCTGGCCCTGCGGCCTTGTGAATGTTGACCTGTTTAAAGGTCTTACTCACGTCGGCTGCGGAGAGCGTGATCACTCTGCCTTCCAGAACAACTGGTGCTCTCATACATGTTTCAGTGTTATTTGCCTCGAAGCGAGCATAGAAGTAGTTTAGCTCATCTGGTAGGCTCGTCTGGTAGGCTCATGTCACTGGGCTGCTCTCGGCTGTGCTTCCCTTTGTAGCCTGTAATGGTTTGCAAGCCCTCCCACATCCGACGAGCGTCGGAGCCGGTGTAGTATGACTCGATCTTAGTCCTGTATTGATGCTTTGCCTGTTTTATGGTTCATCGGAGGGTAGCGGGATTTCTTATAAGCTTCCGGGTTAGAGTCCCGCTCCTTGAAAGGGGCAGCTCTCGCCTTTAGCTCAGTGTGGATGCTGCCTGTAATCCATGGCTTCTGGTTGGGGTATGTACGTACGGTCACTGTGGGGACGACATCATCGATACCCTTATTGATGAAGCAAATGACTGATGTGGTGTATTCCTCAATGTCATCGGAAGAATCCCGGAACATGTTCCAGTCTGTGATAGCCAAACAGTCCTGTAGTTTAGCATTTGCTTCCTCTGACAATTTTTTTATTGATCTAGCCAATGGTGCTTCCTGCTTTAATTTTTGCTTGTAAGCTGGAATCAGAAGGATAGAATTGTGGTCAGATTTGCCAAATGGAGGTTTAGGGAGAGCTTTGAATGTGTCTCTGTGTGTGGAGTAAAGGTGGTCCAGAGTTTTTTCCCTCTGGTTGTACATTTAACATGCTGATAGAAATTTGGTAAGATGGATTTAAGATTCTCTGCATTAAAGTCCCCGGCTTCTAGATTCACCGCCTCTGGGTGAGCGTTTTCTTGTTTTCTTATGACGGAATACAGCTCATTCAATGCTGTCTTAGTGCTCTAACTGTGGTGGTGTGTAAACAGCTACAAAGAATATAGATGAAAACTCTCTCGGTAGGTATTGTGGTCTACAGCTTATCATGAGATACTCTACCTCAGGCGAGCAATAGCTCGAGACTTCTGACAGCCGATAATTTGTTATTTTTTCTGACAATTGCAAATGATTAAATCACTGTCACAACGTGTAATAATTTAGCTCACTATATTTCTATTTCATAGAGAATCAATGGGATAGTAGTGATATCATAAATTAGGGAACTATCTTTTCATTTTTGAATGGCAGATGCTCGGGAATCCTACAGGACAGATGAGGGATGAGCATTTCGTAGGAGTGACGTGATCTCACGTTAGACAATGGGTTTACCCTCTATATTACCCTAGTATTTCCCATCAGGCATCAGTCAGTCACCCTCAGGTAGCTGCTGGTGTCCTTGGATGTGGGAGGGCGTTATGAAGATCCAACACATGACCCAGTTGTGAAAAGCTAAAGTGTCTGTGCGTGAGTCAAAGGAAGGCAAAACATACTAGTAGTACAAGACAAAATATCGACAGGACAATTCATTTATTTTTGTTGATTGATAATTGTTTTACGGTTTTTAATTCTCTCTTTGTAACATAATTTCCTGGCTATGGTTCGCTCTGTTTGTTTGGGTATGTTTGCACTTCTAGTATGTTTGCCCACTTTGGTTCACCCGTTATGTGGGCTTTTGTATTTGTTTTTGGCTGCTCACCTCTATTGTGTTCCATAACTTTGCTATGGTGTTTGCGATTTTTAAACATATCTGACCATTTTCCATTGCTGTGGATAGCCAACCAAGACAATTGGTTTACTTTGAACATCATGTTGTTATAGTAGGCAATTTATTCTGGCCACCTGAAAATGAAAGGGGAAAACCCACTGGTTTCCTGTGAACATTGAGGGAGCGTCATCACACACACAAGTTTTGTTCTTCTCTCCTCATGGGGACCTGACATATATTTCCATTAAAAATCTAAATTTCCCTAACCCCTTAACCTAACCCTAACCCTAACATTAACCCTTAAACCAAACTATAAACAAAACTCCTAACCCTAAACCTAACCATTAAGCCCTTACCCCAACCCAAATTGTAACCCTAACCCCTAAACTTAAAATAATCCTTTGTCCCCCCCCCACACACACACACACACACACGTACACTCTTCACTTTGACTGTTGTTTCACGTGTGGGCAGGGTAAGGTCATTTAGGCCATCCAGCCACGCCTGAAGACTTCCCTTCACTAGCATTCACGTCACCACTCCCCAGTTTAGCCTCGTCAAGATCCTGTACGTTAAAATATAAAGAATCAAGAAAATAGAAAATGGAAACCCCGAAACACACTTATCTGAAACCAAATTGGTACATAAATTGTGTAAAAGTAGAATAAGGGAATACATAGAAAGAAATAATGCCTACACACTACACTGTATGTACCGTAGTTTTTTACAGAAGTGTAAAAAGCCACTCATGTAAACCAACACAGTAACTTCTCTTTCTTCCTCACTTATCTTGCTCCTGACTATGTATACATTAGCACTGGTGAGGTCCTTTTCAATACATGCCTCCACTCTATATAGGGGGGAGGGGTGACACTGAAAAATGTACTATGGCTTGTGGAAGGATCATGTGTGTGTGTGATTCTGATTCCTTTATACTACTCTACCCTGTGGACATGAAATAATAGCAATTATGGTTAAGCATTCCTTGGTTATCATTACTCTTCCGTTTGTTTACTGTAGTGTGTGTTTAGACATTAGCAGGAAGGTCATACTATTTAAAGGCAACAAGGATACACTTGTGTTGTTATTGGGATGAACACACTGTGTAAGACAATGACAGGGCATATGTATGCCTGTGTTGTGTTATTGAAGTGTGTGTACATGAAGTGAGTTTGTGTCTGAGTGTGTGCTGTGTGTCCCAGATACATTCCTCAGTAAAGTACATTTGAAGATCAATCCAAGCCGTGTGTTTTCACTTTAGGTTTGGCTAAAGAAGTATGTACATGCTCCTTTCCCTTAGCTGCCAGAGAGGAGAGAAAAGCACTGTCAGAACGTACCAGAGGAGAAGGATGTCTTAACCTTAAGTTATAGGTGTGTGTTTGTGTGTGTGTTATTCTGATTCCTTATACTGCGCTCCCCTGTGGACATTTTGTAACAATAGCAATTACGGTTAAGCATTCCTTGGTTATCTTTGCTTTTCCGTTTCTTTACTTGTAGTGTGTGTTTAAACATCAGCAGGAGGGTCATACTATTAAAGACCTGCTGTTTTCAACTCTCTAGAAACAGCAGGAGAAGGTAGAGATACTCTGAATGATCGGCTATGAAAAGCCAACTGACATTTACTCCTAGTTTATTGATAACCGTGATCATTTTTGTCACTATAAACGTGATGAAATTTTCATACCACTTAATCTCTAATTGTGTCTGTAAAATGTATATAGTATGTATAAACTGGAAGTATTGTGACATTGAGGAGTATACCACCACAGTCATCGGCTTCATCAAAAGGTGCATCAACAACGTCGTCCCCACAGTGACTGTACGTACATATCTCAACCAGTAGCCATGGATTACAGGCAACATCCACATCGAGCTAAAGGCTGGAGCTGCCGCTTTCAAGGAGCGGGACACTAATCCGGAAGCTTTTAAGAAATCCCATCCTCAGACGAACAATCAAACAAGCAAAGCGTCATTACAGGATTAAGATTGAATCCTACTACACCGGCTCTGACACTCGTCGGATGTGGCAGGGCTTGAAAACAATTAAAAAACCCAGCTGCAAGCTGCCCAGTGACGCAAGCCTACCAGACGAGCTAAATGCCTTTTATGCTCGCTTCGAGGCAAGTGACACTCAAGCATGCATGAGAGCACCAGCTGTTCTGGACGACTGTGTGATAACGCTCTCGGAAGCCGATGTGAGCAAGACTTTTAAACAGGTCAACATTCACAAAGCCGCGTGGTTAGACGGATTACCAGGACGTGTACTCAAAGCATGCACCGGTCCAACTGGCAAGTGTCTTTACTGACATTTTCAACCTCTCCCTGACCGAGTCTGTAATACCTACATGCACAGCAAGCGGTACTGGAGCGCCTAGTCTATGACCAAAGGGTTCCTTAACAGCTTCTACCTCCATGCCATAAGACTGCTGAACAATTAATAAAATGGCCACCGGATTATTTACATTGACCCCCCCCCCTACTCACTGTTTATTATCTATGCATAGTCACTTCACCCCTACATACATGTACAAATTACCTCGACTAACCTGTACCTCTGCACATTGACTTGTTATCAGTACCCCCTGTATATAGCTTTGTTATTGTTACATTATTGTGTTACTTTTTATTATTTTTGATTTTAGTTTATTTGGTAAATATTTTCTTAACTCTTTCTTGAACTGCACTGTTGGTTGAGCGCTTGTAAGTAAACATTTCACGGTAAGGTCTACCCAAGGAGGCCGAGATACAAAAATAATATAATTAATTTAATCCATGCTCGACAGAATACAAAAAGTGAAAGTGCAAGGTGCTATATAAAATGTAAAAAGAAAGCGGCGCATATCTTTCGGGCCTTATTGTTACGGGATTCTTCCTGGGAAGGAGAGGAGGACCAAAACGCAGCGTGGTTGAAATTCATGTTTGTTTTTAATAAGAAAACTATACATGAATAAACTACAAAATCAACAAACGCATAAACCCGAAACAGTCCCTTGTGGAACAAACACTGACACAGGAGAAAATCACCCACAAAACCCAACACCAAACAGGCTACCTAAATATGGTTCCCAATCAGAGACAATGACTAACACCTGACTCTGATTGAGAACCATATCAGGCCAAACACAGAAACAGACAAACGAGACACACAACATAGAATGCCCACTCAGATCACATTCTGACCCAGCAAAACTATGGTCAAAGCAAACTATGGTGTGACACTTATGTTTTCATCAGTACTGTACAAACAAATGAAGGGTCATCAAATCAAATCAAATTTTATTTGTCACATACACATGGTTAGCAGATGTTAATGCGAGTGTAGCGAAATGCTTGTACTTCTAGTTCCGACAATGCAGTAATAACCAACGAGTAATCTAACCTAACAATTCCACAACCACTACCTTATACACACAAGTGTAAAGGGATAAAGAATATGTACATAAAGATATATGAATGAGTGATGGTACAGAACGGCATAGGCAAGATGCAGTAGATGATATCGAGTACAGTATATACATATGAGATGAGCAATGTAGGGTATGTAAACATAAAAGTGGCATAGTTTAAAGTGGCTAGTGATACATGTATAACATAAAGATGGCAAGATGAAGTAGATCATATAGAGTACAGTAAATATATATACATATGTAGTAGTAGGTAATGTAGGGTATGTAAACATTATATTAAGTGGCATTGTTTAAAGTGGCTAGTGATACAGTTTTTACATCAATATCCATTCTTAAAGTGGCTGGAGTTGAGTCAGTATGTTGGCAGCAGCCACTCAATGTTCGTGGTGGCTGTTTAACAGTCTGATGGCCTTGAGATAGAAGCTGTTTTTCAGTTTCTCGGTCCCTGCTTTGATGCACCTGTACTGACCTCGCCTTCTGGATGATAGCGGAGTGAACAGGCAGTGGCTCGGGTGGTTGTTGTCCTTGATGATCTTTATGGCCTTCCTGTGACATCGGGTGGTGTAGGTGTCCTGGAGGGCAGGTAGTTTGCCCCCGGTGATGTGATGTGCAGACCTCACTGCACTCTGGAGAGCCTTACGGTTGTGGGAGGAGCAGTTGCCGTACCAGGCGGTGATACAGCTGGACAAGATGCTCTCGATTGTGCATCTGTAGAAGTTTGTGAGTGCTTTTGGTGACAAGCCAAATTTCTTCAGCCTCTTGAGGTTGAAGAGGCACTGCTTCGCCTTCTTCACAATGCTGTCTGTGTGGATGGACCAAATTCAGTTTGTCCGTGATGTGTACGCCGAGGAACTTAAAACTCACTACCCTCTCCACTGCTGTCCCGTCGAAGTGGATAGGGGGGTGCTCCCTCTGCTGTTTCCTGAAGTCCACAATCAACAACCATTGTTTAATAAATTCAAGTCAGAATTCAACAAAAACATAGACAATACAATACACCTAGGGTTTCAAGCTCCGGTTGATTTAAAATGTAATGATAAACACAACCAAATATCAGCATTTGAAGCAGATTTGAAGGAGATCCTCTGCTTGGATAGTTTCCTCTGTGGCACTGACTTGTGCATTGAAAGTTTGATTTGATTTAGTCCTATTCTTTTACTTAGATTTTTGGTTGAGATGGAGACGTGAATCCAACATATATACATCATTAATTTGTAGACAAACTGGAATTAAAGCCAGACTCAGTGGCACAGATGGAACTATCCAAGCAGAAGATACATCACCTTCAAATGTTGATATTCGGTTGCGATGACAACCAAACACAATTCAATATCACGTTTGAAATGAAATAAATTGTCTATTAACTTGTCAACAAATTATATATTGGATTCACATCTCCAACTCAACCAAAAATAAAAAAGTTAAAGAATGGGTTTAAAAGCACACTAAAGTTCAAAAAGGAATACAGATATTTTGTGTCATCGCTGTGCTTCATCTAATTAGCGGAACTAAATGACCTGGATTGCAGTTAAGATTACATTAAACGAACATGGTGCAAGTGATCAATGCCGTTTGAGATTCTGCGCAGACTATTACAGTAATTGTGAAGATCTCCACAGTTGTGCGATGACCTATGCGTGCTATCTTGAACATGCACGCCTTAAATGATTATATAAGAAGACATTTATAGTTACAGTAACCTCAAAATGTGGCCATGGATGTGTTAAAGATTGAATGTTACATTAGTTTGTAAGATAGCCTTAACTTTAGGTTATTTTTTTACTGTATTACAAAATTCAACCAAATATCAGCTTTTAAAGGAGATGTTTCTGGTTGGAATGTTCCATCTGAGTCACTGGCTTAAATGGTTGAAAGTGCAGTGATTGTCATTTAGGTGACAACTAAACCAAAAATCAGACATTTGTTTTTCCGTTGGAATTTGGTTGTGCTTTTAGATGGTTCTAAGAAAGCATAGTGATAACACATTGTAAATTCAACTATCTTTTGTCTATCTTTTTGAGTGGGTTAATATAGGTTGTAATCTCATTGATTCATGTCTCAACAAAATATTACCCAATTATGACGTGGTGTGCCCGGTGGGGTCTCTCATTTCAAACGTGTATATATACAAGTGATTAAACTAGTGATTAAACCACCATTTAATGGTAATGTGGCAGCCATATTGGATTCGGAGTCAAATCTGGGCGGGCCCTCTAACATAATTGCAAGACTAGAGGTTAAACATATCAAATCCACAGTGGAAAAAATGACAGTTTTCAGTGTATGAGTCACAACATAAAAAAAAAAACGTGTGTAACTGTATTTATTTTTGTCAGGCAGACCATACAGCACTGAGCAAATGTGACTTGTAAAGTTGCCTATTGAACAGCAACCAAAAAGTGAAGTTTACATTCATCATAAAAATTCATTGTTGATATTTCTGGTTATTGCCTCTGTGTGTTTACAGTTCTATATTTCCAAGATGCATTAAGAGAATGTTGTGTTTTTGTGTATGTACAGTAGGGCAGAAGATGGACTACTTGTATTCCACATTTATTCCACATTTAGCTTGCAATTTTGGGTTACATGAGTGAGCTTAGGTGGACCACTCCCTTCCAGCCAGGAATTATTCTGCACTTTTTGAGTTACAAGGGTGTGTCACAATATCTATTAATTTAACCACTTTTGTAGTAAAATATTTCGAGACAACCACCTATTTCATATGGGAGACCTTAGAGATATGGAGATACATGGTTGTGCTTTGTTATACATCTGGTAGGGTATCTAAAAAATGAAATCCCTTGTTGAGTATTGGCCACTAGCCTATTCACCAGTGTGGTAGACACCAGGGTATGAGTAAAACAAACATTTCTCAAATCCCTCACAGACATTTGTTGTTTTTTCTGGAGCCAAACGGACTTGTCTCCTTTTGAATCCTCAGTGCATTGTGACAATCTCTCCTCCATGTATGTGTGTATGTATGCATGGAAGCCTGTGTGTGTGTGTGTGTGTGTGTGTGTGTGTGTGTGTGTGTGTGTGTGTGTGTGTGTGTGTGTGTGTGTGTGTGTGTGTGTGTGTGTGTGTGTGTGTGTGTGTGTGTGTGTGTGTGTGGTTATCCATTGCCTGCTAGCTGCTCAGAGCATTGTGGCGAGGTCAAGGACACAGCCCTGGATTCTCTTCCTCCTTTACCATGCTGACACATTCCGTTTCTCTCCTCTGCCCTCCCTTGCCCTCCCTCTCATTATCCTCCGTCCTTTCTCTGTTTCTCTCACACTCTTTCTCTCCCTTGTGATGTCGTCACTCGTTCTTGTTTTGCCTGTATGGGAAGGAACAAAGTCCTTGACTCTTGATTCAGGCGACTTTGGTCTCTGATGATTATCATGATCGTGATGATGTGTGTTGTCATCTGTCTTGCCTGTTGTGTTGTCACGCTTGCCACTGGCACAGCATTTTGCTTATGCACCAAAACGTGGTCTCGTGTCCTTGTAGATACCCATTCTGTCCTCACCCATCTATCCATACCCTATGGTATGGTTTGGTTCATTATGATGTTGTGTCACCAATTGGCTACAGTCCCTGGAGGCAATCCAAGCCTCACTGCCCATATCTCTGTGCACACACCTAAGGCTGAGACTGGCATGTCTACCTTCCCCTCTCCCACTGCAACATACAAACACACATCATAGGGGTGTACTCAGGACATGAAGTCAGATATCATTCTCCCCACACTTTGTATCACACCTGTGTACCTAAGGGCCCCATCTGTATATTTTGTCTGAGGTGCCTCTTTCATAACTCATCCCACAGGATTAACACAACACTAGAGACTTTATCCAGATAAAGGTTCTTCCCATATATTTGTTTATCACACCTACCATGGTACAAGTTAACTGGGGTCTCGGGGCGATATGTACTGAAAAGTTATTACCAAATCTTTTGACAGACACCTTCATATTCCAGTCCTGAGAGAACCTCATTTGTGGTTTCTCCTGCACCTGAACACAGAGGGTTACACAACATTAAGGTGTTGACTCAGGCATCAGTGTCCTCATCTTTTTAACACACCTGCACTCCCTAGCCCTGAGGTCCCCCTGTTTGCCCTTCCTTTCCACAGTAGCTAATCTCTCCACACACTCGGGTTTCACACACGCAGGGCATGCAAGGGCATCCAGCTTCTATTTGCTCGTATTTGTTCTGATTACTTAAAGGGTAGGTGAGCAACTGCACCTGGATAGAAAGGGAGAGGATGAAAAATACAGAGAGAAAAGTGATAGGCTTACGTGGTCCCACTACCATTGGTCACCACTTATCTGCAACCAGTCTCTCAATTCATCCACTCCCCCTGATCCTAGTGCCTTTTACTACCAGCTGTAGTACTAATACTATACTATAGTGACACTAACACTAAACAGTAGCACTGGAACACTCAGTAACAGTTAAAAACAACTTTGTGTACCTCAGGGTTCTGTGCTTGCCCCCCTCTTTTTGTTATTACAAATGGATCCCTAGGCTGTGTAATTTGTTATTGCAGCTTCTCTCGTCAATATTATGCTGATGTTGTCCAACTCTCTCTCCTTGCCGCAATCTGACAAATGTATTGCCTTTGCATCGGGCATGCCTCAGTGATGCCAATTTGGCATGTCAAACTCAAAACTAATATGCTCCTACCTCCCAGCCAAGTCCTCACTTCCCCAAGATCTTTCCATGACCCCTAACAACACTATTGCATGCAATGCAAAAATATACTTAAAAAAATATAAACACAACATCTAGTGTTGGTACCATGTTTCATGAGCTGAAATAAAACATCCCAGAAATGTTACATACGCACAAAAAGCCTATTTCTCTCAAATGTTGTGCACAAATTTGTTTACATCCCTGTTATTGAGTATTTCTCCTTTGTCAAGACAAGCCATCCACTTGACAGAAAGCTGATTAAACAGCACAACCATTACACAGGTGCACCTTGTGCTGGGGACAATAAAAGGCCACTCTAAAATGTGCAGTTATGTCACACAACACAATGCCACAGATGTCTCAAGTTTTGAGGGAGCGTGCAATTGGCATGATGACTGCAGGAATGTCCACCAGAGCTATTGCCAGATAATGTTAATTTCTCTACCATAAGCCGCCTCCAACGTCATTTCAGAGAATTTGTCAGTACGTCCAACCAGCCTTACAACCGCAGACCACGTGTAACCACGCTAGCCCAGGACCTCCACATCCTGCTTGTTTACCTCCGGGATCATCTGAGACCAGCCACCCGGGCAGCTAATGAAACTGAGGAGTATTTCTGTCTGTAATAAAGCCCTTTTGTGGGGAAAAAACTAATTCGGATTGGCTGGGCCTGGTTTCCCAGTGGGTGGGCCTGGCTCCCAAGTGGGTGGGCCTATGCCCTCCTAGGCCCACCCATGCCTGTGCACCTGCCCCAGTCATGTGAAATCCATAGATTAGGGCCTAATGAATTTATTTAAATTGACTGGTTTCCTTATATGAACTGTAACTCAGTAGAAATAATTGAAATGGTTGCATATTGCATTTATATTTTTGTTCAGTATATATTTACTGTACTTGCTGGTCTTGAACGAAATGGTCTTGTCAAAAGGCTTTGTCAGCTTCAGACAACTATTCCTCTGCAGACCACAATCCACAAATGACCTGTTTCTTTCCAAGTAGTTACCATTTGAATTCCTTGAACCCATTTATTTACTGTTTAAATTGCTACACTGACATCTACACTGTTGCTTAAATACCCCTTTTATTTGGAGTTATTTTGCAAATCACCTTGAAGGACAAAGTCTGATCGAGTTAAAGGATCACCTGAGTGCTTTACATTAGAATAGTAACATAAGAAACTGTAACGTTTTTACTACACAGAGGTTGAGTGGTGAGGGGATGAACTTGAGAACGATGCCTTTGTAAACAAGCAGATCAGCTGGCCCAGACATTTTGCTGAAACCTTCTAGGCAAGCGGCGCGCTCAATATTTCACCAGTCCAGCTCAGGTTTGAATCGCTCTAATTGGTTGTTAGCGGGATGAAGTGTCTGCAGATTTGAAGCTGCAGTAAACCACTACATAGACAGTTAGACAGGGAAATGAATGTAGTTGAAGAAATGGAGAAGCATGTTGGGTGTGTGAAGCTCTGGGGAGCCTTTTGGCAGAACCGGTAGCCATGGTGAAGGTGACAAGTCTGGTCGTCAAGATCATTTCTCTCTCCTTCGTAATTCCTCTGGATTTTAGGCCTATTCCTCCTGTCCTTCATTCTGCCTCGCATGGTTTATTGTCTCAAAGGTGCTCTGTGTAACAATTCATAGTGATAATTTTGATTTCCTCATGGTTTTTTAAGAATAGCCTCCGGCTTGGAAATACCTGAAATATCATAAAAGCCTATTACCAGAGTGCGAATTATACTGTGACATTCGGGAGGTTTCGTATGTTTTACACATGACCTATGCAGGTGCCAAAAAAAATGTAGTAAATATATAATTTAACAGTAAAAAATGTGGCATGACTAAGGCATGTTTTCATGTTATGGTCAAACAATCACTGCAAAACATAGGGTACCTGCATTTGTTTGTCCACTCCAAAATAATTTCAGCATCCAAATAGGGAACCTGCTTCATTTGATGAATGGAAAGAAGACATCTGTTACAAAACACCCCAAAAAAGTGTAATGACATTTGCGATTGTCATTGGGTCTGCACTTTTGTAGCCTGAATTAATTGAGGTGTCTTGCTGACAAAAGGACCTTTTTTTGTAGAAAGAAAAGTTTGGACACCTGAAAAGGTCCTGAAATACAGGACTGTCCCAGGATGTGCTTCCACATGAAGAAGAATAAATGTCAATCATTAAACGGATGTTAGGGTATTTTGATTTTGTTTAATTTGGAATAATCTTTTATTTTTATATTTACCACTGTAGCAGTACAAACTGCATTTTAAGCAAATAGGGGAATAGTTCAATTAGCATTATTTAAAGACCCCCCCCCCCCCAAAAAAAAAGTGTGACTACTGCTTTTAGGGGGACTCATGTCTCATTCAGGGGGGTCTGTAATCCCCCCAGGGCCCCCTGTAATTCGCACTCTGCCTATTACTTTCTCACCGTGTAATTTTTTTTAAACAAAAAATATCTGTTGCAGCAACTTGAAGTACGGGGTCTTGTTTACGCTTTGTTTTCAACCTCCAACAACAAACACCAATCCTGAAGCAGAAAGACACTGCTGTTTGTATACACTGAAGTTGGCCAGGGCGGCCAGTCGCTGTACATAAGAAACTTTATAGCTTCCAACAGTATTCCAAAAAATGTACAGCCTATACAGTTTACTACTGTAGATATATCGTTGACATTTAGGGTTATTTACAAGTGTAATTGATAAACAGAGCAACTTTAGCATCCCTTTCATGAAGCCATTTTTGTTCTCTCTCAAAATCTCTCTCTTTTCTTTTTGGATGTTAAATGGCTATGATCCCTAATTGATGTCACTTGTTAAGTCCACTTTATTCAGTGTCGCTGAATGGGAGGAGACAGGTTAAAGAAGGACTTTTAAGCCTTAAGACAGTCGGATAGTGCATGTGTGCCATTTAGAGGGGAAATGGGCAAGACAGGTGCCAGGAGCACCGGTTTGTGTGAAGAACTGCAACATTGCTGGGTTTTTCATGCTCAATAGTTTCCCGTGTGTATCAAGAATAGTCCACCACCCAAAGGACATCCAGCCAACTTGACAGAAGCGTGGGAAACATTGGCGTCAACATGGGCCAGCATCCCTGTGGAACGCTTTCGACGCCTTGTAGAGTGCACGCCCCGACAAATGGAGGATGTTCTGAGGGCAAAAGAAGAGGAGGGCTGCAACTCAATATCAGGAAGGTGTTCCTAGTGTTTGGCATACCTAGTGTATATGGATCTCTCTATTTATGGATAACTTACATTCTCCGGAATAGGGATGAGAGTAAAAGAGAAATATATTCTCAAGGGCGCTCGTTTTCCAAATGGATTTGCCTTTGTCCAAGTGAGCACACAGTGGGGGAGATGTTGTGTTCAGCTTCAGAAATCATAATGTCACATTCCTGCTAGAACACCTGAGGCAAGGAGGGAGGCTAACCTGCTGGGGGCTCGCAAGATAACATACAGTACACCTTTCATTTCTGAGTTTCCTGAAACTTTCCTATTACTGCCAGTAATAGCAGTGCCCCAACCCCCTCTTTCAGGTCGTGATATGATTCAGCCTGCCCAAGGGTCCATTTGTCTATATCCTTTCTTATGGATCTGAGCCCAGCAGCCTGAGGTCTTACAAACTAAAGGTTATTTAGATTAGATATATGTGCCAAATTTTTTTTTTTTTTTTTTGGGGGGGGGTTATTATGAAAAAAAAAAGTTTCAACATGATTTCTAAGAACGTTTTTGCTATTGATGTTAGTAACTTATCCTATCTTTCAACAATGTTCTTTGACATGGTCTTGGCTTTCTCCTGGTGAGCCAGAGTTGTTTAAGTCATGTTTCAAACTGCTCTATTAATCCAAACCCTGTCAACAATAAGACTACAGAAGACTGGTGGCAGGCTTCGACTGTATCTGTTTGATTGACACTAGTCTGATATGAATTAAAGGCTGGTTTGTATGTGCATATGTGCATCCCTGCATTTCCCTGTTCGCGCACATGTGTGTGTTTTGATGATTGTGTGCTCTTGTGTGTTAACACAACAAATGTGTTCCAGATCACAACTTGGAAGGCATTTCTGGAGGCATCAAATGTTAAATATGAAATTCTGTTGAGTGCCTGTTTTCAAAACTCCTGGTCTAATTCTCGTCCATATATTTCAGACCATAAGAAGCCACGTTGGGCAGCTGACTACGGTTCTGTTTTTTTCTACAGACAAAATCATCCATAAAAACTCTTGATGTGAAGAACAGAAGGCTCAATTTATATAGTGTGCTTTCGTCTAGAAATTCCTCCCGACGAAGACACTTCGGCATTTTTTGAAATACTCATCTTATCATTGTCTAACGTCAGATGGCGTCACTCCTGGTACCTAAATTGATGACATATGTCGAGTGGAGACCATTAAGCTAGGTGAAGAAGAAAAATATTTGTTTCAGTCAGTCCTGATGAGCCCTTCCCAGCTAGCTAGATTATGCTGGCAACAACAGCAGCATGGCGCTAGTTAAAACTTGTCAAATAAAGTTGTTTATTTTGATGGGTGAGGGAGAAATAACTTGTAGTATTGGCCAGCATCTGGATGTCATTGTGACATGCCAATTAGCTAACATTACGATAAGCTGGTGCGAATGACCACTGCAATGGTGTTTCATTGAGGTGCTGCTTGCTGATGTGAGTTGCTTCCCACGGTGCAGCTGTATCACATGTCAGCGGCAGTAGCTTCCGTAAGTAACGCGGCCAATTTGTTCCATCCCCACTTGCTTTTATTTTGAGTAAGATAGCTCTTGGCAGCCTACATGAGAAATCATGTGTAATGCTGGTATTAACCATCTGGATGTCACCGTGATACAGTCTAAGGCTCAATGGGGAGAGTTTGCTCTGCAAGTCGGCCATACAACAACACGGGGCCAGTGTTCTTCCTCCCGCCGACCGAGCACTGTTTTCTGGTAAAGCTAGGGAAGTAGCTAGCTAGTGTAGCCAATATCAGGCCATATCAGGCCAGCGTGACAGCTAAACCATATTGTAGTGATTTTCACCGAAAATCGTCCGGGTTTGGCCGGTGTAGGCTGGCATTGTAAATAAGAATTTGTTCTTAACTGACTTGCCTAGTTAAATAAACGGAATAATAACACTTTCCCTAGTCCAAACTTTGTCAGACAGGTTTCAAGTTCTCGTTGAAGTTTCTAGCCACACGCATAGCCTACTAACGAGCCTTGACGGGCTCATCGGGACGATTGACTGAACTGAATGTGTTCGTCTCCATTCGACTCTCGCTGCGTGACATACGCTACACGACCAAAAGTATGTGGACACTTGCTTGTTGAACATCTCATTCCAAAATCATGGCCATTAATATGGAGTTGGTCCCCTCATTTACTGATATAACAGACTCCACTCTTCTGGGAAGGCTTTTCACTAGATGTTGGAACATTGCTACAGGGACTTCCTTCCATTCAGCCACAAGAGCATCACTGAGGTCGGGCATGGATGATGGGCGATTAGGCCTGGCTCGTAGTCAGTGTTCCAGTTCATCCCAAAGGTGTTCGATGGGGTTGAGGTCAGGGCTCTGTTCAGGCCAGTCAAGTTCTTCCACATTGATCTCGATAAACCATTTCTGTATGGGTCTCGCTTTGTGCACGGGGGCATTGTCATGCTGAAACAGGAAAGGGCTTTAGCCAAACGTTTTCCCCAAGTTGAAAGCACAGAATCGTCTAGAATGTCATTGTATGCTGCAGCATTAAAATTTCCCTTCACTGGAACTAAGGGGCCTAGCCCAAACCATGAAAAACAGCCCCAGACCATTATTCCTCCTCCACCAAACTTTACAGTTTGCACTATGCATTCGGGCAGATAGCATTCTCCTGGCATCCGCCAAACTCAGATTTGCCCGTCAGACTGCCAGATGGTGAGGCGTGATTCATCACTCCAGATAATGCTTTTCCACTGCTCCAGAGTCCAATAGCGTCGAGCTTTACACCACTCCAGTCGACACTTGGCATTGCGATCTTAGGCTGCTCGGCCATGGAAACCCATTTCATGAAGCTCCCGACGAACAGATATTGTGCTAATGTTGCATCCAGAGGCAGTTTGGAACTCGGTAGTGAGTGTTGCACCCAAGGAATGACCATTTATATGTGCTTCGCACTTCAGCACTCTGCGGTCCCGTTCTGTGAGCTTGTGTGGCCTACCACTTCGCAGCTGAGCCGTTCTTGCTACTAGATGTTTCCACTTCACAATAACAGCACTTACAGTTGACTGAGGCAGCTCTAGCAGGGCAGAAATTTTACAAACTGACTTGTTGGAAAGGTAGAATCCTATGACGGTACCACGTTGAATGTCACTGAGCTCTTTTATACACCTGCTGTGTGTGGCTGAAATAGCCAAATACTCTAATTTGAATGGGTGTCCACATACTTTTGGATATATCGTGTGCGTCATCAATTTGGGCACACAGATGTGGAACTCACAAGCATCCGACATTCAAAAATGAAAATGGTTCCTATTTTATGATATCACTGGGCTCTCACATGACTCCATGAAATAGGCAGAATAACTAGTTAAATTGTTACAAATGTTGCAACAGTGATTTGAGAAAAAACTAACAAAGTGGTGTATTTCTCTTGCAAAAATTCTGTGCAAGGACTTTGGTCACCTCTTCATCAGGTGCTTAGCTTACTTTTGCTGCTAGCTTACTGACATAGCTAATGTTAGTTAGTTAGCTAGCTCTACCTGCTGCTTTAGCTTGCTGCTTATACTGTTTAAGTGACCATTATTGGGTCAGCTAAGCAATGCAGCTGACTCTGGAGGCTACTGCAATGACTTGCAGCAGAACAGCTACTTCATGAAAACTCATAATAATGTTAGCAGCACTACTACAGTAGTAGGTAGCTGGCTCCCGGTTAACAGCATCGTTTCAGTGACTGGCTCAGTAGCAAGCTAATGTTAAACAAATGTATGCTAGCTTTTGTGCACATTGTCAAACTTCAGAAATACTGCTCATTGAAGCACACAAATTCTTAGCTAGATGTGAAATGGTGCGACTAAGACTTCCCTAACCAAAACTATAGACTCTTTTTTTTCTACTGTGTTATTGACTTGTTTATTGTTTACTCCATGTGTAACTCTGTGTTGTCAGTTCACACTGCTATTTGCTTTATCTTGGTCAGGTCGCAGTTGCAAATGAGAACTTGTTCTCAACTCGCCTACCTGGTTAAATAAAGGTGAAATAAATAAAAAACACGGGAAAATTATTTATAGATGTATTGTAAAGTGGTCAGATGAAGCAGATGCTTAACTACAGGACTGTTTTGCTAGCACAGACTGGAATATGTTTTTATCATCATTAGTCATTTAGGTCAACATTGGATCATTCAGAGATCCTCACTGAACTTCTGGAGAGAGTTTGCTGCACTGAAAGTAAAGGGGCTGAATAATTTTGCACGCCCAATTTTTCAGTTTTTGATTTGTTAAAAAAGTTAGAAATATCCAATAAATGTCGTTCCACTTCATGATTGTGTCCCACTTGTTGATTCTTCACAAAAAAATGCAGTTTTATATCTTTATGTTTGAAGCCTGAAATGTGGCAAAAGGTCGCAAAGTTCAAGGGGGCCGAATACTTTCGCAAGGCACTGTATGTGAGTTTGCTATTCATTAACTAAAGCTCAGCGTTCAACACCATAGTGCCCTCAAAGCTCATCAATAAGCTAATCACTCTGGGACTAAACACCTCCCTCTGCAATTGGATCCTGGACTTCCTGACGGGCCGCCCTCAGGTGGTATGGGTAGGCACAACACATCCGCGTGCTGATCCTCAACACGGGGGCCCTCAGGGGTGCGTGCTCAGTCCCCTCTTGTACTCCCTGTTCACTCATGACTGCACGGCCAGGCACGACTCCAACACCATCATTAAGTTTGCTGATGACACAACAGTGGTATCCCTGATCACCAACAACAATGACAGCCTATAGGGAGGAGGTCAGAGACCTGACCGTGTGGTGTCAGGACAACAACCTCTCCCTCAATATGATCAAGACAAAGGAGATGATTCTGGACTACAGGAAAAGGAAGACTGAGCACACCCCCATTCTCATCGACGGGGCTGTAGTGGAGCAGGTTGAGAGCTTCAAGTTCCTGGGCGTCCACATCACCAACAAACTAACATGGTCCATGCACACCAAGACAGTCGTGAAGAGGGCACGACAAAACCTATTCCCCCTCAGGAGACTGAAAAGATTTGGAATGGGTCCTCAGATCCTCAAAATGTTTAACAGCTGCACATCGATAGCATCCTGATGGGTTGCATCACCCGCCTGGTATGGCAACTGCTCAGCCTCCGACTGCAAGGGACTACAGAGGGTAGTGCGTACGGCCCAGTATTTCTCCGGGGCCAAGCTTCCTGCTATCCAGGACCTCTATACCAGGCGGTGTCAGAGGAAGGCCCAAAAATTGTCAAAGACTCCAGATACCCTAGTCATAGACTGTTCTATGCGGTCCCGGAGCTCCAATTCAAGGTCCAAGAGGCTTCTAAACAGCTTCTACCCCCAAGCCATAAGACTAATGAAAAGCTCATCAAATGGCTACCCAGACTATTGTATTCGGCGTATGTGACAAATAAAATTAGAATTTGCTTTGATTGAGCCTGTTTGCTATTTATTTTGTCAATGAATAGCAAAGTCACATGTGTTCCTTTTGCTTCATTAAATAGTACCCGCAAAACACCAGTCTCAACGTCAATAGTGAAGAGGCGACTCTGGGATGCTGGCCTTCTAGGCAGTAGACTTCAGTCATTGCACTAACGCTAATTAGCAATGGCTCGCAAAACTACCTTCAACTTCCTTCAAACTGCACGCAGACATACAAATGATATCCATGAGTTCGTCTGACTCTGGATAAGTAGAAAAAGGGCACTATCCCTTTATGATAAGTGACCAGTTACAATGTACAGTACCAGTCAAAAGTTTGGACACACCTACTCCTTCAATGGTTTTTCATTATTTTTACTATTTTCTACATTATAGAATAATAGTGAAGACCTCAAAATTATGAAATAGCACATATGGAGTCATGTAGTAACCAAAAAAGTATTAAACAAATCAAAATAGATTTTATATTTGCGATTCTTCAAACTTGCCACCCTTTGCCTCGATGACAGCTTTGCACACTCTTGGCATTCTCTCAACCAGGTTCATGAGGTAGTCACCTGGAATGCATTTCAATTAACCAAGTCCATATTATGGCAAGAAAAGCTCAAATAAGCAAAGCAAAATGACAGTCCATCATTACTTTAAGACATGAATGTCAGTCAATCTGGAAAATGTCAAGAACTTTGAACGTTTCTTCAAGTGCAGTCGCAAAAACCATCAACCTCTATGATGAAACTGGTTCTCACGAGGACCTCCACAGGAAAGGAAGACCCAGGGTTATCTCTGCTGCTGCCGAGGATAAGTTCATTAGAGTTACCAGGCTCAGAAATTGCAATCCAAATAAATGCTTCACAGAGTTCAAGTAACAGACACATCTCAACATCAACTGTTCAGAGGAGACTGTGTGAATCAGGCCTTCATGGTCGAATTGCTGCCACAAAAACACTACTAAAGGACACCAATAATAAGAAGAGACTTGCTTGGGCCAAGAAACACGAGCAATGAACATTAGACCAGTGGAAATCTGTCCTTTGGTCTTAGGAGGTGTGATGGTGTGTGGGTGCTTTGCTGGTGACACTGTCAGTGATTTATTTAGAATTCAAGGCAGACTTAACCAGCATGGCTACCACAGCATTCTGCAGCAATACGCCATCCCATCTGGTTTGCGCTTAGTGGGACAATATTTTTTTCCCCAAAAGGACAATGACCCAAAACACACCTCCATGCTGTGTAATGGCTATTTGACCAAGAAGGAGATTGCTGCATCAGATGACCTGGCCTCCACAATCACCCAACCTCGGTTTGGGATGAGTTGGACAGCAGAGTGAAGGAAAAGCAGCCAACAATTGCTCAGCATATGTGGGAACTCCTTCAAGACTGTTGGAAAAGCATTCCTCATGAAGCTGGTTGAGAGAATACCAAGAGTGTGCAAAGCAGTAATCAAGGCAAAGGGTGACTACTATGAAGAATCTGAAATATAAAATATATTTAGATTTATTTAACACTTTTTTGGTTACTACATGATTCCATATGTGTTATTTCATAGTTTGATATCTTCACTATTTACAATCTAGAAAATGTTAAAAATAAACTCTTGAATGAGTAGGTGTGTCCAAACCTTGGACTGGTACTGTATATTTTTAGCAAACGAGCGAGCAGTGGCACGAATGAGTGCCAAGAGCTCACAGCCACCGCTTGCTCCTCATCATCTCCCTACAGTGCAGTGGCACACATTACTCATATTTAAGATGGTGTCAACATAATTACATTTTCATTAGTCCTTTCAAAAGTCAGCAGAAGTGATCTTCTCATAGTCGTTCGGAGTCTAAAATAATCCTAGGGGAAACACTGGTGTATGCTTGTGGAAAGGAGTGTGTACATACATTTTAGCGGAATGGAATTTCTCTTTATGATTCAGAGGGGCGGACTGTGCATTTTTCCACATGGCCATGACATATGGTGTGCACTCCGCCCTGGGTAATTGTAAGCATGTGTCTATAATGGAAAGGAGCACAATATGCTGCCCCTGTCTTTCGGTTGGTGGGGGGGGGACAGTTGAAAAATGTGGGGCTCCAACGTAGCCTGCAGCACATGCACGTACACATGCACACGCGCACACACATATACAGAAGAGAACAAAGTGCCAAATCCATCACCACCCTGTCTGGACGGCATACGGGGGGATATGTTCCAGGATTGTTTGTCTTTGTTCTCCGTTTTTATCTCATATCCCTATTTGTAGTGGAAATTTCTGATCCAACCCAACTCACTGAAAAGGTACTGAATTTCACATTACCTGGATGACCACTGTTTCATATGTTTACCTCTGAACGCTTCACTTGTGGCAACTAGGACTGTGAGTTTACACGAAGTTGGGATCCTTAACGTTAAGAACACTCCTCCCACTTCATTTAAATCGCAGTTCAGTCATCACAAAACATATTATTTTCCGTCTTATAGCTGATAGGCTATAAAAGCCTGGGGAAGTTGTGTAATTCAAATAAAAACCACAAAAGAAGAGGTGAACTTTAGGCTACTTGGTGAATTTGCAAAACAAGACATTGTGAAATGTAGATGACCAAAACATATTAGCGCACTTGTGCATGCTTCTGCCTTTCTCTTGTGCTGGACTACCTTCTCAGTCTCTACGTTAATGATGCAAGTATGTGTTCAGTCTTCTGTCTGTTGCAGTCTTGCGAGCACGGGGCAGGCAGTCTCATATAAAATTACAGTAGGCTACCGGTATCGATTACGCTTATAATGGAATGTGGCCTCTTGAATGCACCTCGGCTACGGTATGTTTGTCTGTCTGTGAAGGTAGGCTACACTTAAGCAATAAGGCCCGAGGGGGTGTGGTATATGGCCAACATACCACGGCTAAGGGCTGTTCTTAGGCACGACACATTGCGGAGTGCCTGGACACAGCTCTTAGCCGTGGTATATTGGCCATATACCACACCCCCCCGTGCCTTACTGCTATTATAAACTGGTTACCAATGTAATTAGAGCAGTAAAAATAAATGTTTTGTCATACCTGTGGTATACGTGGTCTGATATACCACAGCTGTCAGCCAATCAGCATTCAGGGCTCGAACCACCCAATTTAATAATACGTTTTTTTAAACGCTGCCGACACAACCATTTCTGGCAGCCTGGTTTCAGAGACGTAACATAGTAACACTCAAATTAGTATGATACTGTATGTTACATTTGGTATGGTTACTTAAGGCAACAAACGTAGGGTGGTTGGTCGGAGTGGGGCATATAACGCAAACGTCTAGCAACCCAAAGGTTGCAAGTTTGAGTATCATCACCGATAACTTTAGCATTTTAGCTAATTAGCAACTTTTCAACTACTTCCCACATGTAAGCTAACCCTTCCCATAAACCTAACCTTAACCCTTTTAGCTAACCCTTCCCCTAATCCTAATATTAACCCTTCCCCTAACAACTCTTTAAGCTAACTCCTAACTTTAACCCCTAGCCTAGCTAACCTTACCCAGCTACTTAAAGTTAGCCACCTAGCTAGAATTGGTAATATATCATAGATTTTGGAAATTCCTATCATACAATACATTTTGCAAGTTCATAACATATTGTACATTTAGCGAATTCATAAAATATCATTTGAATTGTAATTTGTAAGATATCATACGAAATGGGTGATGGACAAATTAATATACCATACCATACGAAACGTAACATCTCATACTAAATGGAGCATCTCGGATTGACGTACATAATAATACGAAATGCTCTGAGACCAGGTTGTCTTTAGTGATATGAAAGGACAGTTTACATGTCTGTAAAGAAATGCTGCTTCTGAACTGGAACTAAAGTCCATCACCAGGCAACCAGCACTTTCAGTCAAATAGTCTCGAGTTTCTAGCAGCATGCTTGGCTGTTGCCTTCATTCAGACCACTCTCTCCTAAAAAAAGGTACTTTAAAGTTTTTTTTAAATACTGTGACCTACCAAGACATTTAGTAGAAATAAGACACATCTAGCTACCATACCATAAAAACTGCATAAAAAAAACAACACAGCAGCATATCAATCAGTGATGTTTATTGTTGTCAGGCAAAAAATACAGAATATTTTAGGCAGAATTCTACAGTCTGAAAAGGTGCCTGATCCAGCACTTTTTGTAATTGTCTAAAAAGTTGTAAATTCTTGCTAATGACATATTACTGTAGCTGTGTTCTATGTCTGTAAAGGGTTACGGTAGATATAACTTCACTGCTCGGCACGAGCAGTTATCAGTAGCTTTCAGGCCAGGGGTACAATGTATGAATTTATGGTTGGGTCAGAATCAACATTTTAATTATTGGTCAGTACGAAGAATTAACTAAAACCAAAAGTCCAAATCCCTATCTCCATCCATGGCTAATATAGGAAAGGGACAATTTTAGCTTCCTAGCTAGTCACCGGAGGACAACGAGATGCAACAATTCAAGTTGTTTCTGTCAATGATGTATTGCTCTTGACGTGATGTGATTGGAGTGAAGCCAAATCCTAACGGGCTTCCCTTGAACCTTTTTTGGTGTACCAGGACCATTCACAGTTGAGCTCACTCAGCCTAGCTCAATGCTGATTGGCTATTATTATTTTAAATATCAAGGGAGGCCAAAAATGCTCGCTGGATTCCCTTGCATGCAACGCCACGGGCGGCAACAATGTCATACTCTTTTTGACCAAACAGAATCAGTTATATGGCCTACACATACAGAGACCGGGGAGGTGCTGTTTCACTCGCTTTTTCCGGTGAGATACATTCAGCCTCTTGCGAATTGAAGGAAAATGATGAAAAACAGGGATACGATAGATTGTATGTTTTAGTATTTTTTTGGTTATTGGTCCATTTTTTTAAGCCTGAAGGCTTCCATATATGCATACATATATAATAAGGCCATTTTTCTGGATTGTAAATTGACGTGGAATTTTATGATTTTTTTCCTTAGCTTTTTAACAGAAAACTGATCCAAAATTGTCCATGACCACATCCCTAGTGGCAACACCTGTGGCCTGTCAATGTATTTTACATAAATGCTATCCCATCACACCTTATTCCACAAGGCTGATACCTCTCTGAATACTTCACTTGTGCAACACCTGTGGCCTGTCAATGTTCTGTATTTGACATAATGCTATCCCATCGCACCTTATGCCACATGAGGCTGATATGAAAGGAGTAATAGCTTTTGTTGTCCTGATCTTGAATTGCTTTCATGTGTCAATCAATTGTAATTATGGACTGTGTGTGTGTGTGTGTGTGTGTGTGTGTGTGTGTGTGTGTGTGTGTGTGTGTGTGTGTGTATGTATGTGTGTGTGTGTGTGTGTGTGTGTGTGTGTGTGTGTGTGTGCCCGCTATTAACCTGAGCACTTTATAAGCACCTGACCCTCCCCCCCCCCTTCCTTTTCTACCACAGACAGCAGTGTGTGAGAAGTGAGGAGGAGGGAGGTTCCTCTCTCTCTCTCTGTCGCCCAGACTCCCATCACAATGAGCTGGAGCTTCCTGACACGCCTGCTGGAGGAAATCCACAACCACTCTACCTTCGTGGGCAAGATCTGGCTTACCGTGCTCATCGTCTTCCGCATCGTCCTTACCGCCGTGGGCGGCGAGTCCATCTACTACGATGAACAGAGCAAGTTCGTGTGCAACTCAGGCCAGCCGGGCTGCGAGAACGTCTGCTATGATGCATTCGCACCGCTCTCACACGTCCGCTTCTGGGTCTTTCAGATCATCCTGGTGGCCACGCCATCGCTCATGTACCTGGGCTACGCCGTCAACAAGATTGCCAGGCGTGAGGAGAGAGCTGAGGGTGGAGGAGGGGGAGGAGGACTGTCCCAGCGCAAGCCTAGGAAGCTCTACCTCGGGGCCAGAAGGCAACACCGGGGCATGGAGGAGGCCGAGGATGACCAGGAGGAGGACCCCATGATCTATGAGGTTCCCGAGGTGGAGAGCGAGACGGGGGAGGCGACGGGGGAGGAGGCAGGGGTGGCGGAGGAGCTGGAGGCGGCGGCTGCCAGGGTAAAGGCAAGGTGCGTCATGACGGACGCCAGCGCATCAAGGAGGACGGGCTGATGCGTATCTACGTGCTGCAGCTGCTGGCGCGTTCCATGCTAGAGGTGGCCTTTCTGGGGGGGCAGTACGCCCTCTACGGCCTGGCGGTGCCCTCCATCTACGTGTGCTCGGGCCGGCCGTGCCCGCACAGTGTGGACTGCTTTGTGTCACGCCCCACCGAGAAGACCATCTTCCTGCTCATCATGTATGCTGTGTCGCTGCTCTGCTTGGCACTCAACGTGTGGGAGATGCTCCACCTGGGCGTTGGCACCATCTGTGACATCCTGCGCTCCCGTCGGAGACCGCTCTCCGAGGAGGACCTGTATGGCCTTGGGGGTGGCGGCGGTCCCGGGGGGCCGCCCACTTTCCGCGATGGAGGAGTAGTGGGGGGCGATGGTTACAGCAGCTACCCCTACTCCTGGAACGCCCCGTCAGCGCCGCCGGGCTACAACATCGCCGTCAAGCCCCCAACACTGATGGTGCCGACTGTGGCGCCCGATGGGCAGCTGCCCTTCACCGACCTCAGCAACGCCAAGATGGCGTGCCGACAGAACCGCGCCAACATCGCCCAGGAGGAGAGGCGGCAGTACGCCAGCAATGAGGATAACTTCCCATTGTCGGGTGGCGTGAGGGACGCTCGTGGTGCCCTCCAAAGGGAGATTCGGCAGGCGCAGGACCGGTTGGAGTCGGCCATCCAGGCCTACAGCCATGAACAGAGCCACAACAACCCCAGCAAGCCCCACCGTGATCGCAAGCACCGGCCAGCCTCCAAGCACACCTCCAGCAAAGCCGAAAGGGGAAACAGCAGCAATAGCAGCAGCAAGTCGGGTGACGGCAAGGGCTCCGAGTGGATTTGACATCTACAATGGATCATTCTTAAAGCGGACTTAGTACATGCAGCGTTATCTTCTATAACACATTACGATATAGGAGTTATTGCTCCATTACTGAGTATATAGCTCCTACAGACACAACTGACGCTAGTGCCCCCTGGAGACAGGCTGAAATGAGTTTGTAACTTGAAGTTTGTAACATCACTAAATGCAAATGAGGTAATCAATGTCAACTGTATCTGATGTTACAACTGTCAGCTGTACGTTGTTATGTTTTATAACTCATTCTACGTTCAAAAGAAGGAGCAATATGCGAAAAGACACAGTAATTGAGAGTCCATTTATTTTCTTTTTAAATGTGTATCGGTATAAATATGCCATATGTCGGTGCTATGACTTTATCTTTGCTTCCACAAAGAAATGGGAGACTGCAGCTTAGAATTCTTAAAATAACTATCTGAAGTGCCTTCTTACTACTCCAAGAAAAATATTGTGCGAGTAAAAAGTGTGCTTCCTTTGCCAAACTGCTCACAAGATGGACGCTTGTATGTGAAATGTTTCCATAGTAAAGAGATGTTTTGTGGGTCACGACTGGTACCAAGAACTGGAGTCAGAGGTTTTCTCTGTCTTTCTATCCACCTGTCTCTTTAATGGCTCTTGAGCTTCATCTGGTGGTCAAAACCGTGAACAGTGCAGACATGTTCTTAGCCTACAGTGTCGGCCTGTCCACACCATATATTTTACTATGTGTTACTGCTTAAGATATGCTGTTTGAAATGTTTATTTTAATTGTTTTTCAGTGTTGAGTGTTCCAGGACAAGACATTGAGAGAACCCTTTAACCGTTGAAAGACCAGTCAGTATTTTACGAGGAACTATTTAATTGTTGCTCCATTGTATGTGTGAGGAATACTATTGCCATACTATAGAGAACATACAGAGAAGGGAGAACATTTGACAACAATTGTTTATATTTTCATAATGTGTACAAAATTGCTGTTCTGTTTTTATTGTGTTTGGGAGAGACAATTAAGCAGCACTTTGATTGGTTCAGTTACTGTATGTTTTTATATTAGTGTTCTTTAATTTCCTCTGTTGATGACAATGTTCCACAGAAGAAGAAATACAATCTATGTTCAGTGTTGCTGAAGTTGTATGGAAAGGCTGCTTCAATGTATTGATTCAAGGGACATTACACACTCCAAAATCAAAAGTTTGTCAGATTATAAAATTGTTAATTTGATGTCCTCGTCCCAGGCCCATCTGTTTTTGTAGATGTACAGTAGCTATTTGCCACAATCCCAAAAAAATGTCATTTTCAGATTTGCTGTGCTTATCTTTTCCATTTATTTTGGGCGTGGAATGTTTACTCATCTTGACATTAGGCTGCTTTTTTCTCTATTTTTTTTATTATTTTGTAGTGGAATGTCCCTTTAATGTTTTTACATTTACGTCAGGTCATGGTGTGTCATCTAGTCAGCCTAGTTTCCCTACTATCAATGGTTTGTGTTCGCCTGATGTTCTGGTACATCTCCAACCAGAGACCGTTGGTATTTTGGGGGTGAATGGGGTGGAGAAACAACTATCATTTGTAGTGACATCCATTTTGAGCGTGTGTGCCAAAACATACCACTTACATGTGGGTGGGAAATAAGAGAAGGACACCTGTCTTGGCTACTTAAAAAAAAAAATTGCTATATGTATATTTTATTTGCCTTTTTTTCCTAATTCAAATGTTAAAGTGGAAAGCTGAGAGCCCTTGCACTGTGCCAATATTTCCATTTTGGGAAATACTTTTGTGCAAAAAAAGAAAAGTGCATGTTCTGGATCATTTTTATAAAGGGAGTATGAATAAACACAAAGTTTCAAATGTTTAAGTATTTGTCTTTTGTGGGGTTTTTTTGGAGTGGAATGAATTATCCTATTTACTTACTATTTCCCACCCTATGATAAATGTAAGCACAATGATTGTGAAGAGCTTGCATATGAAGTGAAAACAAGTGTTTTAACAATACAATTATGAGGTCTCTGTGTTACACCAAAGATACTGGTACTGGATATAATAACGAGATGCTTGTGTCTCTGCCCTAGCAATGGGATTTGTTATCCACAGAGCAGAACGTAGGGCTATCAAGCTTCCGCCTATTCCTCTGGACGCGTGGATACATCTTTTTATTTTAATAATTTTTTTGAATATTCCATGAGGGGTGTTGATGTCAACCGCCTGTATTCAATGGAGAGTGAGATGCTTGCTAGTCTTGTGAATATGCATAGGCCATCTCAGGGACAACTCTGATATAAATTGTTTTTTTCAGAAAGTTGCTGGGATGTCATGTGCATCACACTATCAGTACACTCATAACAACCAAAGCATTACGGAACTTGTATAAGATCAAATATGCATCACATATCAAAATAGTAATACATTTTTATCTTGACTAAACTCTCTTATTTCCCCCCACACAAAAAAACTTCTCACTTGCTTAATAATTAATGATCTGCTTAAATTGAACAGATTTTGGGAGGATTAAACTCTCTTGCTTCGCCTCTTCCTCTCTGGTTACGCTAACTACCACTATACCGCCATAAAGATTATTATTATTAATTATCCCATACAAAATAACTAATGATGTAGGAAGATGAATTGATAAAAGGTTCAAATGTATGATATGACAAATGTATTATTTATTTATTGAATATCTATTCTAGGGTCAGTGGTGCTATAATTTGAAATCGCATAGGCCTATCTAAAACTCCTCGCCTACATGCCCACACTGTTTGCCCTACTTGACTTGCCGTAGTATGCCCAATTGCCCGGATGACAGGGGAGTTTGAAAAACAATGGACTGTAAAAACCGGCGGTTGTAGCTAAAAGAGCAAACTAGTGTTGTGATATAAATTGGAAACTTAAATTCGGCAAATTACAATACTAGCTAGATAATTCTGCAATGCAAGGTAAGTCAAATAATAAGCCTGTTGCTTACGTCATGTGTTTCCGCCTTTGTAAACTAACGTAAAGTTAGCAGCTAGCCACAGATAAAATATAAGGTAACTGACGTCAGCTAACCTCGAATGCATAGGTCCTATTAGTTTGCAAGCTACCGTTAAATGCTGAATTGAGCCCCTCCAGTTAACGTTAGTTGCCTGATAGACCCGACTAAAAATCACAGATTTCTGGGCTCCAATATTAATTTAAGCAGTACAAAAACGTGGAAAGTGCACTTACAAGCGAGAATGTTGAATACTTAACGTTACATTTGAACTTACTCTTCCGGTTTTTGTGCGGTTGCTCCGACCTTATTTAGGTCGAAATGTGAAACAAATATCCACAGGAAAGTATTGTTAACCCGACTTTTTAGAGCGCCAGCCAGTACTGCTGTTGAATTTTCAACTGGCACATGTGCAAAACCATGTAAACACCTGCAAGACTTCGGTAAGTATAGACAGGTGGGTTGTTTAGCAAAAAAAGATGCATGAGCAAAACCGACAGGGTTGGCGTAGAATCAAAGGATCGTTGACAATATGTAAACTTTATGAAATGAAAACAAATACATTTGCACAATGAGCACTTGTCTATCATATACATCGTTACTTGTTGTTTAGCTAGTGAATTTTAGCCATGTTAGCATAGACGTGACAGACACAACACAATACTTGTTGTAAAGTAAAGATACCCTCTTAGAAAATGACTCAAGTAAAAGTGAGTCACACAGTAGAATACCACTTGAGTAAAAATATAAAAGTATTTGGTTTTAAATATGCTTATGTACTAAATATATTTAAGTGTATATATATATACTTAAACAGTGGTGGAAAAGTACCCAATTGTCATACATGATTAAAAGTAAAGATACCCTAATAGAAAATGACTCAAGAAAGTGAAAGTCACCCAGTAAAATAAACGTCTAAAGTATTTGGTTTTAAATATACTAAAGTATCAAAAGTAAATGTAATTGCTAAGTAAAAGTATTTAAACAAACCAGACGCCACCATTTTTTGTGTTTTTATTTAAGGATAGCCAGGGGCACACTCAGACATAATTTACAAATGAAGCATTGGTGTTAGTGAGTCTGCCAGATCAGAGGCAGTAGAGATGACCAGGGGTGTTCTCTTGATAAGTATGAAATAGAAAATTGTCCTGTCCTGCTAAGCATTCAAAATGTAACTACTACTTTTGGATTTTAGGGAAAATGGAGTAAAAAGTACATTATTTTCTTTCGAAATGTAGTGAAGTAAAAGTAGTCAAATATAAATTGTAAAATAAAGTACAGATAATCCAAAAACGACTTAAGTAGTACTTGTTAAGTAAAAATACTTTAAACACTCTACTTAAGTATATTCCAGGCTGCATTACATCTGGCCGTGATTGGGAGTCCCATAGGGCGGTGCACAATTGGCAAAGCGTCGTTAGGGTTTAGCCGGGGTAGGCTGCCATTGTACAGTCATGGCCCAAAATTTTGAGAATGACACAAATATTAATTTTCACAAGGTTTGCTGCTTTAGTGTCTTTAGATATTTTTGTGAGATGTTATTATGGACTACTGAAGTATAATTACAAGCATTTCATATGTGTCAGACTTTTATTGAGAATTACATCAGGCCCCTTCCCTTTTTCCACATTTTGTTATGTTACAGCCTTATTCTGAAATTGATCAATTATTTTTGTCCCTTATCAATCTACACACAATACCCCATAATGACAAAGTGAGAAAAGGTTTTTGCAAATTTATTACAAAAAAAAAACAACTTATTTTCATACATATTCAGACCCTTTGTTATGAGACTCAAAATTGAGCTCAAGTGAGTCCGGTTTCCATTGATCATCCTTGAGATGCTTCTTGATTGGAGTCGACCTGTGGTAAATTCAATTGATTGGACATAATTTGGAAAGGCAAACACCTGTCTATATAAGGTTCCACAGTTGACAGTTTATGTCAGAGCAAAAACCAAGCTATGAGGTCGACGGAATTGTCTGTAGAGCTCCGAGACAAGATTGTGTCGAGGCACAGATCTGAGGAAGGGTACCAAAAAATGTCTTCTTCATTGAAGGTCCCTAACAACACTGGCCTCCATCATTCTTAAATGGATGAAGTTTGGAACCACCAAGACTTCCTACAGCTGGCCACCTGGTCAAACTGAGCAATCGGGGGAGAAGGGCCTTGGTCAAGGAGGTGACCAAGAACCCGATTGTCACTCTGACAGAGCTATATAGTTCCTCTGTGGAGATGGGAGAACCTTCCAGAAGGACAACTATCTCTGCAGCACTACACCAATCAGGCCTTAATGGTAGAGTGACCAGATGAAATCCACTCCTCAGTAAAAGGCACATGACTGTCCACTTGGAGTTTGCCAAAAGGCACCTAAAGGACTCAGACCGTGAGAAACAAGATTCTCTGGTCTGATGAAACCAAGATTGAACTCTTTGGCCTGAATACCAAGTGTCACATCTGGAGGAAACCTGGCACCATCCCTATGGTGAAGCATGGTGGTGGCAGCATCATGCTGTGTGGATGTTTTTCAGGGACTGGGAGATTAATCAGGATTGAGGGAAAGATGACCGGAACCTACTCCAGAGCGCTCGGGACCTTAGGCTGGGGAGAAGGTTCACATTCCAACGGGACGATGACCCTAAGCACACAGCCAAGACAACGCAGAAGGGGCTTCGAGCAAGTCTCTGAAAGTCCTTGTGTGGCCCAGCCAGAGCCCGGACTTGAACATCTCTGCAGAGACCTGAAAATAGCTTTGCAGTGATGCTCTCCATCCAAACTGACAGAGTTTGAGAGGATTTGCAGAGACGAATGGGAGGAAATCCCCATGTACAGGTGTGCCAAGCTTATAGCATCATACTTAAGAAGTCTCAAGGCTGTAATCGCTGCCAAAGGTGCTTAAACAAAGTACTGAGTAGTAAAGGGTCTGAATACTTATGCAAATGTGATATTTCAACCAAAAAAAACATGTCATACTTTTGCAACCTTTCTAAAATTCTGTAACAAAAGTTTGGAAAAAGTGAAGGTCTGAATACTGGGGCAAACACAACACATTACTGAGTACTTAATGTTGTCAAGCATGGTGGTGGCTGCATCATGTTATGGGTATGCTTGTCATCGGCAAGGACCAGGGAATTATTTAGGATAGAAATAAACATAATAGAAATAAGCACAACCAAAATACTTGAGGAAATTTCTAACAGACACTGGGAGACAAATTCACCTTTTCAGCAGGAAAATAACCTTAAACACAAGGTCAAATCTATACTGGAGTTGTTTACCAAGGCAACGGTGAATGTGACTGAATGTCCTAGTTACAATTTTGACTTAAATCGGCTTAAATCTATGGCAAGACTTGAAAATGGCTGTCTTGCAATGCTCAACAACCAACTTGATAAATATTGAAGAATTTAAAAAAGAATATGGGCAAGTATTGTACAATTCAGGTATGCAAAGCTCTTAGAGACTTATCCCCCCCAAAATCAGCACATTTTTCTTCCACTTTAACATTAGAGTATTGTGTGTGGATCATAGACCAAAAAATGACAATTGATCCATTCAGAGGGTGAATGGGCAAGACCAAATATTTAAGTTTCCTTGAACGGTGGTAGGTGCAAGGCACACCGGTTTGAATGTGTCAACAACTGCAACGCTGTTGGGCTTTTCACACTCAACAGTTTCCCGTGTGTATCAAGAGTAGTCCACTACCCAAAAGACATCCAGCCAAATTGACGCAACTGTGGGGAAGTATTGTCATCAACATGGGCCAGCATCCCTGTGGAACGCTTCTCCTTGTGGAGCACACTCGTCTTTACCCACTAAATCAAATCAAAGTTTATTTGTCACGTGCGCCGAATACAACAGGTGTAGTAGACCTTACAATGAAATGCTTACTTTTAGGCTCTAACCAATAGTGCAAAAAAGGTGTGTGTGTGCAGGTAGGGAAAGAAATAAAACAGTGAAAAGACGTTTGAAAATAAAAGTAGCAAGGCTATATACAGACACTGGTTAGTCAGGCTTATTGAGGTAGTATGTACACGTTGGTATGGTTAAAGTGACTATGCATATGATGAACAGAGTAGCAGGAGTGTAAAAAGAGGAGTTGGTGGGACACTGCAGATAGCCCGCTAAGCCAATGTGCGGGAGTGCTGGTTGGTCGGCCAATTGAGGTAGTATGTACATGAATGTATAGTTAGTGACTATGCATATATGATACATAGAGAGTAGCAGCAGTGTAAAAGAGGGGTTGGGGGGTGGGGCACAATGCAAGTAGTCCGGGTAACCATTTGGTTACCTGTTATGGAGTCTTATGGCTTGGGGGTAAAAACTGTTGAGAAGCCTTTTTGTCCTAGACTTGGCACTCTGGTACCACTTGCCATGTGGTAGTAGAGAGGTGGTAGTATGGCTGGGGTCTTTGACAATTTTTAGGGCCTTCCTCTGACACCGCCTGGTGTAGAGGTCCTGGATGGCAGGCAGCTTTGCCCCAGTGATGTACTAGGCTGTACACACTACCCTCTGAAGTGCCTTGCGGTCGGAGGCTGAGCAATTGCCGTACCAGGCAGTGATGCAACTGGTCAGGATGCTCTCGATGTTGCAGCTGTAGAACCTTTTGAGGATCTCAGGACCCATGCCAAATCTTTTTCGTTTCCTGAGGGGAATCGGCTTTGTCGTGCCCTCATCACGACTGTCTTGGTGTGTTTGGACCATTCTAGTTTGTTGTTGATGTAGACACCAAGGAACTTGAAGCTCTCAACCTGCTCCACGACAGCCCTGGCGATGAGAATGGGGGCATGCTCAGTGCTGCTTTTCCTGTAGTCCACAATCATCTCCTTAGTCTTGGTTACGTTGAGGGATAGGTTGTTATTCTGGCACCACCCGGCCAGGTCTCTGACCTCCTCCCTATAGGCTGTCTCGTCGTTCTCGGTGATCAGGCCTACCACTGTTGTGTCGTCTGCAAACTTAATGATGGTGTTGGAGTCGTGCCTGGCCATGCAGTCGTGGGTGAACAGTGAGTACAGGTGGGGACTGAGCACGCACCCCTGGGGAGCTCCAGTGTTGAGGATTAGTGTGGCAGATGTGTTGTTACCTACCCTCACCACCTGGGGGCGGCCCATCAGGAAGTCCAGGATCCAGTTGCAGAGGGAGGTGTTTAGTCCCAGGTTCCTTAGCTTAGTGATGAGCTTTGAGGGTACTATGGTGTTGAACGCTGAGCTGTAGTCAATGAATAGCATTCTCACGTAGGTGTTCCTTTTGCCCAGGTGGGAAAGGGCAGTATGGAGTACAATAGTGATTGCATCATCTGTGGATCTGTTTGGGCTGTATGCAAATTGGAGTGGGTCTAGGGTTTCTGGGATAATGGTGTTGATGTGAGCCATTACCAGCCTTTCATGGCTACGGACGTGAGTGCTACGGGTTTGTCGTCATTTAGTCAGGTTGCCTTTGTTCTTGGGCACAGGGACTATGGTGGTCTGCTTGAAACATGTTGGTATTACAGACTCAATCAGGGACATGTTGAAAATGTCAGTGAAGACACCTGCCATATGGTCGACACCTACCAGTTGGTCAGCACAAGCCCTGGTAATCAGTCTGGCCCCACAGCCGTGTGTATGTTGATCTGTTTAAAGGTCTTACGTCGACTACGGAGAGTGTGCTCACACAGTCATCCGGAACAACTGATGCTTTCATGCATGCCTCAGTGTTGCTTGCCTCGAAGCGAGCATAGAAGTGATTTAGTTTGTCTGGTAGGCTCGTGTCACTGGGCAGCTCATGGCTGTGCTTCCCTTTGTAGTCTAACGGTTTGCGAGACCTGCCAAAGACGAGTGTTCAGTCATATCAGTCTTGATATCATTAGATATTTTCTTTACCTGTTTAGACAGTTTATTCTTGCCCGTGCAAATTTCTGTTAGTAGTGTCTCTAAACTTTAGATAAGTCGTCAGCTTCTTGGGCCATGGACGTGTTGTTTCGCTGTGTTTGTTTGTCTCTTTCTAGGTTTAGTATTTTCCATAACATGCAGTTGCCAACATAACATTTCAGTTATTTCTTGATGTTGGTCAAGTTATTTTCTACTTAAGAGGCATACTTTTCATGAAGGAAGGGAATGCCATACGGATCACCTTCACCTGACTACCTTACGGCCGGCATACCGGAAATCGTCTCCAATCTATTCATTTTGGCATTACAGATGGAAGTCCGATTGACTCATGGATACCAATTTTATATCTCTGCGCTAACGCTAGTTAGCAACTTCCTTCAAACTGCATGCAGACACACGAATGTTATCCGTGAGTTCATCTGACTCTGGGGAAGTAGATAAAGAGCCTCATCGCTTTAAAGGGAACCTTCTGGATTTTGGCAATCTCATTCCGCTACTGGATGGAAAAGATGGGGTGGGTTTCACAGTGCATAATGCGTCATTCACATTAAATCTGAGCTGTCAATGGGAACTGTCCGGAGTGATATAGCAGCGCCCCCTTGCTGTTGAAGGCTTTGTTGCAAAACTGCAGCAAGAGTCTGTCAATGGAACCGGACGTTACCATACCACAGAAAAAGATGTGGTTTTGTGCGATTGCTTTGAGATAGCTAGCAACTTGGAAACAATTAACCATAATAGTAATGTTAAATAATACACATTGGCTGTTAAAATAATATATTATATGGCTGTTTCCTCCCATTTTAGTATATTGTGATGGTTATGAAGTTTTGTTTTTTCTTCTTATTATTATTAGGTGGAGGTCGCTAGCTACAGTATCTTCTACCTGGCCTAGCTTTTAGTTAGTAGTGATGCGAACTTGGCTCTTTTTAGTGACTCAGATCTTTTTGACTCGTTAAGACTCATTTCGTTAGAGCACATATCTGGAGCCACCGAGCCGAAGGAGTGCTTATTAATTTGTCTGCAGCCATTGCTGCCAGCAGGTCAAATGAACGACAAAAATGAACTAGTGAGTCGCTCAGAAAAACTAATCACGACTCTCGAGTCAGTGAAGAACTGTTAAAAAAAATAACAATTTCACGAAATAGCTAGCTGCTCCGTAAGCTAGCTTAACCTGATAGAAAGTTAGAGAAACAAGTTGAGGAAAAAGTAAAACATGTTTTATTATCACCCGAAACAGTGTTTCTCCTGTATTGAATGAAAATGTCATATTTTGAAATCTCCCAAAATAATTTAAATCTCTCCTTACATTGTGAACTCTATATTCACCATCCAGAAATGGAACGAGAGGGCATGAAGATGGCATATGGCGTAATGAAATACCCGATGTGTACGGGGCATGAGGGATGAGCAAACAAATCGTGATAGCCACACACAGAGACCTGCGTTTTGAAGTCAGTTACTTTCCTGTGGATATTTTGTCACACATTTCCAACTGAATAAGGACGTAATCAGCAGATAGGTAGAGTAAGTTCAAATGAAGTTTATTCAACATTGTGACTTGTAAAGGTACGGTTTGGATGTTTTACAGTAAAAGTTAGAGACGAGTGAGAAAATACGTTTCACTCAGATTAACGTTAGATGGTGCTGTATTTACTTAACCAAAACCGTTAACTCGGGCTACAAGTTGGTTCCACATTCCGCCAACGGAATGGGAGCGAAAAATATTTTTGCTATATCAGATTGTTCTGGCAATTCTCATATAGGAACTTCATTGCGAGGAAAGATGTTTAACATGCTTTTTACATTTGTATCACAAACCATTTTTGTGAAAATCATAATGCAATTGGCCCTTTATAGACCCATATATGCCCCCTGTAAGACCTTATGAGCTGTGAACCGTACATGATACAGACAACATTTTGGTGCTGTCATACTCCTTATAGTGTGCTGTAACAAATGGAATATGTCTAGATTCTGAAATGTGCATTTTCATATAAATGTATTCAACATTTAAAAATATACTAGTCTTACATAAATATTTCCAAAGTAATTTTTCATGATATGACCCATTTTATAAACGTATAGGTAGGTCATTAACCAATCACATTCCTCCTTTAGGATTGCACATTCATCAAATCACCAGCAGAGGGAGTTCCGTTTGAGTTCCCGTTGGTGGTGCTCATAAAATTTATTATAACTTCATAATTAGTAAAGAGCCCACTCTGGAAAATGTGATGTACTTGTGAAGTATATTGTTCCAAACAATATGTCTTAAAATGAACAAAATCAAAGAGTGTAGTTTTGAGATATTCATATTAAGATATTTGTTGTTGAATATATTTATGTGAAATGTATGTTTCAGAGTCTAGACATACTCCATATGTTACAGCACACTGTAAGGAGTACAATGACGACAAAGATGTCTGTATCATGTACGGTTCAAGGATCATAAGGTCTTACAGGAGGCTTGCTTAGGTCTAAAATTGCCAATTTCATCATGATTTTCTAACATGGTTTGTTATACAAATATAAAAAGCATGCTCAACATCCCTTCCTCCGAATGCATTTCCTATGTGAGAATTGCCAGAACAATTTGAGAGAGAATCATCATTCAAATCAACTAAGACCAAGGTTTGTTTGTGTTATCCATATGCCTTGGTTTGTTAGGTTTGTCCCTGCGACCAGCAGTCTAGTCATTTTTGGTGTTCGTGGACCAGGACGGGACCACCATGCAGCAGCACCCACCAGGGGCACGAGGGTGCTTCTTGGGTATGCTGTCCCCTGGCCATGGGGCAAGAAAGCTGGAAGGGAAATCTTTCTACCTGGACGCTGTGAAGAGTCGCCCTGCAGCCTTTCTTGCGGAGGCCATATCCCATCTTGGAGGGGTAGGAAAGCTGGGAGGAATTGGGGAAAATTAAGCACCGGGGGGGGTGGGGCTTATATTTTCATTTCAGATTTTATAGTGCTAAGCCTCAAGGTGGACTCCAACAATATGACATGATTATATGATGATACATGCAATGATACTTAGCATTATTTTGTAAAAATATTTGCAGAGAATTGAGAGTTTCCTGAATAAGGATGTCAGCTTTGTTGTGACTGGGAGCCTAGAGGGACTCCGAAGCGAGAGCTTCGAAGTGACCCGAGGTGGGTCAGACGGGATGACCGGGGAGTGTCACAGCTCTCCCCGCTCCACCAAACCGAGAGAGAGCATCATGACCAGCACCAGGCAGCAGCGTCCAGCCACTGGCACTCCCAGACCAATGGTATGGCCTTCCATCCCAGTGCCATATGACTATCCACATATGGCTGTCCACATATGGCTGTCCTATCCTACTTTGCGGTGCATTAACATCAAACTATCTGTAATATCTATTTTTATTCACAGAATATCATAGCATATTTTTTAAATTCTGTCATCCATTCATGGCTTCTTGGATATAGACCTTACTGTGTTAGAGAGCTTCTGCTTGTATTAAAAGGAACTGGTATGGGGATTCTCAACGCTTTGTTTCTGCAGGTGTGTGGCAGCCGCGGGAAGGCCCTGCTAGAGAAAGCCATTAGGAATAATGTGAGTGCTTTTATTAGGTTGTTTATGTGGCCTGATTCCAAACTGTCTCCTACCCTTAGACAGGGTTAGGGCTAGAGGTTGATTTGAAAACGGGTTGTGATAGCCTTGCGGTTGGTTTCCATGTGTGGTAATGGATCTACATTTTCCCATGCTGTTAGACCTTGTAACACGAAAACACTGTGTCAATGGTTTTATCTTTCAGGAACGGCTTCAGGGGAACAGTGTTTTGGCCAATGCCCGCTCCTGGGGAGTCAAGATTGTGCACGTGGACGGTATCCTTTTCACTATCAAACACCTACCTCTGTAGAACTCATTCTCATCACTCATACCTTTTTAGGTTGACTAACTACTCACAGTTTGCCACAGGATCACCTTGTGTTAAGTTGTCCTACTGTTTGCGTGTCAAATGTAGCCCATTAATTTACATATCCAAGGAACCTCGTTCTTTTGTGCTGTATTGATCCTAACCTGACAGCAGATGGCGTCAGATCATTTTCTTAGTCTAGCTTGAGCTATTTGGCTCTTGCCAAGACTATGGGCCGTGTTATTAAATGTGATCCTTAATTTAGATAAAGATCTCCTGACGCATGTCCAACTGTTGACAGCGGAGAGTGCCAAGGCCAGACGCAGGAAAACTGAGGTAATGTGGTACACCAACCTGTTAGACCTCGTCTATCCTAATTAATTTTTTTACAAAGAAAGAGATTGGACCGCTGTCTGCACCAGAAGCATGGTTAGGCCTAAATGTTACTTTTGTAATTTGCTTGTTTGAAATACTTGCATTAATAAAGGGTTGACGTTAACCTTTTCCCATTTTTTGGGTTTAGCTGAAAAATTCCAACAAGTATCCTGCTGTGTCTCGTGTCATCAAAGGTCAGTGAATGTTTAACTATTTTATTATTTTAGACTATGGAAATGTGCTGTGCTGTCTTGTAACTCCATTGACTTTCATGCTATTGATGCTAAATATATTTTTCTGCATTTTCTTTCTCCCTTGGTCCACAGCTGGTGCCTTGAAGTCCCCCTATCTGAAAGTAGAGGATTCAAGCAGGTGGGTCCCTCTCTCCTCCTCTCCATGCACCCCCTCCTCCCTCTTCAGCTGCTTCTAAGCAATATGCTACATCCCATCTCCTCAGTCTTGGGGGCAAATCAAGGCCAAGTGCAACAAGACACTGCAAGATCTTTGTGGCTCCTCAGTGCGAGTTTCCCCTTCAAAAAGCCAACTCCACCTGACCCCCCCCACCCCACCTCCCCATGTAAAGATATCTTTCCCAACCCTTTCCCTCTCATCTCCTCTACTGAAGCTGCCTGGCCTGCACAGTGTGAGGGCTAAGGCAAGTGGGGAGCTTGGCTAGCATGGGCATTTAACATTTAATCACGACCTCCAAGAGGGTAGAGTGTGGAGGGGTGACTTGCTGCTGTTCTTGTTTAGCCAAAAGTTTGAATAACAATGGTGGGTTGCATTCCCATTGCCCTCTTCCCCGAAGTGTGCAAAATAATTGGTACAAGCCGAACAAATATACCAACATCCACCATGTTCCTTATACCAGTCTATTCCTTTGAAATCAATGAGTAAACACTATGGGGAAAAGGATAGCCGAACTGCAACCTTGGTGTTTATCAGGAGGTCAAGGAAGAGGTGGTGGTCTAGGCAGGATAGCTAACTCCTAGTAAGACATTCTGCATTAGCGTCATAGTAGCTGAGCCTTGGAACAGAAGCAGTCCACAGTATGCCAGCTAATCACTGAAACCACAATGTGGGTGGTGATCAGTGATGTGCGGTGAGTTGGATGGCTGGATCAGCACTGGCTAGTATCAAAGCCAGGTTTACTCACAAATACACCTTGATGAAGGGCAAGTTAACCATACAACAGATGGCTCCAACAACCAGTGTAACAGGCTATTAACTGAAATTTACAAATAATTTTCACAAAATGTAATTACCAATCTAGCCAAAATACATTTTGTCCATTTTAGAATAAGGCTGTAACATAGCAAAATGTGGAAAAAGTCAAGAGGTCTGAGTACTTAACGAAGGCACTGTACATGGCGGCATATTTCAATTTCATCCGACAAAATGTCACACCGCTAGCTCGGCCATAGACCGATGTACAGTCGTGGCCAAAAGTTTTGAGAATGACACAAATATGAATTTTCACAGTCTGCTGCCTCAGTTTATATGATGGCAATTTGCATATACTCCAGAATGTTATGAAGATTGATCAGATGGATTGCAATTAATTGCAAAATCCCTCTTTGCCATGAAAATGAACTGAATCCCCAAAAAAACATTTCCACTGCATTTCAGCCCTGCCACAAAATGACCATCTTGCATTATGTCAGTGATTCTCTCATTAACACAGGTGTGAATGTTGACGAGGACAAGGCTGGAGATCACTCTGTCATGCTGATTGAGTTCGAATAACAGACTGGAAGCTTCAAAAGGAGGGTGGTGCTTGGAATCATTGTTCTTCCTCTCAACCATGGTTACTTGCAAGGAGACACGTGCCGTCATAATTGCTTTGCACAAAAAGGGCTTCACAGGCAAGGATATTGCTGACAGTAAGATTGCACCTAAATTAACCATTTATCGGATCATCAAGAACTTCAAGGAGAGCGGTTCAACTGTTGTGAAGAAGGCTTCAGGGCTCCTAAGAAAGTCCAGCAAGCGCCAGGACCGTCTCCTAAAGTTGATTCAGCTGCAGGATCGGGGCACCACCAGAACCGAGCTTGCTCAGGAATGGCAGAAGGCAGGTGTGAGTGCATCTGCACGCACAGTGAGGTGAAGACTTTTGGAGGATGGCCTGGTGTCAAGAAGGGCAGCAAAGAAGCTACTTCTCTCCAGGAAAAACACCAGGGACGGACTGATATTCTGCAAAAGGTACAGGGATTGGACTGCTGAGAACTGGGGTAAAGTCATTTTCTCTGATGAATCCCCTTTCCGATTGTTTGGAGCATCTGGAAAAAAGCTTGTCCGGAGAAGACAAGGTGAGCGCTACCATCAGTCCTGTGTCATAACAACAGTAAAGCTTCCTGAGACCATTCATGTGTGAGGTTGCTTCTCAGCCAAGGGAGTGGGCTCACTCACAATTTTGCCTAAGAACACAGCCATGAATAAAGAATGGTACCAACACATCCTCCGAGAGCAACTTCTCCCAACCATCCAGGAACAGTTTGGTGACGAACAATGGCTTTTCCAGCATGATGGAGCACCTTGTCATAAGTGATAACTAAGTGGCTCGGGGAACAAAACATTGATATTTTGGGTCAATGGCCAGAACTCCCCCGGCCTTAATCCCATTGAGAACTTGTGGTTCTTGAGGTGGGTGGAAAAACAAAAACCCACAAACTCCAAGCATTGATTATGCAAGTTAGGATGTGCCCCAGAAGTTAATTAACAGCACTCCAGGGCAGATTGACGAGGTCTTGAAAAAGAAGGGTCAATACTGCAAATATTGACTCTGCATCAACTTCATGTAATTGTCAATTAAAGCCTTTGACACTCGTGAAATGCTTGTAATTATACTTCAGTATTCCATAGTAACATCTGACATAAATATCTAAAGACACTGAAGCAGCAAACTTTGAAAATTAATATTTGTGTCATTCTCAAAATGGCACTAAAAGACCAATATATATAGACAAATTTCATCAAAATAATTCGCAATGCAAACTCAATAGCATTTCACAATGGATTTACAATTCTTCCAATGCGCAAACACACACGATTATGTGAAATATTACACACACACATATGATAAAATACTGTAGTAATGCCATTTTCATATCAACAATTGAAATCACCGAACAATGCAGTTGAAAATGTCAAAGTGGCTCATCAAAACAAAATTCTAGCTTCAAAGCGATGTCTGGTTCAACAGTAGCCTAACCTTCAAATTGCCAGGGAAAATGCATTTGGGCCTACCATTACTTGTTAAGTCTGTTCTTCTGGTGAACCTCTCTGTGACCGAGTTTGACAAGTCACAGCAGAACCCCATGTCCATTATTTTATTCTGTATGCGCACAGCAGGCCCACGGTTGCGGGGAGACGCATCCCCAAGGCCCATTTATGTCCACAAAGCAAAAATAAAAGTCTGGATAAAAAGTATGAATTGGTGATGACGTTTCAGACAAGTAGGCAGTCCAGTACATGGTGATTGCATGTCAGGTCTTGTGTGTTGAGCTCCTGTGTGCTGCCTCTGTCTGGTCTTAACTTTCATTATAGTTGACGTTCTGCTCTTCCACTCTGATGTTCCAAACGGTACGTTACATTATTCCAACTTGGAAGATTGTTCCGAGGAGCAATATTGTCCAGTTGACAGGTTGTATTTGCAAGCTAGCTAGCTTTGTTCAGTTCAAGGGATGCGAGCACCAAATTATGTAGACACACAAATGTTGCTCAGCTTACACCAGGCAATACCCACACAACATGTTTAGGCAATACACATGTGCAAAATATGAAATTGGCTCGAATGAAGCTGAACCCTGTCCATTAACAATGACTGTAGTCAGGAAAGGCTGCACATGTAAAGGATATTAATGGATTTGAATGGCTGGAAAGAATGAATACCCTAGCACCTTTCCTGAGGTTTTGATGCAGTTTTAGCACATTTTTGAGGGTTTGAGAATAAATAACACCAGAATCATTGATTAAAAAAACAGAACAAAAAATGACAATTTTATTTTGATTTCATGACCGCTTTTTAAAAGTAGATTATCACAGGGCACTTGCCTACCATGACTGCACGTCACAGGTGGTGATGCTCTGCCCCTGGCCTTTGTATATCCTCTCCACCACCCCACCCGATGCTAGCTTAGGAGGCTAGTGTTTCAGCCAGGCTGATTTCCTTAATTGAACTTTTAGAACTCCCCTGACTGTTAGGTAATGTGACGAGTGCCATCAGCGAGGCAGGCATTCGGGCTGCTCCCTGGGAGCCCAGGGCTCAAGCAGAGGATACGGTTTCTTCTGTTCCACCTTGCCTTTGCAAGCAGCCCTGCATTGGATTCAGTGGACATGAATGGGGACTCAATGTGCTAAAAGCAATTTTCAGCAGCCCTATCGTTTAAGCTAATTACAGGACCATGCCTGCTCGGCTACAGTACTGGGCCCATTCCATGAGAAATTGAGCCTGTGGGCTGTGACAGCTAAACCAATGTGGTTGTTAGCTGGGTCATGTTCATTAGGACACACCGTAGCAAAACATTCAATGGGAATCAAGAATTTCTTATTGGACAGTTGGTACTCTCTTTCTGAGTGATTTCTAATATTTTGTACCTACTAAACACAACCCAGGTCTTAGTTGGGGTCTGTTTGATACAAGTCAAGTCTAAGACCTTACTGCAGTGTACAGAATTTACAGTGCATTCGGAACCTTCCAGAAGGTCAACCATCCCTGCAGCACTCCACCAATCAGGCCTTTATGGTCGAGTGTCCAGACGGAAGCCACTCCTCAGCCCACTTGAAGTTTGCCAAAAGGCACCTAAAGATCTCAGACCATGAGAAACAAGATTCTCTGCTCTGATGAATCCAAGATTGAACCCTTTGGCCTGAATGCCAAGTGTGACGTCTGGAGGAAACCTGGCACCATCCCTACAGTGATGCATGGTGGTGGCAGCATCATGCTGTGGAGGTGTTTTTCGGCAGCAGGGACTGGGAGACTTGTCAGGTTCGAGGGAAAAATCCTTGATGAAAACATGCTCCAGAGCGCTCAGGACCTCATACTGGGGCCAAGGTTTACCTTCCAACAGGACAATGACCCGAAGCACTCAGCCAAGACAATGCAGGAGTGGCTTCTGGACAAGTCCTTGAGTGGCACAGCCAGAGCCTGGACTTGAACCCGATCACATATTTCTGGAGACTTTAAAATAGCTGTGCAGTGACATTCCCCTCCAACCTGACAGAGCTTGAGAAAAATGGGAGAAACTCCCTAAATAAATGTGCAAACATTTGGAAAAAAACTGTTTACTTTGTCATTATGGGGTGTTGTGTGTAGATTGAGGGGGAGGGAAACCATTGTTAATTTTTAGAATAAGGCTGTAATAAAATGTGGGGAAATTCGGGGGATCCGAATGCACTGAATGACTTGTTATAACAGCATGTGGTCTTGTACAGTGTAATCAAACCTAGCGTTATCCAAGTGTATATTTTCTGCTGTGCAATGACTTTCACCTTAGATCTAATTGTAGTATCCAATTCTCTCTCCTATTTGTTATGGAACCAGGAAATACAAGGCCCTGCACATGCAGTCCATGACCTTTCCCAATCTGTGCTACTCTGGCCGGTTCAGTCCTTTTGAGCCCCCTGCACCCCCCCAGCCTGAGAGAGTCAAGGAGCAGGAACAAAACAAAGCCAGGTATAACACACTGAACAGGCCACAAGCCTAACCTTACTGGCCTTGGAACTCGGCCATTGCTTGTTTTTATCTCTACGACAGCCCAGCAATGGTGCTCTTTTGATGTTGGTGTACACATTATATGGTTCAGACAATACATTTATGCCTTTTTATACAGAGGGAAGACACTTCTAACTTTTTTCCCCCCATGAAATAGACAGATAATTAAGAGTTTGAGTACAAGCCAGGACAAACCTCGAAGCCCTCTCCCACGCAACCCCTCACTTTGCCGGGCACGCAAAAAGAACCTGGGCTACTGCGAGTGCTGTCATGAACCCTTTAAGGACCAGGATGAGGTAAGATGTGTATCCAAGTCTTTTTATTTTTTTCTCTGTTTTGTCTGTTAATGTCAAAATGTTGTCTCTGTTAATGGTTTGTTTGTAAGCTTGAGTTTTGTATGTGTCTGTTTTTGTCAATGTCAATATTTTTGTCTGTATTCTATTTCTTTCACTCCTCACTACGTTAACTCTTGTCTGGCAGCACTTGCAGTCAGCTCAGCATCGTGGCTTTGTGCAGGACCGCTCCCACTACAGCCTGGTGGACCAGCTGGTGGCTGACATGGAGCCAGGCTTTGCTCCCTGTCCTGCCCCAGAGTCAGCATCCACAACACTGCTCAGGTAAGAGCCAGGCCTGTCCACTAACGTGGCATTGTCTTACGTCTGTTGGCGCCACTCCTACGCAACGCTTGTCCCTCAACAGACCTGTGTTGTAAGTCATTGAACTAATATGTTGTGGAACTCCTATTCAAAATCTCATATCAGAAAGCATCTGCCATAGGAAATTAAAACGTCCTAATTTCTGAAATTATTGTGCTCTCCTATGGCTAATTTATGAAACAGGCTAAATTACACGTGATAGGGATTCAATAATTTACAAATCAAAACAAAGCGGTGGCAACCTGCAAAAATGATGGCCGCCAGGTGTCTAGATCAGCTGCTTAGCTAACTGGTTGTAGCTAGCTTACTGACATAGAACTTTAGTGACAGGCTTAGCTTGTTTTAAAATATCCTGAAGTTGTAGCTAGACACACTGTCCCAAAATGAAGAGGGACTGTTATCAGAAATTAGTCCGCTTGTTTCTCCTCGTTCGCAACTTTGCAACGTTGGGTCAGCTGAGCGCGGCAGCAGTTGACTCCGGAAGCTACTGCACTCACTCACGGCAGAACAGGCAGCTGCTTCATCGTGAAATTGTCAAACTTCCGAAATTCTTCTCCATCCTTGAAGCACTAAACTCCTGAGCTAAAAAAACGTTTTTTAACTAAGACTAAGACACAGATGTATTGTTTTAGCTTAGATTAATTCAGATTGTTTTGAGGCAGACATGGGGTTCAGCAGACAATGTTACCAAGGTAATATTTTCGAATATTGTGACAGCACGTTGTAGACTAACTAATTTTTGTCTATCCCATTAATCTTTGCAAGATACGAGACATATCGGTGCAGGCGGAATCGTCACGCTATCTGGCGTAAGACAATGCTAACACGGTTTAGAAGTACCCTGATACTATAATGCAATCCAAATTATAATTGGAGGTTGGATTAAAATCACTTAACATTGTGCCATACCATTCACATGTACCATGGTTATTTCTCAGAAATGTTCTCTTTAAAAAAATGATCTTCTAAAAGTGGTTTTGTGCTTTCTACTGCCCTATCAGGTTGGAGACTCCCCCACTTCTACTACAACTGCTCCACAGCCCCTCTGAGATGCAGACGCACAGTGAGACGGAGCACGCCATCCAGGCCCTGCTTACCCAAGGCTCACCGTCCAACACCCTGGACCCGGATCCAAGCTCTTCCACTCCGAGCGTAGTCCCCCTGTCATCCCATGCCCAGCCTCTCCCCCCCTGCCCTGACACCCTCAGCCTACTCCTCCTGCCATCCCTCCCCCAGCCTCTCTCCTTCTGCCCTGAAAACCACCCTCCCTCCCCCGACACTCTTTGTCAGTCCCCCACCCTAGCCCCCCTACCAAACCACTCCCAGCCCCTCTCCCCCTGCCCGAACACCCAATGCCAGCCTCCCAGCCCCTACTCCCAGCCTCCTGTACTCAGCCCTAAAACCATGTTTCCCTTTGAGCCCATGTCCCAACCCGACAGCCCCTACTCTCAGCCCCCAGTCCTCAGCCCCCAGGTCCTGCTTCAGCCCCCCACTCCTCACCATCCCGCAGAGGGGGAAGATATGGAGATTGACAGCCATATGTCAGCATCCGCAGAGGAGGAATCAGACCCTCAGACTGTCCCAGGTCGGTCTCGCTCCCTTCCTCGCCTCTGGATCACTGCAGTGAACGCAAAGAAACGCAGCCGATCAGTCAGTCCTGACACCAAGGCCTGCAAGAGGATAAGGACCTCCCTGGCCAACCGTCACAAATCAAAACCCATCTGGGGCTTCAACAGTGCTGGTTGGACAAGGAAGGAAAACCAGCCCTTAGTCCCACCCACATATGGCAATGGACATGAGCTTGTGGCTAAGGCCTGCTCCCTGCCCAAAGAACTAGGAACTGCAGAACAAAGACCAACCCCACATCAGCTGGAAGTGAAGGGAATATCACTGGTGCCAACAATGACACAAGACAGAATAAACAAAGTTGGGAACGTTGTGGACATCCGAGCAGCCAACCACTGTCACTCTGTGCCCATTTGTGGCCCGGGCCATGCAATATGTCCTTTGTTGAAGGTGGACAAGATAACCAGTTGGCCTCCAGTGGAAGTGTTTGGTACAAACCGCCATTCTTTGGCCACATCCACTTGCCTTTCTTTGGCCACATTCCCAAGGTTTCCTGTGAAGTCCACAGGCAATCCGTCAGGTCATATGGATCATTCCATCTTCATGGACCGGGTTGTTCTACAGCAGCATGCCACAGCGACTCCAAACATCAGTGCTTCTTTCCCTCCCCAGCCTCTTCACCACCCTTCAGATAGACCAACCCACTGCCCCGCCTCCAGCCAGGACTCAAACCCCAGCCACTCCCAGTCCATCACCTCCATCTGTATCGAGTCTGCCCTACTTCCCGACCTGGCCGTCCCCTCCGACTCGGACTCGGACTGGGAATGCGATCTCATGTCCCGCCTCGGCCCCCCTGCCGCCACCTCCGCCCCTTCCACCCTTTCCCTCCCGCAACCAGCGGGGAGCCACCACCAGCAGCTGGACTTGGAGCTACTACAGAGACCCTGCAGCACCTGGACGCTGCACGACACCAGCTATGAGTCACATCTGTGTGCTGTGTTGCAGCAGCCCCTCACCCCGCTGCCGGACCCCTCTCTAGTGTTTTCCAGGACAGAAATGCAAAGTCTAGAAGTGACTCAGCACTGACTCGGGAATGACGGGAGAAGGGTTGGTTACTTGACCAATCGAAGTCCCAATACACAAACTTTTTGACCTACCTGGTTTTCCATACGAAGTCGTCAAACAAAGTGAACAGACATAGCAACAAACATCACAACAAATAACATTGACTTTGAAGCTTGTATTTGTCAGGGACCTACCCAAAAATCGATGGATTATTCATGATGTATTACTGCAGAATGCCGCAATTACATCCTTCTAACACTGACTTACGAGGACCTGATGAGGATCCTATGGCCTTGTGTTTCTGGGCCCATCCCTGATCCATTAATAATTAAAGCACCCAGGCCATATTTTGTCTCATGCAGACCTGTGTCTTTCAGCAGCAATCTCTGAGAACAAGCAACGGTATTGAGAATTTAATGAGTCTCTGCTGGAAGGGGCATTACTCAATTAGTTTAAGTGCTGCGTCTGGATCGGCTCCCAGTAGCGCCGGTGTTGATGTTCAGACCGGGCTAAAGAGTTAAGTGAGTGAAGGACTCGACAGGACTCTGCAGTCCCGGCCAGAAACTCTTGATTAATCCTGAAAGGGCTTCTTTGAAGGAGATCCAACAAAAGGGACTGGATGGGTGAAAGGGATATGGGGGCTTGCCACAGTGCACTCACCACTGATGGGATCTCCACCATATATATTCCTTTGACAACTGTTTCATAATATTGTTTGCCGACATAGAGTTCCAGACATATGAGCTGTGCTTGCAAGAACTGTTTTTTTTTTCAGAGTTGAAAACTACTGATAAGTGAAGTGGGTGTTTGCAACATTTTCTGCCTCGTTGTGGTACTTTAAGCATGTGTCTTTGTCCAAGTGCTACAAAAGACTGACTCCAGCTGAGTATTTAGTTTTTTTTTCTTCACTAATTATGTTGAATATGACGTTATATCTCAAACTGAAGAATGATTTTATAAAATGTGCTTTATTTCTGAAAGGTTTGTCAGCTTTCAGCCTTTCACAATGTGAATGCATAATGTCTCATGTTGGTTTTAACAAAATGTTTAAAAATTAAAATATATACAGTACCGGTCAAAGGTTTAGACACACTTACTCAATCAAGGGTTTTTCTTTGTTTTTACTATTTTCTACACTGTAGAATAATTGTGAAGACATCAAAACAACATATGGAATCATATAGTAACCAAAAAAGTGTTAAACAAACCAAATATATTGTATATTTGAAGTTCTTCAAAGTAGCCACCCTTTGCCTTGAAGATAGCTTTGCACACTCTTGGCATTCTCTCAACCAGATTCACATGGAAGGCTTTTCCAACAGTCTTGAAGGAATTCCCACATATGCTGAGCACTTGTTGGCTGCTTGTCCTTCACTCTGCGGTCCAACTCATCCCAAACCATCTCATTTGGGTTGAGGTTGGGTGATTGTGGAGGCCAGGTCATCTGATGCAGCACTCCGTCACTCTCCTTCTTGGTCAAATAGCCGTTGCACAGCCTGGAGGTGTGTTTTGGGTCATTGTCCTGTTGACAAACAAAATGATTGTCCCACTAAGCACAAACCAGATGGGATGGTGTATTGCTGCAGAATGCTGTGGTAGCCATGCTGGTTTAGTGTGCCTTGAATTCTAAATAAATCACAGTGTCACCATCACACCACCTCTTCCATACTTCACAGTGGGAATCACAAGTGCAGAGATCATCCGTTCACCTACTCTGCACCTCAAAGACATTGCGGTTGGAACCAAACATGTCACATTTGTACTCATCAGACCAAGGACAGATTTCTACTGGTCTAATGTCCATTGTTTGTGTTTCTTGGCCCAAGCAAGTCTCTTCTTATTATTATGGTGGCCTTTTAGTGTTTTTTTTTTTTTTTGCAGCAATTCGACCATGAAGGCCTGATTTCAGACACTGTCCTCTAAACAGTTGATGCTGAGATGTCTTACTTGAACGCTGAAGCATATATTTGGGCTGCAATTTCTGAGGCTGGTAACTCGAATGAGCTTATCCTCTGCACCAGAGGTAACTCTGGGTCTTCCTTTCCTGTTGCGGTCCTCATGAGAGCCAGTTTCAGCATAGCGCTTGATGTTTTTTTGCGACTGCACTTGAAGAAACTTTCAACGTTCTTTAACTTTTCAGTATTGACTGACCTTCATGTCTTGAAGTAATGATGGACTGTCGTTTCTCTTTGCTTATTTGAGCTGTTCTTGCCATAATATGGATTTGGTATTTTACCAAATAGGGCTAGCTTATGTATACCATCCCTACCTTGTCACAACACAATTGATTTGGCTCAAACGCATTAAGAAGGAAAGAAATTCCACAAATGTACTTTTAACAAGGCACACCTGTTAATTGAAATGCATTCCAGTTGACTACTTCAGGAAGCTGGTTGAGAGAATTCCAAGAGTGTGCATAGATTGAAGAATCAAAATATATTTTATGTATTGTAAATATGTGTAATATGTCTAATTTCATAGTTTTGATTTCTTCAGTATGATTCTACAATGTAGAAATAAAGAGAAACCCTGAAATGAGTACGTGTGTCCACATTTTTGACTGGTTCTATATATTTGCTATAGTATACTTTTAGACTGGCTTTGCTTATGTGAGTGACTAGATTCAAACCATATGTCAATGGGTCAAACCTGGGTCTCCTGTGTGCCACAACAATTTGTCTGCTGAGGAAGATTGGGGAGCTAACAAAGTATTTTGATACGCAATAGACCCAGGTTTGAACCAGTTAGTCACATTGGTGCTGTGGGTCTCTGCGAGGAACAGGTTGTTCAGTGAATCACATTCTGAATAACCTTGCCTGAGACTTGAAGAAGACTTGCGTTAGCTTCCCGAGGTAATACCTTGGAGGCTTAATCCTGGATATGGCCAACAATTCTCATTTTGACTGTATGGTGGAATTAATTTGACTGTTATATTTTTAGGAATAATAAAAGTTTAAATATGTTCTATGATGGGAGTGACACTAGGATGGCAACGTTTTAATGGGCTTTCTCCATTCTGATTGTTTTGTACTAGGACCAAACTAGGACCGAACTGAAAGCAATTTAGTCCAATTTGTAGAACTAGTTTATGTAGTATCATTTTAGACGGTATAGTGAAAATCCATACATGAAAATACTATCACGCAGCCCCACTTTCACTCAACGGGCTTACACAGTCTTGTGTGCAGGAGACAAGGATTCTAACTCAGTCATACACAATAAGTACACTTCTTGATCAAGAGGTTTACAGCCGGTTACAGCATGTTGTGGACTGTACTTCCTAAACCCAATATGAATTGATAAAGTAGACCATATACAGTTGAAGTCGGAAGTTTACATACACCTTAGCCAAATACATTTAAACTCAGTTTTTCACAATTGCTGACATTTAATCCTAGTAAAAATTCCCTGTCTTAGGTCAGTTAGTATCATCACTTTATTTTAAGAATGTGAAATGTCAGAATAATAGTAGAGTGATTTATTTCAGCTTTTATTTCTTCACATTACGAGTGGGTCAGAAGTTTACATGCACTCAATTAGTATTTGGTAGCATTGCCTTTAAATTGTTTAACTTTGGTCAAACGTTTCGGGTAGCCTTCCACAAGCTTCCCACAATAGTTTGGTGAATTTTGTCCCATTCATCCTGACAGAGCTGGTGTAACTGAGTCAGTTTTGCAGGCCTCCTTGCTCGCACATGCTTTTTCAGTTCTGCCCACAAATTTTCTATAGGATTGAGATCAGGGCTTTGTGATGGCCACTCCAATACCTTGACTTTGTTGTCCATAAGCCATTTTGCCACAACTTTGGAAGTATGCTTGGAGTCATTGTCCATTTGGAAGACCCATTTGTGACCAAGCTTTAACTTCCTGACTTATGTCTTGAGATGTTGCATCAATATATCCACATAATTGTCCTGCCTCATGATGCCATCTATTTTGTGAAGTGCACCAGTCCCTTCTGTAGCAAAGCACCCCCACAACATAATGCTGCCACCCCCGTGTTTCACGATTGGGATGGTGTTCTTCGGCTTGCAAGCCTCCCCCTTTTTCCTCCAAACATAACAATGGTCATTATGGCCAAACAGTTCTATTCTTGTTTCGTCAGACCAGAGGACATTTCTCCAAAAAGTACAATCTATGTCCCCATGTGCAGTTGCAAACCATAGTCTGGCTTTTTTATGGCAGTTTTGGAGCAGTGGTTTCTTCCTTGCTGAGCGGCCTTTCAGGTTATGTTGAGATAGGACTTGTTTTACCTTGGATATAGATACTTTTGTACCTGTTTCCTCCAGTATATTCATAAGGGCCTTTGGTGCTGTTCTGGGATCAATTTTCACTTTTCGCACCAGAGTACATTAATCTCTTGGAGACAGAACGTGTGTCCTTCCTGAGTGGTATGACTGCTGCGTGGTCTCATGGTGTTTGTACTTGCGTACTATTGTTTGTACAGATGAACGTGGTACCTTCTGGCGTTTTGAAATTGCTCCTAAGGATGAACCAGACTTGTGGAGGTCTACAATTGTTTTTCTGGGGTCTTGGCTTATTTTCTTTGATTTTCCCATGATGTCAAGCAAAGAGGCACTGAGTTTGAAGGTAAGCCTTGAAATACATCCACAGGTACACCTCCAATTGACTCAAATTATGTCAATTACCCTATCAGAAGCTTCTAAAGCCATGACATCATTTTCTGGCATTTTCCAAGCTGTTTAAAGGCACAGTCAACTTAGTGTATGTAAACCTCTGACCCACTGGAATTGAGATACAGTGAAATAATCTGTATGTAAACAATTGTTGGAAAAATGACTTGTCATGCACAAAGTAGATGTCCTAACCGACTTGCCGAAACTATAGTTTGTTAACAAATGTGTGGAGTGGTTGAAAAACGAGTTTGAATGACTCCAACCTAAGTGTTTGTAAACTTCCCGACTTCAACTGTTAATGAGTTTCTAGTATTGTGCTCTACCTATTGCAGGTATTTTATGCTGACTGCGGGCTTGTAGGGCAAGGGAGATGGATCTAAGTGCTGAGTGTAGACTCGGCTTGGTGAAGGGCAGCGATGAGTCGGTCGATGCATCCTTTTTAGCTCACCGCTACGTCAACCCCTCCTCATACAGTTGACGCAGACAAATCTGATACCTAACCTTGTCTGTTCCATTATTAGGATGTAGAATGTTTAACTGAGTGAACAGGTGAACAGTTTACTGCATTAATGTGAATTTTCATTTATTTTGAAAATGAGTTTAAATCTGTTTTGAGAAAGGTGAAGTTGGGGTAAGTATGCTTACTGCAAAAAAAAAATATATATATATATAAATATATATGTTTACTACACTACGATGATATGTTGTAGGGAAATGTCATCTGCCTATGCTGCCGCTGTTATCATGTCTTGTCTGCCCATACAGGTATCCCTATATGCAATCTAGGGGTTTGTCCATTTCAGTACTAGACCGCTGTTCAATGCAACCTAGTCCTTAAATGCAGAACAGTGTCTATGGGGCTCGTCGGACCATTTCAGTACATGGCGCTTTCCGCCAATGGATAGATCGGTGTCAAACTGCACTCACACCTATATTACTTTCCTTAGTACAATGATACTTACAGTGTGCTGGATACAGCTGCCTGACATTAATGTTGCCACTGAATCTGCAGTTTGCGTTTTCTGAAAAAGAGACCGTGCTACCTGACAGGAATATGCAACAATAGATGAGGGAGGGAGCACTGAGTCCCACGTGTTCTGGTCAACGCGGATTCGACGCCCCTCGCTCGCAATCGCTCCAGTTCACTTTTTTTCCAGCAACTCCGAGCCAAGGAAGAATGATCACATTTAACCGCCCAGCGTCACTCCCAATAGGTACTAGTATTCGCCTGTAGTCTTCCCCGGCTTTGCCAGTAGTGATACACATTTGATCCATATTTTATTACGGTTTTTCTTAGCCTTTTGTTGGAGGATGAATAACCTTGTCAGAATATATTTTTTCTAGGTAGAGAACCCGTTCTTGGTCGTGATGTGGGTACATCGTTAATTAGAGGGGTCCCCCGCGGCTCTCTGTAATTGTCACCTGCAGTTGGTCCACCAATTTGTATATTTATTTATTTTGTTCAACGGTGTTGCTCCATGCAAATCCCAGGGACTATGTGAGCATCATGCTGGCGGTGCGATGCCTGGTGTTCGCTGCAGTGAGTGCGCGGTTTGCCGTGACAGGTAAGACACTGGGGGGTTAAAGCCGCGCTTTCTTCCCGCAAATTTAACCCTTAACGCTATACGTAGGCCTATAACTTTCCCTTCATTATTAACGGGTTATTTTGAGATTTTCCGAGCTATTTAAGTCCCATTTTGCAGACTCCCTGTCATGAGAACTACGTGGTAAGATTAGCTGCATTAACAATTTCCCTCGTAACGCGCGCCTGCCGCCTTCGAGATGGGGATGGAGTCGGAGCTGTGCTCCAAGGTTTTGTAGTGGCAGCCTACGCAGTAAATCGCGTCCATGGAAGACTGCAGCAGACATCCACAACACCACCATCACAATAGTCAATCCCGGCGATAACAGTGTGCCAATCGCTGGTTGTCGCCCGCTGTCAGTGCAGACATTTCATCATTCACGATAACAAAAGCCCTATTGATTGATCACCCTGCTTCTCTTCCCCTTTCTCTGGCTGCCTGCCTTAACCGCTCGGATGAAGGCTGGAGCAGCTCGGTAAGCAATAGAGGAGACGGAGAGACGTGGGAATGGCAGCCTTCGGAGGAGCAGGGGGACCGGGGACCTGCTGTGGAGGAAGTCACTCAGCCTAAGCGGCTCCTGCAACAGATCGACTCGGAGGGAGAGTTGGTTCACCTCCATCTGGACACTCGAGTCAAGAACCACACCGAGGGAGCACAGGTGAGTCCTATATTTTGTCTCTAGGTGACACACAAGAGAACACAATTTTCCTAGTCATTATCAATATTTGCACAGACCGGTAGGCTACAGAACTAGCAATGTCAAGCTACTTCCAATCAGGCCTAATGGACATTGCTGAAAGGTGGTCACTGTCAGATCCAACTTTTTGGGTGCTTAAATATCCCATTAATCTTCTGTATCCCTGTTTTGACTGCACATGAACAAGAACTATATTGGACATAGATGTGAGTGTTCCTGCCCTCTCTCCACCAAATCTCACTAATGTAGCTGAAGGTAAACTCTTCCTCAAATTCACAGAAAATGCTATCTCTATTATCTCTATTGCCTCACCACCTATAAAATCCTAAATTAACCCCTTAGGTACAGCTTTATGACCTAGCTTTATGACTTATTCCTATAGACACTTGGGACATGTCCAAAATTTTCATTTGGATGCATAGGGATGGGCGATTCTCATGAAACCAGTTTTAACCATGGCAATAGTTGATTGTTGCAGATGCATCATTGTTTTCTATCCTTCTGAAGTCTAAGACACCTATTTTATGGCACAAGGTCCTATTTTTTTTTTAAATTATACATTTCCTCCAGAATTGTTTAATTTTCACCCCAAATTCTCATTAACGAAATGCGTGCAGATTGAATTCTCGGGGAATTTCATACAATCTTACTTTAGATAGATCTAACTTATATCAATAAAACACAAAATATGTTGCTGTTGTTTGTTCAGAAATCATACAATCTTTGAAGTTTACATTTACATTAAACTATAATATTTGTTACGTAAAAACAGTGTTTCTCATTATCGTAACACTTTTTCAAGCTGAAGTAAAAACTACCCCCCAAAATTAAATAAAGTTGTAATCCCCATGATGCATGATCTAGAGTAGTCCTTAGATGAGCACAAGTTCATTTAATTTATTCACTTATTTGCCTTCAGAATGAGGATCTTATTCTCAAACACCCCCTTTACGACACTTGACCTTCTCAAGTGGGTTAAATGCAAGGCAGTTAACCCACTGTTCCTAGGCCGTCATTGAAAATAAGAATTTGTTCTTAACTGACTTGCCTAGTTAAATAAAGGTTTCTTTTCTTTTACCGAAATGACTAAAAAGCTGAAATTGGGAAAATCTACCGGAGCCATTACCTTTCCAACATGGACGCATGAATGGGCTTAAGTGATGTGGTCAATTGTTTCCTGACTCATAATGACTGTCTCCTATTACTTGCAGATTCAACTAAGGGCCTCTCATTACCGAAACACATTTCTCATTACCACAGATTTTTTTTGGTCAATTTCAGTAAGGAGAAACTTAATTTTGGTGATGATAATAAGCTCATTCTAATGTATAATCAATGGGTGTGCTGTGTTTATAACTTAAATTATTTACTAGGACCATGCCTACATTGTATCAATTGTATTGTTTTATATTTTTGGGGCGTAACATCAGTAGGGGTTGTCAAGAAATATGGGTGTATAAACCCCATTTAATTGACTTAAAGCCACAATCTAGAGTTTGTGTTTGAGCAAATAGCAACCCTGCCACATAAAGAAGGATATCCCCCATTTTGACATGTGTACCTGTTTTAGTGCTTCCCTAGACTGTTGTTTGACCATTGTTGGTCCATATCCCACATATTTAGAATTTAATTTATTTATTTATTGTACGTTTTTACCCCTTTTTCTCCCCAATATCGTGATATCCAATTGGTAGTTACAGTTTTGTCCTATCGCGGCAACTCCTGTACGGGGCGAAAGTCGAGAGCCATGCGTCCTCCAAAACACGGTCCCGCCAAGCTGCACTGCTTCTTGACACACTCTACTCACTTAACCCGGAAGCCAGCCACACCAATGTGTTGGAGGAAACGCCGTAAAGCTGGCGGCCGAAGTCAACGTGCATGCGCCCGGCCCCGCCAAAAGGAGTCGCTAGAGCACGGTGGGACAAGGACATCTCGGCCGGCCAAACCCTCCCCTAACCCGGACGACGCTGTGCCATTTGTGCGTCGCCTCATGGGTGTCCAGGTCTGCGAAACAGCCTGGGATTGAACCTGGGTCTGTAGTGACTCTTCTAGCACTGCAAAGAGTTATTAGGAAATATAAAATGTATGCTATAATAATTTTGGCTTAATCTTTTGTTCTTTATCCAAATATGTATACATAATAATATGTACAGTGCATTCGGAAACTATTCAGACCCCTTCACTTTTTCCCCATTTTGTTACATTACAGCCTTATTCTAAAATTTATTAAATACATTTAAATCCTCATCAATCCAAAACCCCATCATGACAAAGTGAAAACAGGTTTTTAGACAATTTTGCAAATGTATTACAAATAAACAAACAAAATACCTTATTTACATAAGTTTTTAGACCCTTTGCTATGAGACTCGTAATTGAGCTCAGGTGCATCATGTTTCCATTGATCATCCTTGAGATGTTTCTACAATTTGATTGGAGTCCACATGAGTTTACCACAATTGATTGGACATGATTTGGAAAGGCACACACCTGTCTATATAAGGTCCCACAGTTGACAGTGCATGTCAGAGCAAAAACCAAGCCATGATGTCAAAGGAATTATCCGTAGAGCTCCGAGACAGGATTGTGTCAAGGCACAGGTCTGGGGAAGGGTACCAAAAAATGTTGGCAACATTGAAGGTCCCCAAGAACACAGTGGCCTCCATAATTCTTAAATGGAAGAAGTTTGGAACCACCAAGACTCTTCCAAGAGCTGGCCGCCCAGCCAAACTGAGAAATTGGTCTAGGAGGTGACCAAGAACACGATGGTCACTCTGACAGAGCTCCAGAGTTCCTCTGTGGAGATGGGAGAACCTTCCAGAAGAACAGCCATCTCTGCAGTCCTCCACCAATTAGGCCTTTTACGGTAGAGTGGCCAGACGGAAGCCACTCCTCAGTAAAATGCAGTGATGTAAAGTACTTAAGTAAAAATACTTGAAAGTACTACCTACGGCGTTTAAAAAAAAAATTATATTTATATTTTTGACAACTTGTACTTTTACTTAACTACATTCCTAATGAAAATAATGTACTTTTTACTCCATACATTTTCTCTGACACCCAAAAGTACTTGTTACATTTTGAATGCTTAGCAGGACAGGAACATTGCCTAATTCATACACTTATCAAGAGGACATCCCTGGTCATCTCTACTGCCCATGATCTGGCAGACTCACTAAACACATGCTTCGTTGGTGAATGATGTCTGAGTGTTGGAGCATGCCCCTAGCTATGAGTAAATAAATAAACAAGAAAATTAAGCCATCTTGTTTGCTTTTTGTAAGGAATTTTAAATTATTTATAATTTTACTTGTATTTTTGATACTTAAATATATTTTAGCACTTTTACTTTTGTACATGACAGCCCGCATGGAGTTTTCCAAAAGGCACCTTAAGGACTCTCAGACCCTGAGAAATAAGATTATCTGGTCTGATGAATCTAAAATTGAACTCTTTGGCTTGAATGCCAAGCATCACATCTCGAGGAAACCTTGCACCATCCCTACAGTGAACCATGGTGGTGGCAGAATCTGGCTGTGTTTCAGCAGCGTGGACAGGGAGACTAGTCAGGATCGAGGGGAAAGATGAATGGATCAAAGTACAGAGAGGCCATTGATGAAAACCTGTTCCAGATCCCTCAGGACCTCAGACTGGGGTGAAGGTTTATCTTCCAACAGGACAACGACCCTAAGCACACAGCCGAGACAAAGCAGGAGTGGCTTCGGGACAAGTCTCAATGTCCTTGAATGGCCCAGCCAGAGTCCGGACCTGAACCCGATCGAACATCTCTGGAGAGACCTAAAAATAGCTGTGCAGTGGCGCTCCCCATGCAACCTGACAGCTTGAGAGGATCTGCAGAGAAGAATGGGAGAAACTCTCCAAATACAGGTGTGCCAAGCTTGTAGCGTCATACCCAAGTCTCGAGGCTGTAATCGCTGCCAAAGGTGCTTCAACAAAGTACTGAGTGAAGGGTCTGAATACTTATGTAAATGTGATATTTCAGTTTTAATGTTTTTATACATTTACAAAAATGTTATAATAAGGCTGTAAAGTAACAAACTGTGGAAAAGTCAAAGGGGTCTGAATAATATAAAGACAAAATACAAGATTCTGAAAATATTGTGTTAATGAGAAATGACAAAATAAACTAATTTAAACATAACTGAAAACAATTATATTTTAACTCGGGCCTTTTCATTCAGTGAGCAATGTAAAAAAAATAAAAAAAAATAGTTTTGTTATTTTTCGGGACTTTGAAAACTGTTAGGGCATTGAGAATTTTTGCATTGGTACTGTAGTTGTGGAAAAATGCATAATATCTGATCAATATACATAAATCATTTTGAAAGACATAACTGCAGATCCTAATTTTAGTGGTCCAATAGGAATTATGGTGGAAAATGTGTTTCTGTTTTGTCAAGTGCCAGTTTTGTGAGAATCACCCCTGGGAACTGGATGCCATTTGGGATGCAGAACATTATGCCGGAGCTGCAGTGGAGATATAACTATTAAGAGGCTTTATCTTCTGAGCAGTAGAATGTAGGCATTGTTCTGCAGACGTTCAGTGTGTACTGAAATGTGATATGGGTTAGGTTATTTACAGTTATGGGGAGAATATATATGCTGCTTTAAAGAAGGGAGCTATGTGTGGCTTCCTCTTAAATGCAAAATGGAGCAAATAAGATCTAATCAATGAAAGATGCTTCAGGGAAGAATTGTTTTCTTCTCTAAATAAGATGAAATAATCACATTTTTTGCCGACTTGGTCTTAGACCATGGGTCTTCACTGGCCAGGCCTTCACTGTAAATAATAATTTGTTCTTAATTTACTCGCCTGGTTAAATAAAGCTTAAAATGTATATACAGTACCAGTCAAAAGTTTGGTCATACCTAATCATTCAAGGGTTTTTATTTTCTTTTTACTATTTTCTACATTGTAGAATAATAGTGAAGACATCAAAACTATGAAATAACACATGGAATCATATAGTATCCAAAAGAGTGTAAAACAAATCAAAATATGGGTTATATTTGAGATTCTTCAAAGTAGCCACCCTCAATCAGCTTCACCTAGAATGCTTTTCCAACAGTCTTGAAGGAGTTCCCACATATGCTGAGCACTTGTTGGCTGCTTTTCCTTCACTCTGCGGTACAACTCTTCCCAAACCTTCTCAATTGGGTTGAAGTTGGGTGATTGTGGAGGCCAGGTCATCTGATGCAGCACTCCACCACTCTCCTTGGTCAAATAGCCCTTACACAGCCTGGAGGTGTGTTTTGGGTCATTGTCCTTTTGGAAAACAAATGATAGTGGAACTAAGCGCCAACCAGATGGGATGGCGTATTGCTGCAGAATGCTGTGGTAGCCATGCTGGTTAAGTGTGCCTTAAATTCTAAATAAATCACTGACAGTGTCACCAGCAAAGCACCATCACACCTCCTCCTCCATGCTTCACGGTGGGAACCACACGTGTGGAGATCATATGTTCACCTACTCTGTGTCTCACAAAGACACGTTGGTTGGAACCAATAATCTCAAATGTGGACTCATCAGACCAAAGGACAGATTTCCACCGGTCTAGTGTGCAAAGCTGTCATTGAGGCAAAGGGTGGATACTTTGAAGAATCGCAAATATAAAATATATTTTTGGTTTGATTAACACTTTTTTTGTTTGTTTACTACATGATTCCATATGTGTTATTTCATAGTTTTGATGTCTTCATTATTATTCTACAATGTAGAAAATAGTAATAAAATAAAGAAAAACCCTTTGAGTAGGTGTGTCCAAACGTTTGACTGGTACTGTATATAATTGCCCATATTTGTGCCCTGACTGTCCAAAACTAACTAGAGCTGAGCTGACATTGACCCCAACCGCCCCAGCCTGCTTGGTCAAAAGGTCATAGCTGTTGTCACCACCAATCATTAAAGGAAATTAAAATACTTTTTTCCCAGGAGGGAGTTCACTGTCAGTCATTTCAATTCTAGTCAGTTTTGGACATCGATAGCTAGTACCCCTGTCCTCCACACACACTCTTTCCATGGTGCTGATTCATCTGACCCCACCTGATACCCCATGGCAGCCACCCGTGGGGCTCCCTTCCTCTCCCGCCTGTCTGCGCCCCTATCACCTTTCTACACCTTTACCTGGTCTCTCCCATTACCCGCTCTATCAATGCTATCTGCCAATCATTCAGCGAGGCAGGAAGATTCACCGTTTTGAGGCAACCTTGAGTGCCCTCCACCACCGGGCTGCCCAGTGCTCGTGTGTAACCGAGACGACCTTCCTTAAACTCTGCCTTTGCAGTGTTTCTGTATGAAGCCCTCTTTTACCTCGGCAAATTGCTGAGCTACGACCCCCCCCCCCCTAATCATTTTCAATATTATCTAGTAGGAAAAACTGATCCTAGATCAGCACTCCCTACTCCAAATCGCTTTATAATTATTCTAAGGTCTGCTTGCCCTAAAGCTGGTACAGTATTTCGGATAACTTATGCCCATTCCCTAGAAGTTAATGGCAAATAGGAATGATAATTGAGTAACAGGCTTAATGTTTAAAAAAATAATAATCTCCTCCGACCGTTTCATTCCTTAGCTAGATAAATAGCAACTGTCTTTTTAACTTTTTACAGAGAAGACCGTTAAGGTCAGATACAGTACAGCAAAACGACTCGCTGGAGTTATTAGACAGAAAGTCTTTGTGTCAGCACCTCTGCAGCCAGTAATATTCAGGTAGCAAGGCTCTCGACTAAGTGGACTGTCACAAACTGGGTTGAGATACAAGCCCGTCTTGATTAGGCTGTCTAGGTTTGGCAGTGCCCCACTGCCGCTGTAAATTGAACGTATTTCTAACGCCTCCTATTTCTAACGCTTTCCACCAGGTAGGCACACACACTCAACTCAAACACACACTCTCACCAGCAGCAGCCTCCCGCACAGTAGGTCCTTAGCCCCAGCCACCGAGGTGGAGTAAGGGGCTCACTGCTAGACCAGGGGTTGCCAACCGGTTGATCGCAAGCTACCAGTAGCTCGCAGCCCACCTATGAGTAGCTTGCCAAACAATTCTTAATTAAAGAACATGCAATTTAAGTGTTGCATCGCAAACTGTCATAGATACATCTCACAAGTATCCGACACCGCAAGCTCCCAGCTACTATCTGATCAACGCAACATTGACATTATCCCACCCATAGTAAGCCACTATTTGCTTAAAAACAAAATATCTGCCAGTTCATTTCCAGCAATATTTCCCCGGTCTTTCTGTGTGGTGCGCGCGTTTGTTTATCGCTCGTGTGTAGCCAGCCAGTTGATGTGATAACGGTCTCGTGGGTTGACAGAAATACTTTCCCCAAAACCTTCTCAATTAAATGTTAACTGCAAAAAAAGGCTTGTCTGGCAGAAGTATATCATGAATATCATTTGTATCTATTATTAGTTCTTTTCAAAGTTTGCCATGAAATGAGCAGCAGCAGTAATGAACCATCGCTAGACCGGAACATAAGATTGCACGTTCCTCGCTCGCTCGATGCGCAATTAAAGGGCCAGATGTGCAATTGAAGGGGAATTACTCTCAAAATCAACATTTTGTTAGTTTTTTCCCAAAACAAAAACCATAAGGTCTTCTGATGTAATTTAAACATTGACATAGACTCAGAACATCCAATTTCATTGTTTCTCAATGAACAATTGTAAATAAACTTAAAACCAGAGAAATATAATTGGGGAATATATAAAACAGAATTTGGGAGAAAAAAAAATCACAGATTTTATATGGCCCCACTTAGTTGTTTATTAACTATTTTTTTAACTATGTATATTGACAGAAAGCATAGTGCACTACTTTCTCTTGTACACTAAGGACCTGGGGAAGAATTGCAGGGGAGATGAGAAGAACTTGTCTATCTGAAAGCAAGAAAAAAACGAGTAGCTCCCGACAAGTTTTTTAAAATTTTTAAAGTAGCTCTCATGCTAGAAAAGGATTGGGGACACCTGGGCTAGACAGTGGTATTGGGGATTGATAGGTAAAGCTGTTTTTCTCTCACTACCTGGAACAGGGTTGGGAGTTGGGACATTTATCTGACAGTGTTATTGTGGCTTTGATGGTACTCTGTCCTTCTATTCCTTTTTATTTTTTGCTCTCTGTCCATCTTTCCCACTGTGTTGCACTCTTTCTTTCTCTTCCTTTCTTTTGCGTTCTCTCGCTTTCTCTCAACCCTCCACAGAGGTACATTTTTGCCAAAACTATAAGGTATTGAATAATTTGTTTAAGACAATGAATGACTTGTGGCATGACAGATTCTGCATCTTGCCATCTAATGGAATGTGAATGAGTGATGATTATTCAGAAACTATTCACACTGCTTGACATTTTCTACATTTTTTGTTTGTTACAGCCTGGATAAAACATTTATTAAATTGTTGTTGTTTTTTGTCACTGGCCTACACATAATGTCAGTGAAATTATGTTTTTCGAAATATTTACAAATTAATAAAAAATGAAAAGCTGAAATGTCTTGAGTCCAATAAGTATTCAACCACTTTGTTATGGTAAGCCTAAATATGTTTGGGAGTAAAACATTTGCTTAACAAGTCACTTAATAAGTTGCATGGACTCACTGTGTGCAATAATAGTGTTTTAATGTGATTTTTGAATGATTAGTACATCTCGGTACACGACACATACAATTATCTGTAAGGGCCCTCAGCCGACAGTGAATTACAAAGACCAGGAAGGTGTTCCAGTTCCTCACAAAGACTGATACCTAGTGGTAAGAAATTGCAGACATTGAATATCCCTTTGAGCATGTTGAAGTTATTAACTACACTTTGGATGGTTTATCAATACACCCAGTCACTACAAAGATACAGGCGTCTTTCCTAACTCAGTTGCCAAAGAGGAAGGAAACTGCTCAGGGATTTCATCGTGAGGCCAATGGTGACTTTAAAACAGTTACAGAGTTTAATGGCTGTGATATGAGAACTGAGGATGGATCAACAACATTGCAGTTACTCCACAATACTATTCCAATTGACAGAGTGAAAAGAAGGAAGCCAGTACAGAATACAAATATTCCAAAACATGCATTCTGTTTGCAACAAGGCGCTAAAGTAATACTGCCAAAAATCTGGCAAAGCAATTAACTTTTTTGTCCTGAATACAAAGTGTTATGTTTGAAGCAAATCCAATACAGCACATTGCTGAGTACCACTCTCAATATTTTCAAGCATGGTGGTGGCTGCATCATGTTGTGTTTATGCTTGTAATCGTTAAAGACTCTGGAGTTTTTTCAGGGGGGAAAAAAAGCAAAAAGAATGGAGGCAGGCAAAATCCTAGAGGAATACTTGGTTCAATCTGCTTTCCACCAGACACTGGGAGATTAATTCACTGTTCAGCAGGACAGCAACCTGAAACACAAGGACAAATCTACACTGGAGTTGCTTACCAAAAGGACAGTGAATGTTCCTGAGTGGCTGAGTTACAGTTTTGACTTAAATCTGCATGAAAATCTATGGCAAGACCTGAAAATGGTTGTCGAGCAATGATCAACCAATTTGACAAGAGCTTGAAGAATTTTGAAAAGAGTAATGGGAAAATGTTGCACAATCCAGGTGTGGAAAGCACTTAGAGGCTTAACCAGACTCAGCTGTAATTGCTGCCAAAGGTGATTCTAACATGCATTGCCTCATGCGGTTGAATATTTATGTAAAGAAGATATGTTAGTGTTTTATTTATTTTTACACGTTAGCATTTTTCTTCCACTTTGACATTAGAGTTTTTTCTGTAGATTCTTGTAAAAAAAGTACAATTAAATCAATTTTAACCCCACTTTGTAACACAGCAAAATTTGGAAAAAGTCAATGGGTGTGAATACTTTCTGAAGGCATTGTACCTTTTAATAACCTTGGCCAGCCTTGCCTCAGTCCTGTCCTTACACCCTAAGTGTACCTGCATTTTCTCCAGTGGTGTAAAGTACTTAAGTAAAAATACTTTAAAGTACTACTTAAGTTTTTGGAGGCATCTGTACTTTATTATTTATGTTTGCCAACTTTTTTACTTCACTACATTCCTAAATAATGTACTTTTTACTCCATTCATTTTCCCTGACACCCAAAAATACTCATTACATTTTGACAAGAAAATGGTCCAATTAACGCACTTATCAAGAGGTCATCCCTACTGTCTCTGATTTGGCGGACTCACTAAACACAAATGCTTTGTCTGTAAATTATGTTGGAGTGTGCCCCTGGCTATCGGTAATAAAACATCTATTAAAAAATGATGGTGTCTGGTTTGTATATTTGAGCAATTCCATTTACTTTTCATACCTAAGTATATTTAAAACCAAATACTTTTACTCAAGTGTAGTATTTTTTACTGGATGACTTTTACTTGAGTCATTTTCTATTTAGGTGTCTTTACTTTTACTCAAGTATGACAATTGAGTACTTTTTCCACCACTGATTTTCTCTCCCTTTTGTGCTTTTCTCTCTCTCTCTCTCTCTCTCTCTCTCTCACTCTCTCACATACACGCTCACACACCTCTAACTTTTCTCCCTCCCTCTCTCTCTCAGCCTGTCCATCTAGCCCAGAGCAGTTTCCTGGTGGAAGCCTTTGGCAAGTCTTTCATCCTGGACTTGGAGCTGAACCAGTGAGTTGACACACTGCTCTGACCATCACTAGCATTCTATACAATACAGGATTGTGTTCAATTCAGCTTTTTATTAAGGACATTTTTCATTCAATTAATGAATAAAAACATTGCCCAATGTCGCCTCTGTGGATTTGGTTGAATTAAAAAAAAAAATGAATTTACCCCAACCCCGTTACAATCCATCTACGAGTTTCTTCACTAGAATGGAATGTCTAAAACATTGTAGATGGTAACATTTTGAGGCTCATAGACTAAAGCTAAATCACGGCATATACTCTCCTCCTCCTCCTCCTCACCAACACATTGTTCTAATGGATTGTGGTCATGTAGCGCTCCTCACTAGCTCTCAAAGCGTCTTCACATGGCATAGAGGTAACTGGGCCCATCCTTCCACCACCCCTTTCTACTCAATGCCTCCATCAATCCAATTGGATTTGTATAGTGCTTTTAACAAATGTGTTTTGTATGCGCTTGTCTCTTGTAATGATTATGCCTGTATGGGAAATGTCATTGCTCGCTCTCTCTCTCTCTCTCGCTCCCTCTCTCATTTCCCCCCCCAGCAATCTCCTGTCTTCGGATTATGTGGAGCGGCACTTTGACGACGAAGGGAGGCCGTCTCAAAACATGGTACAACTTGTTTTCGTCGATCCGTACATCCACTAGGGTGTAGACATGAAGGTTGGCTGATGAGTGTGTAGTATGATCATCACACGCACACCTAAAGCATTCAGAGATGACTTAATAGTGGCTTATAAGTGTGCTATAACACAACATAGCAAAGATTATGACGCAGGACTAATGATGTGCTGCTCATTGGCATAGACTTTATAAATGCATCACACTGATAGTCATTATAATGCTGTATGACCCTTGAGTAGAAAGTGCAATTATGAAGCATTATGTCACTGTACATTATAAGTGATTATGATTATACTTATAATGCATTACGACCATTGGTATACGGAATTATGAGCCTATACCAGTCTTTATGTGTGTCTATAACTATGCTTATACTGTATTATTACGCCTGTGTGTGTGTTTGTGTGTCAGAGGACTTCTTTGGAGGACTGAGAGGTGTCTTGTTCCTGCAGACATGAATAGCTAGTACTGCGGTGCGGAAGTTTAATGAAATTGGAGAGATGCAATTACGCCGGTCGTTTTGCAAGGTCACTGTCTAACCCCTTTTAAGGTGCCCTAGATGGACTTAACCGAGAAATTATTCGCGGCTAGACAGTGCAACGTCATGTACTTGTTAAGTTCTTATTTGGTCTAATCTTAATTTCTCCGTTTGTCCTGCCGTTTTGTCCTCGAGTGTGATGGTACATAAAAACAGTTTGAGAAACCCTTGAGTAGCTTTCTACCATCTTGGAATTGGCACTTTCCCCTCCTATTTTGGCCACCTCTCTCCCTTAGTTGAGACTTGGTAGCAGTATTTGATAGTGCTGTAACAAAACAGGGCTGTTTTATTCTAGTTTGTCAGTACCAATTAGCATCCTTCATTCTCATTGGCTGTGTCCTTGGATAGGTGTGGCATCTCATTCAACTCCTCCCTTAATGGGGTGGCCCCTCCTCTCTTCTGTTCATGAACAAACAAGCTGTTCTGCAAAGTCAGCAGTGCTGCTGAGTTGCCCTTCATTCAGATATTAGCTACATTTCCACCTCGTTGATCATGCAATGGCAAGTGCATCGCAGGCTCTAGAACAAGAAGTTCCAAGCTGTATCACAACCGGCCGTGATTGGGAGTCCCATAGGGCAGCGCACATTTTGCCCAGTGTCGTTAGGGTTTGGCCGAGGTAGTTGGTCATTGTAAATAAGAATTTGTTCTTAACTGACTTGCCTAGTTAAATAATAAATAAATAAAAAACTATTAAATGAGTGAGTGTGTGCATTTCTACTGAGCGTGTCCTCCGCAGAGTCGCCCTCTCCTCAGGGTTCCAGACTGTGACCTTTTAGTTCCATTTTGCAACTATTTGACTTGGCTGTGCGGGTAAACATTTTAGCTGGTTGTATCGGTGCGAGCTGCACCTTCTACATGGTCACCTCACTCAAACCTTCCATTTTTGGGGCTGCTAAAACCATGATTTGGTCAAACAGTAAAATGCGTTATCCTCATGATTCCTGTATTTTACGTGTCTGGCCTGCTGCTGTGCCTGTTTTGGTGGGCCTGCTGATGTGCCCGTTTCAGTGGGCCTGCTGATGTGCCCGTTTCGGTGGGCCTGCTGATGTGCCCGTTTCGGTGGGCCTGGTGATGTGCCTGTTTCGGTGGGCCTGCTGCTGTGCCTGTTTCGGTGGGCCTGCTGCTGTGCTTGTTTCGGTGGGCCTGCTGATGTGCCTGTTTCGGTGGGCCTGCTAATGTGCCTGTTTCGGTGGGCCTGCTAATGTGATTAGCGAGCCACTCGCCTCTCCGGGAGAAAGAAATGCGTTTTGATTGTAAAACATTTCAAAATGCAGTTGCATTTTACCGACAAACAATTCCATGTTTGTAGGTAAAATATTTATTTCTCAATATTGAGCTCAGTAGCTCAACTATTTTACAAACAAGATATGTGATATGGCTTTGAGATACATTTCCATTTTTTATTAGGACATTTACTGTTAGATTTGTACATGGCAACTAGCAGTGGGTATTATATTTAGAGTTGGCGATCTAGACGATGTGTGTTGAGTTTTCCTCTTCCTCAAGTGGTGAATTAACCCCAAATGAATTAGCCTATGATATAAGTGTACAAGAAAATTTGAAATAACATTCTGAAGCCTTATTTTTGACAGTAAAATATAACAACAATGGCCTACTTGTCAAACCAAAATTAGTGACAATCACTGGATTAGGTTGCACATCAAAGTATTGAATCATGTTGAAATATGCATTCCTCCATGTTTAGACGAAACATATTATTTCTTGAATAGCATTTCAGTAGTCCATTATACCTGAATGACTTGAATGATCCCCCCTTCATCCTGCCTCTCCTCTGAAAGTGTGTGTGTGCGTATGCGTGGATGTGTCCAGCCTCTCCTCCTCTGGAAGGACACTCAATCCACCTCGTTCACTAATGGCCGCGGCAGAGTGTGAGCCAATCTGATTTCCTCCACTTACCCTTGTAATCCTGCCCTTTTTATTTATTTATTTATTTGTTTATTTATCTCAGTCCCGTGCTAAGTGCTCTGACTGGGCTTCCTTTCTAATTGGTATTGAATGGCCCCAGGGTCTCACCCACTAAAGACACAGGAGATATTAAGCTAACGCTAAGCTAGAGTTTATTATGGCTAGCTCATGCTAAACCGCTATCAATGATACTTTTAACTAAGCCAAGATGGGACATATGGTCCTTTTTACAGTGGAAACCATAGAAGCACAGTTGGCAGGACAAGGAACAACATGGGCAGAGCCAAGCAAGAGCTAACGTGATCCTATTTGTGCATTTTATCATGTATTTGCTCATTCCTGTCAGTGAACGCCTACTCTCTGAAGTGCGCATGTGCAAGCCAAGAACTCTAACTTCCATTGCAATACCTCTAAACATAGCCCGTTTTCAAAAACTTTTAAAGGGTCAAATCTGGAAAACCTATTGCTCTCTGTTCATAACCGATTTTAGTTTTGGGAACAGAAAACTGTATTAAGATCAAAAGTTTCATCTGTGAGAAAATGAGCGGAATGTTGGCCCAGTTCCATCTTGCGCCATCTTCTGCCTGCACACGCACACACGCAGAACCTCATATCATCACCATATTTGGTGGTGAGTGGACGCCCCCACTGAATGCTTCAGGTTTTTACTGCTCACACGCTAAACCGCTACAGGAGAGAAATTAAGCTAAGCTAAGGTTCATTATGGCTAGCTCGCACGCTAAGCCACGACAAGAGATAAATTAAGCTAAGCTAAGATTCATTATGGCTTGCTCGCACGCTAATCCACGACAAGAGATAAATTAAGCTAAGCTACACTAAGGGTCATTATGGCTAGCTCATATAAAATCCTGCCTTCATTCTGGAAAAAGAACTGGACGGGTGCATGTTGCTGGAAAGGGATCGACCATGCTGCTTGTGTGTTTCAGACCAGTGCAGGCTAAGGAAAGAGCAGAGGAGAGGAGGCCGCTGTAGTTTATTGAGATGCAGCGTTGGTCTGTCTGGTTGGTTGGATACAGTTGGAGTAAAGTTTGACCAAGCGGGGAAAAAACACTAGCCCCGGGTTGTTGCTTGAACGGTCTAAATAGTTATAGTTCGCTTCACTTGAATGCAGCTTTTCTTCTGTTATTTAGCGTGTGAGACGACAGTGGGCTCAGATGACAGTGGTGCATAACTTATTGGTGTTCATTACACTGACTGCGTGACACGCACACACATGCACAGACAGACACGGATGTTTTCCTATTCTAATACACACACACGCACACACACACACACACACACACACACACACACACACACACACACACACACACACACACACACACACACACACACACACACACACACACACACACACACACACACACATCTGATTCTCAACCACACCTGTGTGGTAATGAAATATAGTCTCTACTGTCCTTCACGCATCATTAGCCACTGTAGGTGTAGGTTCTCTCCTCTGATTTATAGTAGTTACTGATACAGCTTTGTTGACCAAGCAGCTCATTCAGACCCACTCTTGGGGGGTGTTGCTTCACACTTAATAAGTGGTGTTGATTGCATTTTCGTCGTTGGTTAGCTCACTCTATTTCATCGACTTGTGCCTTTGTTTCTTTAACTTGGGAGGGCAAAGTAGAATTAATACTGAGTGAATGGTTGTGTGCGTTTACAGGGAGGGGAACACTGTTACTACCACGGGCGACTGAGGGGGGTACCAGGCTCGTGGGTTGCTCTCTCTACCTGCCATGGATTACGGTGAGTCGAGGCGATACCCATCCTCTGCCCATTCCATGCCTCACTGTTTTGTTTCTATCTGCAAACCCTACCAGAGTTCCCATTTGTTACTACAAACTCTACGAGCCTCACTCTTGCTTTCTCTCTCTCTCTCCAGTGGGATGTTTTCCGATGGGAACTTCTCCTATGGGATCGAGCCTGTTCTCAATACCGGTGGGGAGGTGAGTATGAATAAGGGAAGAGGATGGAGGGGTGGGATACCCTTCGATGAAAAATGGGGAGCTGCCCGGTGGATTCGTCTCGGAAGTGGCTCCAGCCCACTGCTTAGTAGAGAGACCGCGTGTTCTTTCTCTCTGTCTCTCGCTCGCTCTCTCGCTGCATCGGACTCTTTCAACTCTCTTTCCCTCTCCGTTGTTTACCTCTTTCTCTCTCGCTCACTGGCAGCACAGACAGCGATACTCCATCTGTGCTGTGCAGTGCCAAAAGTATTGCATTGATACACAGTCCCATGGGGTGTGTGAGAGAGAGAGAACTAATTAAACTGTAGTAAGACTGGAATTCAATAAAATGCACCATAGCAATGTTTGTGCAGGTGTCGTCCTTTACAAGCTACTGCCTGCACACGCACGTCTTATTCTGAAATCTGGAAGCATATAGTAAGTTTGGAAGTGCTCGTGGACTTTTCAACTAGCCCCCAAAAGAACGTTCTGATTATGTTTGTCCATGGGGGGAAAAAACAAGTTGCTGTGTAAAAGCGAAGGACACCATGTGGGCTTGATGGAATTGACAGCTGAATCTATTTTTATTTTATTTATTCCCGTGTATCACCAAGACCATTCGGTGCGGACTCGTTGGCGGTCTTTGAATCTATCGCTTTAACCTCTGTCCCATCTGTCTCCTTCTATTCAGGATGAACTATAACCTCCTGTTTGCCATCCAAGCCAAAGCCATTTTATATTTACCCATACAGTATACGGTTCTGGTCCCAGCCATACATTACGAAACCCCACAAAGGACACCATCCTTGATGTCAGTAGACAAATAAGCCATACACTTGGCTCTAACATGATTATGCACTGTGTGTGTGTATAGTTCATCCCAGAGCCATTTAGTTCAAACGTGAGTAGTGGAGGAAAATACGTTCACTCCCAGCCTTGGATGTTAGGGGCAAGCAGCACCAGTATAGGATGATATAATATGTCAACCAACGTGATATTAGGGCTTTGTCCCAGACTCCACAACATTGTGGACCTCTCCTTTTGAGAGATCCGTTTCGGCTGCGAAACAGAGTGGTAGGAGAGAGGAAAAGTGAGTGTGGAAGAAAAGGAGAGAAAAGCGAGGGGTAGGATAGAAGAGGCTGAAGGCTATTCCATTAGGACGACAGGCAATCGAGGTTCGGTACACAGCTCCATTACA